>NC_136815.1:51013501-51519317 GCF_951394365.1 Tetrao urogallus | reverse complement strand
CCTGCAGAAAATACCCTTACTTACAGCAACAAAATTTTCAGACTGAACAAATATTGATCAAGTCATAAGTTTAGATGGCAGTACCAGCAGGCTTCTGAAAATGAGCTTCACGGGCACTTTTAATTTCTTTGTCATCACAGACAGTCAACAGACACTGATCTTTCAGAATTAAAATTAAACCAACCTTTAAAATATTCACAACAAAATTTATTTCCATCTATATCGCAAAGGGAAAAATCAGATTTTGTGCCTGAGTTGTTAAATTACCATAGCTGACTCTAGTTGACTTCTGACTGCCATCACAGAAGTAATACCCACTACATAAAATTCAATATAGAAACCAGCTCCATTGCATTCAGCATGAAAACGATACACTGCAGTGGATGAAAGGTCTATCATTGATACTAACAATGTTACTTAGCAAGGTAACAAATCATAAGATGGGAAATTACCCTGGAACGTAATCCTGAAGTTTCTAATACATTCGTAGAAGTTTTCAACTTATGTGCACTTTGCACCTTAGTCAATTCTCCCTTAAAATTGATACCTCTAGGCTTTTTATAGGCACTTCATGAATGTAGAAAATACTGTCTTAAAACTCTCATTTCAGAAAATGTTACAAGCTTCCAGGTTACTAGTTTAATACAAAATGAAAAAAGTTACTGTAGCAACTTTTTTTCCCCTCTTCTAAGGAAAAGTTAGTCTCATGGAGCACTGCTGAATCTGCAAAATGTGCTCAAGCAGATGCAAAACAAATCCCTTATATAATGGCTCTTGCCAGTTCTCCGTAGATTAACTATAAAATCAGAATACATGAGTGATTGTAACACAGTAGTTGGAACCCAGACAAGATTTCAAGATTCCTAACCCATTTAAATTCCTTATCAGTAATTATACATTTCTTGCTACCTTTCTGTTCATCCTTCACAAACACAAGTAATTGCACATCTTGCTACCCATCACGGGGAAGCATTTTATGGTGCAAGTAGAGTCCCTTTAGATAGTCTAATGACAGAAGGTTTCTAACTGAAGCTAATGTACTTTTATAATGAGGATCACCATTCCCACAGGAAGAGAAACAGTGGCCTTCAAAAAAAATGACTCTTGGTCTCCTCTACTGTGTGGTGCAACTTACAACGTACACAGCAGCCCACACAGTGGCAGAAGGTATATTCCAACCATTTATTCCTTAGCGAGGCTCTACCACAGACCCCACTACAGTCAGCTTGGTCAAGCCCTGGCAGAAGGACCGTCAGAGCCCTTCTACTACTCCCTAACAGAAGCCAGTCTCTGTTTCAAGCAGTGAGCTGTACACAAGGGGACATCATGGTTTCCAAGAAAGGCCTCTTCTGATCCCTCAGGGTAACAGGCAGAAAGCTGTAAAGCTTTCTCAGTGTTCTCAGGGTACCAACTGGACCACAACCCCTGAGCACAGACAATAATTCTTATTGAGAGGCGCTTTCCTGGACATGTTATCAGAAAGAGGTGGGAAAGTGGTAGAGACACAGGGCAGTTATAAGCAGACCAATACCTCGTTATCTTCTGTGTATTGATTGTGTCACCATTAGTCCCAAAAACATTCCTGTGCAGAAGCTACTAGTGGAGAGTACACAGAGCTCTGAGAAGAGCCATCAGGAGGAAGGCAGAACATTCAAACTGACAGAAAACTGCAAGAACTACAATGAAGAAATTGAATTACCCGCTTTGGGAGAATTCTCTTGCGAGGATGCAAAGCTGTAGTCTGTGCCCCTGAAGCCAGGATGATTTGACTGAGGAGTATGAAACCAAGATTTAAATTGATCATTTGAATTGCATATGACAGGCCACAAAATAAATACTTTGGCTACCAATAAGGTCTGCAGTGAAATCCATGGAGATGTGAACAGAAGCAGCAGAAAAGCAAATCACAGGCTCAACTGCTTCATCGGGTTTACTGAACAGTCTGATTTGAGCTTAGGTAGAACAGTCTGCCCTTCTGGCTATACCCAGAGTGAGAAAGGACAACTCTGCCTTGAAAACATGAAGGGAGAACTTGTCACAAAGGGAAATGGTGGAAAGAAACTTTAACTCAGCTAAGAAAATAAGAGTGTGTGTCCTGAATAGCAAAGGCTGAAATTACGATATTGTGGTTTACTGTAGATGTGGCAGTTTAATCAATGCAAGCTTTAAAAAGAAACAAGTTATCTTTTAATTGATCAGCTGATAAAAGTGGAAAAAACAGACAGCATTCCAAGCACACAGACACGTCCTTCAGGGAGCTGAAGGAGGGGCTGCAATACATACAGCTTGTCTGTGTTTTCCAACTAAACCAGATGGACTAATGAAAGAAACTACCACTCCCTATAATCTCTGTCTTGTAGAAATTGCTAATGCAGAGATGCATGGCCCAACATCAAATAATTCATAGCAAGTGGAACAGCTCATGTCAGTAACAAGACTACCCACGAGCAGAGACACAATGCCTTCCCATGTCACCATAAGTCACCAAAGGAAACAATCTCCAAATACTTATCAATAAGGTTCCAACAGAATAAATCTGAAGATAAACATTGCATTTGACACACTATACATCCATGCACCTTCCAATATAAATACCTGAACTCCAAATCATACATAATTTACTCTTCATGCCACCTACACCAGGTAGGTCAAGAGCAGAGGCAGCGCAATTAGGAAAGCAATCATTCCAAACTCTAACTACTTTGCCATAGAAAGTAAAATCTAAAATCATGTCTTTTCCAGCAAAATGACTTGGAGACTAAGAAAAAAAAGTTCACTCATATCTTCAATCTGAAAATCATCATAGCTTTTCTGGTCAGTTTTATTTTAGCCTTTGTTTGCTTTATGTCTTTCTCCACATTTTTAAAATATCTTATTCTAATATTAAATTTAATCTATTTTAAGAACGAAGCTTCGTATCTCCTTAATTCTCCTTAACAAACGAACTCTGAAATACATAAATCCAATGATACTTTATAACCAGTGCAAATCCTTATGAAGGCTACTTCTCTAGTAAAATTTGACCACATTAAAAAAAAAAAAAAAAAAAAAAACCACCAACAGTATTACTTTCAGCAAAGTTGCAGAATAATCTGAAAGTAATGAGGCAGGAAAAGAAAGGAGAGAGTTATCTCATTTCACAGCACATAATTCAGTCATTTGGAATCACAGAATGGCTTAGGTTGAAAGGGACCTACCTCCAGGATCATCGAGTTCCAACCCCCCCACTACAGGCAGGGCTGCCAGCCGCTAGATCAAGTACTAGATCAGATTATCTAGAGCCCCATCCAACCTGGCCTTAAACACCTCCAGAGATGGGGCATCCACAGCCTCACAGGGAAGCCTGTTCCAGCACCTCACCACTCTCTCACTAAAAAACTTCCCCCTGACATCCGATCTAAATCTCCCCTCCTTTAGTTTAAAACCATTCCCCCTTGTGATATCACTATCTACTGCTGTAAAAAGTTGATTTACCTAATGTTTATAAATATCGGAAGGTCAAAATGAAGTCCACAGCCTTCTCTTTTCCAGGCTGAACAAGCCTAGTTTCCTCAGCCTATATTCATAGTAGAGATGCTCCATGTCTCCAGTCATATTTGTGGCCCCCCTCTGTTGAGCTTTCCTGCATTGAGAGACCCAGACTTGGACACAGTACTCCAGATGGGGCCTCACAAGGGCAAAGCAGAGGAAGACAATCACCTCCCTTGCCCTGCTGGCCACTCCTTTTCTGATGGAACCCAGGATACCACTGGCATTCTGGGCTGCAAGAGCACACTGCTGGCTCACTTTCAGTTTTTCATCAATCAGGAATTCCCTAAGTCCTTTTCAGCAGGGCTACCATTATCAAAGGAATCGTCAAAGACAACGACGGCAGGTGAGCGCAGCATCAGCACATCTGAACACTTGTACAGTGGTGAGAAAATACAAATGTTTCATAGTGGACCTTAGCAGTAACACATACTCACTTTGTACTAAAGGCATATCTGATTCTTTTTAAAATTATGAGATTTGAAATATCCTTTTCTAAATGAACTGGACATACTCAAATTTTGTGTTTTCCAGTAGACACTTTTAACAAAACTAAGTGTCCTTAGCTGCCCAAGCCTTATTAAAGTGGGACTCCTTGTTCCATTTATACGAAGACTACCTACCTTGTGCTTCATTAAAAAGAATATCTAATGAATAGTCTTTAGAGTACCATTCTATAAAGGCATGCTTGCTGCAGCAAGGTCTGCAAATACATATATTACTCTCTGTTTAAGTTGTGTATTTTTAAACTCTTATAGGACTGTTAAGATATTGACAATATAGCACAAAGCTCATCAATAAAATAACATTTTTTAAGTTATCACTTTAAGTGCCTTTGTTAAATGACTTCTACTTTAATAACTGAAGGATTACTGTTCCACTCAATTTAATGATTCATAATTACCATGCAGATAAAAGAACATATGAGGTTAACAGCTATGACCATTAGCTGTAACCCAGACAGCGCAGCACTGTATGATTGATCTATTTTCTTCAAGAATAAAATTGAGATATAGAGAATTATTATTACTGTATAACAAGTACAGAAAGCTTGGGAGTAAACGCATGGAAAAAACAGCAAAAAGGAGAGGAAGGAAAAATGGAAGCACATTGAGTTTATTTCCAAATATCTAAGAACTGCTTTCTCGGCATCATATAATGTCTATGCAGTGTCAAACTGATCCAAGTTTTAGACAGTGGCCCCATGTTTAAGAAAAGTAAGAATAGGCTATGATATTCTTCTGAAAATAATCATGGCTCTTTCCCAGTTTAAACTGTTTCAAGACTGGCAGGTTAAGGACAAGATTTCCAGAGTTTGTTCCCTTTACTCAGGTTTATCTAACCCACTGATGGCAGAGCTTTCATTGTGGTAGTAATGACAGAAATCTCCATTAAAACAAACATGTCAACCACCGTATTCACATCTAATTTTATCTTTGGGACCAAAGAGTCCTCTACAAGGCTTTACCTTGAAACACACAACCACAATTCAGGCTGTCTTTGACATTCTTCTTCCATCTCTTCCCACAGTGTTTCCAGGTGACAGTCACAACCTTTTTCATGAGAATTCTCTCCCCACTGCCTGTCCATGACTGGTTTTAATGCTGTTTTGTTTAAGCAGCAGAAGATGGCCCTAAGCAAACCGCAGGACCTTGAACATACATCTAAAAATTTCCTGGAAGTGAAGGGCTCAAATATTTGTGGGTATCAATATCTCACATGTTTGCTTTCCAAACTGATTATTTGTTAAGAAATATGATCTCTCAACAAACCCTTTTCACATCAGAGAAAGCACGTCATGTAAAAACAAGGCATTTTTGAAGCTCTTCAAAATAAGACTTGCATGGTGTCATAAGATCTGCGTATTAAGTAACAAAGCAATGGGCCTGCCTGCCCCACATTAACCAAAATCATAGTTTGCATTTCAAGATCCTTAAAGAAGGAGTGAAACTAGTATGGGCAGCTCTATTTGTATTCAGCTCACTGTGTTTTGTTCTGTTCCCCCATATTTCAATAATCCTACTCTCTAGTTGGCAATTCAGCAACAGATTTTTTAAAACCTTAAGTAATATGCTGTATTCTTTAAGCAGTTCTGTACCTCACTACTTCCTTTTTCCCAATGTACAATTAATACCTGTAGAGAAGAATGGCTGATTGTGGCACAGATTTTATGGGTAGCTGTAATTCTTCTTCAGAGAGATTCTTTCCAGTAGTGCTGGCATAAAGAAAGCCTTCAGTTTCCACACGACATCCTACTGACTTACACTTCTCAGGCAGTGAGTAAAGAAAATAAAGATGCAACAGAGGAAATACAAGAAAAGGGTGAGCTAAATAAACTCTGACTTGAAAATAAAAATGAATAAATTAGCACTTGTGGTTATAATCTCACCCTTCATGCTAGGTTCAGAGGCTGTAGCTTTTAGTTCTTAGGTCTGCCATGCTTTCTAGATCACTCCACATAAATATTTCATTCTATGCCTTAGTTGGCTATCTGTAAATGGAGGACAGCAATAACTATTCCTCTCTGTTTCTAGTTTGCTTTTTTTTTTTTTCCCCCTTTATGATTTTGAGATTTTAAAATGGGCTGACTTCCCCTGTTTTAGCACAGCAGGGTTCTCATCTCCATTTAAGGCTTTGGTGTTATTGCAACACTGAGCATTACCAGCAGGAGCCATATGTGTGAGAACATTAACTTGTTTGAGAAGCAGAATAAGATGCTTTTAAAACAGCGACATACTTGAGAGATTGCACAAAAGCCACTAAGTCAATGCCATGTCACTTTTTCCATACATACACTAAAGAAGACACTGAATAAAAACATCTTTGTGCATCATACTTGTTGCCATTATTGTTGGAGCTAACGCCTGTTCCTTTTATTAAACATAAACTCTACAATTCCTTCTATAAACAGCACTGATTTGAGCACAAAAGTCATGTTCTCTATGGAAATAAAAAAAAAAATCTTTCTTTTGTTCATAGATGCCACCTACATCCTCAGCTAAGAATTGTGAAGTTTTGTTGAATTTACTCTTGCACTGTCATGGCAGGTCATGCGTCTCTTTGAATTCTTGCTCTGAGCAACTGGAAGCAGATATCTGTACAGAATATTTCTTTTGAGATAAACAAATCAAGTATAATAAAGCTCAGAAAGGGGGAAAAGAGAGAGTCATGCACAAACTCCAATTTTTTCCTTTAAATCATGGACTGACTGAATACACAGCCAGGCTGTGAATTTGTCCTCAGCCAGTATAAATTACTCATTTCTACAGTCTAAGCCTGCAGGATATATAGACAATTCTTGAACAATTCAGACCCAAACAAGCCTTCCAGGTTTTTCTGGAGTTGCTAACTTGTTCCGGGTCAGCGCACTCCTCTCCCTACCTCAGTATGCACACACCTACAATACAGTGGCATTGGCCATCAAATGCCACTGAATTAAACCACTTTACCACTTCACTGACAGCAGAAGAAACATCCTCAGAAGCATGGACCAAAGATGCTGCTGGCATGCGGGCTGTAAAGCAGGATTCTTTGGGGCTGCTTTCATCAGTCTTAACTCTTAACTCCACTCCTTCAAAAAAGCCTTCTCTATTCTTGTCCTTAGCTCAAAAGGGAATGACTTTCTAGAAAAGAAAGCAAGAGCACTAAGGACAAAGAAACGTTTCCAGAAGAGCCCAAAACAGAACACGCAATTTTAAGAAGTAAAATCAAACCCCACAACATATCAAAGACCTATTGCTCAATCTGTTCTTCACAGTATCACACCTGTTCTCCTATGTATGTCCTTCTGTACGTATAATGTTAGTCTCACTGCATTAAGGCAATCAATACCTACAACTAGGACCATGGCAGCATCATCTGCAGGGGATGTCTTTGGCCTAAGGCTTGAATTAGAGTAAAATGCTAAATATAAAACTGATAATCTGAGACTTCCCTGCCGGCAAGAGCTCTGAATCCCAGTGGGAGGATCCACGAAGAATCTTGGCTTGAACTGGGAGGTCTAAGAGCATCCATGTTATACAAAGGAGAGACATGAACATGCATGGGAATCCTTCCCCTTTCTTGCCATGAAAGCTTTCTAATGTGAACAGCAAATCAACATTTACGTGAAAATTGACTATTGTATGACCTCTGCTGTACTCCCCATGCCAAAGGGTGTACTGAACGGCCCAGAACTTTATTGGAAAAGGTAGAAATGTTATTATTTATAGTTCAGATTAACATTAGGGCAGGCTGTGTAGGTTTAGCACCAAAATAATTTCATGAGAGGGTGCTGGTTTGTATTCCAGCCTCAATCCTCTACTGCAGCCTGGAACTTCTGATTCACAGCCAATTGGCCAAAACAAGGTAGCAAGATGCCCAGCAAGGACCAAACACAAGAGAGGGACCCGGCACTTTTGACCACACTTACCCCACTAACACCATCAATGCTATTCATTTCAGGCATATGGGGCAAGGGTGAAAAGAAGTACTGACCTGGTTTCAGATGGGAAAGAGTTGATTTACTTCACAGTGTCTGGTATGATGCTATGTTTTGGCTTTAGAAGAAAAACAACATTGATAACACACCGATGTTTTGATTTTTGCTGAGCAGTGCTATATGGAGCCAAGGACATTTCAGTTTTTCAGCTTCTTGTATTGTCCTGCCAGCAGAGGGGACATGGCTGGGAGGCAGCCGCTGCTCAGGGAATGGGTGGGCATCAATCAGCAGGTGGTGAGCAATTGCTCGTACATTACTTGCTTAGTTAATATATGTATATATTTTTTATATTATCATTACTGTTATTTCACTTTTCCTAGTAAACAGTCTTTATCTCTCATCATAAGTTCTGCTGCTTCCTTTCTTTTTACTCTCTCCCCTATCCCTGTGGGAGGATGGGGAGTGAGCCAGCATCTGGGTGGTGCTGAGCTGCTGCAGGGCTGAACCACCACAAGCAGTCAGGCTTCACCAGCTTTCTGTTATCAAGCACCACCTCTGTAAAAGGATCATTTTTACATCACCTGTTCTTAAGCCTATACAGCAGAAAATGGCTCCTAGCAAACTGAAGAATCTACTCTAAATTACTAATTTAAAATGTTTTACATTTCTAAGCCCTCAGGATATGAAGGCAGTTGCAACAGCATAGACTGGAGATTAATGACACAGTTTCACAGTCCAGTTAAAACAATCTAATGGCAACCTGCTGCTAGAATGGCCAGTTCTGCCTTCTTCTGCCATCACCAACAACTGTGCAACCAGCTTGCTTGCTGTTTTCTCTTCCCCCCCCCCCCCCCCCCCCCTTTTTGGAGAGGCAGAAAGGATAGAAATAGGTTTTTTTAGCTGGTTCTGCTCACTGGTCCAGCTGGTGCCCCAGACTGTTACGCTCATCATGAGATACACAGTGGAAATGGACCCATAGTTATGAACAACAGGGAGAGTGCCAGCTTATGCCACCCACACACAGAGACATAACAGCTTCAACCTGGAAAACACGTCCTGATGTTTTTCAAAGAACACTCGGAGATACAACTGCCCAAACTACTGCCTAAGTTTTACAGTCAAATGAAAGCAGGATGCCAAACAAAAAGGACTGGAAGATGATAAGAATCATAGAACTGTTTGAGTTGGAGAGGACCTGTAAATATCATCTAGCGGAATTTGGTTTGAGAACCAAAACCCAAGTTGCTGGGCTGCAGATGTTGTTAAAGCCCATCTGCCCAAAGCCCTCTCTTTGTTCAGAAACCAGTAAGTTTCAAGTCTTGCATGACCAGTGCTTTGGAAAAGGTCAGTCTCAGAAAGGAGTGGTGTTTTTATAGCTATATCAGAGCATTGCATCACATTCTCTTCAGGGAAAAGATTATCTTTGGGTGGTATGCCTTGAAGGCTGCACCCTATCAGCAAGTAGTGATCCCACTAGAAACTTAACATTTTCCTTATTTGCTGTTGGTGAGCGCCGAGTTGAAATTAAAAAGGGTGGGTGCAGCCCTCTGGAAAGACTTTGGTGCAGGGGATGGGCAGCCCCTAAGGAAAAAACATCAGAGAAGCAGAGTCTGGGGTGTGTGCATGAGTGGATCTGGTCGCTCCACCAAGGAGTGCTTTGTGGGGCAAGCCCTGCCCCAGGACAGGAGGTGCAGGGACTTGAGCATCCATAGAAAGGCTCACAGGAAGGGCTCTGTCCTCCCAGCAAGAAGCTTTGCTCTGAACAAAAAACAAAGCAACCAACAAGCAAAAAGATCTGGCAAATAAGTGAATCCCCATGCATCTTGGCCTATTCTCCTGAAAAGTTAAAGGGATTAAATATTAGAGAAGTAAATGCGACATTTGACACTTTATATATGGTGTTGCCTTTGCCTCAAAAGCTTTTAGGCTTTTTCACTACATTTAGGCTTACTCATACCTCTTTGTTCTGTAAGGACTGATTCGTAGAGGTACTGCTGCAGACTACAACAGAGAATCATAACATTAATTCATACTATCTATTTTATTCTAACTGAAAATTGATATTCTAGCAAGACAAAGAGCCAGCTCAACAGTACAAAAAACATCAGATCAAAACTTAGCCTCGTGTTATTCACTCAGAACAACACTGTCTGGCACAGAGCGGTTGGAAAAAACCCACATCACATTTATGTAAATAGGGAGTTTGGACTAATATTGTTCCTGTTTCCGTTCAGCCACTGCACCTCCTCAGCCTCCAAAAGGATGCAGTCAAGTCCTTCAACAGCCTGACAACAGCTCTGGTTTAATGCAATGACAGGCATTTCCATGCTGTTTCCCCTGCAGTCCTGCTGGGGCTGGACACCAGCCCAGCCTCTCTCCTCTGACCTCCTCCTCTTCCAGCACACGACACTGAGCTCCCCCTGCAGGACCGCACCCCACACTGAAATCTCTGGGGGCTCTGCCTCGTCACCCCTCTCCTGGAGAAAGAAAACAAGAAAACCTTACTTTTAGGCAATGGAGATAGGGAATGTCATCATCCTGCCTCTGTAGCAGAGTGCCAGCAGCAGAAAGAGAACTCCCCACTGCAGATTTGAGCAGAAGAGTGACTGAAAAACACCAATGGGTTAGGTTATGCCAGAGGACTCCGAGCTATTTTATTAAATAAGAGTAAAACTTTCTGACTTCATTCTTCTGGTACCTTGAGAAGCAGCAAAGGGCTTGTTTTCTGCACCACACCAGCAGCCTTGCCAAGGCATTAGATGTGACACTGAGAAGCTTGGGTCAGTGGGCATGGTGGGGATGGGTGGATGGTTGGACTTGGTGATCTTAGTGGTCTTTTTCAACCTTAATGCTTCTGTGATTTCAAACGGCCTCAGCTAGCCAGGAGTAGAGCTCACACTTCATATTCCCTCTTTCAAAAATAAAAATTAAAATTTAAAAAAAAAAAAAAAAAAAATCAATGCTACCAATTTAAATAGAACGAGTGAACAGGAAACAAACTGCCAATTCAACAATCAGTTTTCATACCTTTTTATTTTCCATTTTTCACTTGAGGGACTATGCATTCATTTTCTCCATTGAAAAAGTCTGCCGCTTTATTATGACTCAGTACTGAAACGCAGCGTGTTCACAGTTCAATTTATTGTCATATTCAGTCTGCAGTGGGCCATTTGGCTGATTAAGTTGTATACCATGTGAAGGCACCGTGACACATGCTATTAGAAATGAGAAATGGCAGATGGACATTTTCAAAGAATAAGCAACATGCTCTGGCTTTGAATATCATCTTCCAAAAATGGATATCAAACATGAGGATTCAACATCCTCCAAGAAAATGTTGGAGCATTCTCTCCCACGACTTCAGGAAGAATTTGCCATTTCCAGCAGTACACTTCATCAAATAATAGCACTTGCCCACTTGCCACGTTCCTCTAAATTCCAGCCTGCTTTTTGCCTGGTCTGCACCACTCACAGGCTTTTCATTTGCACTATGGACTAACCATTATAAGGAGAAACAGATCACACATTTATAGCCAAGACTGTATTCAGACTGGAAATTAAAGGATTCAAAAAAGTGACCTAAAGCAAAAAGCGCTGCTGCTCTAGTCAGCTGCTGTAGGGATCGCAGGAGAACTAAGCTTTGATTGAAAGCTATTGCTCCCACGTGGCGCCGCCATTCTTGAACCGGCTTTCAGTTTCTCAGTCACCAGTAATTTCATTGAAGCATTTAATGCTGAAAAGGAGATTTCTGAGCTATTCATTATTACACTTAAAACAGTTTGACTGAATCCTTCTGAGTGTAACATGTTTGGATAACCAACTCCTCAAGACAGACTGTATCTCCTTCCACGTATTTTTGCTGAGAATACTATCTGTGCTCCAAAAAGTGCACGCTCTTAAGAAAATGTCTAAGAGACTACAACCGAATACGATCTGTTACTATCGGTGTGCTGAGTAAGGGGCATTGCAAAAAGCAATCTGTTCCTCCCAAGATCTACAAGACACTAAGAGCTGTCCATGTGTGACACAGTAACCTTGAAAATTCATAAAGAACGCATTTGTCAAAAAACTGCAGAGAACACAGGAAGGTCAGACCAGCTTCAAGAGGCAGCAGGAAACAAAACCGCAACAGAAGGGAGTAAGAATGCTCAGCTATGTATTCAAGTTGTATTCTTTAGATGTTCATCTGCAATTGGAAATCATGCAAATAATGACAGCAGCAATGCGGTAGACGTTAAAGCGTAAATGAGTTTTCAGCTGCTTTTAATATTAATTACGTTGTATACTTATTAGAAGACATTTCAAACCTGCTTTTCTGTTTTACACTGAGTTTCAATTAGAATTTGGAGGAAGAAGACCACCCTTAGCATCAGATCTACCAGTTACACATTTTATGACAAGCAAATCATCCACAGGTTTATTCATTAGAAAGAAAACAACCTCCAATGAAGGTTGCTTTGGTTTCAGCCTATTTTTATTATTCTTATCAATTACCTTTTCTATACATTTACCCTCTAAGAGTTGTAGAAAACTTTTCTTACAATGCTTGCAAGCAGAAAAATGGATGCAGCATTTCTAAAACATGTAAATGCTTCTATACTCATTACACAGATACAGAAACATAAGCGATGCCTTCCCAATAAGATGCTTAAAGAATAAAGTTACAGTGAAAGCTGGGGCAGGCTAGAATAAATGCTATGGGGAAATACTCCAGCACAAAGAGTGTAGACTTTAAATACATAAGACACTTAATCCATCTGTTATCAATTATTCCAAGAGAATCTACTTTAGCACAGAGAACACAGGGTAGTGCAGGTGGATTAGTAACGTATGAAATGTACGTACATTCATTATCCAGGGAAGCAGCAATAATAGAATCACAGGAAAGTAAGGCTGGAAGTGCTCTCATGAAGTCCATCCCCTTGCCCCAGGGCAAGATCAACCATACATAAACCATTCCTGACAGATATTAGTCTAACTTGTTCTTAAAAACCTTCAGTGACGGAGACTTTGCAATCTCCCTAGGCAATCAACTGCAGTTTTTAACTACTCTTACCATTACAAAGACTTTCCTAATGTCTAACCTACGTCTCCCCACTATAGCAAGCTTGTCTATCCTCACAAAACCGAAAAACAGATTTTATTATCTTCCTCTTTACATGAAATTTCCATATATTTTTGAATGGTTATCACATCTTCCCTCACTCTTTTAATCTCTGAACAAATAATGGCCAACTGAAGCATATGCAATCTGCTGGAGCAATTTTTCCAGTCTCCTGTGCAATCCTTCCAAGGAGCCTCCCTATTCTGGAACCATAATTCCTAGGCCAGACATCTTCACCCAATATATCACCAGTTAAGCTCAACAGGCAAAGAGAGAAAGGAGCCAAATGAAGCATCAGGCTTTCCATCACCTTGTGCAAAGAAAGGTCCCACATAAACCAGCAGAACTTCCTGCACCTGAGGTATGAGGTAGAGAGAGATACCCCTGAGGAGGAAGAGGAGAAGGGCTGAGTCTGTAAAAGAGAGGAAGATGCTTTTAGACAAACTTGGAGGTTATCTGTAGTGAGTTGGTCTGGAAGTGGAAGAAGTCCAGAAACAAGAGAAGGTGAAGGACAGTAGGAAAAAGTAGGAAGATGGCCACAAGGGTATGGAATCCTAAAGTGAAACCCAGAAGGGGAATGATGGAGGAGTCTCAGTACAGAGGGGAACTGGACACTGGGAGAAGAGGCGGTGAGAGGCTGGGAAAGCACAAAACCCTGAACAGGAAACACAACAGAAGTCCTCAGTGCCAGAGGTATACAGAGGAGAAGTGAGGGCATTCCCTCAAGCTGCATTCCTCTGGCCAAGAGGAACTCCGAAAGTCAAACTCAGTTTCTCTGCCAAAGTGGGGTCTGGTGGAGCATCAACCAGGTCAAGTGGCTCTTCCTAGGAGTAACTCTGCCTGTTTGGATATTGCCCAAGGTCAGGCTTTGGTGACAACGACCTTGAGATAAGGCTGCAAGGGATTATAGAAAGATTTGAGGGTAGAATCACTTCCACAGGAAAAGATGTGATGGAGAGGATGCGAAGCAATGACAGAGCAGGATAAGGAGACAGAAATAGTCAGTGCTAGACAGAAGAGCAAGGGCCCACTGCATAAAGCAACCTCCTGCTATTTATTCCAGTTTCCATAGTACCTGAGCTAATAATCCCTCTAGCAGTGCAGAAGGTCACAAGGCAGGAATGCCCAAGAGTCAGTTCAGGTCTGTCAGAGCTTATGCTGAGACGGTGCTCGTAAAATCCTGATAGACCTAAGCTGACCCTGTGAGGTCAGGATGTTTCATCCATTGATTCTTAATTCACCCTACAGTATTCCCCTTATCCTTTGATTATTCTGGATCTCCCCATGCCACACACTTGCCAGTGACGGAGAGCTGACTTGAGAATCACTCTGTTCTGCTACAACAGCACTCAAAACACACACTGGTGAAAGGAGCTGATTTTAAAACACGGACCTCGGCTGCTCCTGTTCCCCACCACCGATACCCTCGCACTGGCACAGCACCAAGGGAGACCCTGGTAGGAAGTGCTCCCTTCACGGCAGCTAGGAAGCATGCCAGCGAGGCGGGTCTCCCACCCATCACATCACTGCAGCCCCTGCACACATACGCTCATCATGGCCATCCAGCTCAGGGTGTCAGACGCGTCCCAGCACAAAAGCCCACTGCTTCATGCAAACCTAAGGAAAAACAGCTTTCAGAATCTGAGAATTGCTGCTCTGAAATAGAGCTTTTTTTTTTTTTTTTTTTTTATTCTCAAGCGCCACTTCGTACAGAGCTCTGGCCAATTTTCCTTTTCCCTGGATGCTTTCAACAGGCCCAAAGAGTGCTGCTCGCAGCAGAAGTGGTGTATCAGCCACACAAATGCTAAGCAGAGTGGAAAAATTATTTTGCATGTCTTCCACACAGACTCTTGTCCATATATTCTAGCATAATGTTTATGACATAGTATTGTTGATTCACAGCCATTTTCTGGTCTCCTGCAACTGCCCATCTGTTTTCTGTAGACCTGCTGTCTCACCAGTTATACTACATTTTGATTTACACAGCTGATTATTCCAGCCCAACCACAGTTTAGAACTTGTCCTTAATGAACTGCATCATATTTATTTTAGATCAGTTCTTCAATAGACCGCATTAATTTTGAATTCTAATCTTGTGCTGAGAGGGTTTACATCCTCTCCCTCATTGGTGTCATCTGGAAATTCTGCATGCAGATTCTATCATCTAAGTCATTAATTAAAATATTGAATATTTTCAAGCAATCCTGGGCAGAATCACACTTGACATATCCTTCCAGCTTGGCTATGAATCACTATTAATTAACCTGAGAATAGCTTTCCAGCCAAGTGGGTGCCTACCTTGTAGCCCACACTGCCACCCTGTTAATGAAAGAGTGATAGCCTTTCAAAATCAAGACATGCTTTCTCTGCTCACAGAGAAGCTAGGTTCAACTGACAAGGTACATCCTGGAAGAGAACAATTTACATATATTTATCTCATTATCATTGACGGGTTAGTTGGAAAAACAAAACACACACAAGCTCATTTTTTGATTATGACATCTTTTCCCCAAAGACTGAGATTAGCCATCTACTTCAAAGGGGGGAAAAAGAGAACCTAGGAAAGTTTACAAGTAGAAGCACTGCTGGGCCCTTCACAACTCGGTTTTTTTTTTTTGAACCTTGACTGTCCTCTAAATGTTCTCCACCAGAACTGCTAATTGCTCAGGTACTACTCAAGCTACTTCATACTGTACTGAAGAGATAATTTAATAAGCTGCCACTTCTTTTAAAATACCTATCTCATCTAATTAGCTTATTATCAGTTTTGTTATGTTCTGTTTGGAATTCGTACCTGTCTAGAAGTAGAATTCCTTTTCTTGCCACCTGATTGCAATCTCCCTTTTTGGCAAAGAAAGATGCAAAAAAAGTCATTAACTACTTGGTCCAACCTGCACACATCAGATCATGAGTTTTGCTTTTCCTTCTCTATTAGTAGTACAGAAAGTCAGTCTTCCTCTTATTACTATTGAGGATATAGTATGTTTTCTTGTACCACATATTTTACCAGCTGCACTGTTGTGCCTTGGCCTATCAAATTTGGACCTTGCAAACTCCAACTACTCTTTTGTATTCACCTTGGTAATACATACAGTATCTAATTTCTGGTCAAATCCTTCTCATTTTTCAGATCATGCTATGTTTGTTTGTTTGTTTTGTTTTTGTTTTTTTTAATGAAGACACCTTTTATTTGTGCTTTTAAAACTCTTCATTATGACTAGAAAAGAAAAAGCTAGATCCTTTAAAAACTGTAAGCCTTTTTGTGTTTTTTAGGTTTGTTTCCCAAGAAATCTTTCCTGTCAGTCCTATGAGCTTATGTCCTTGCATACTATTGCTTTCATTCTGAAATTCTCTCATCTTCTGAAGAACATGATTGCTATCACTCAAATTGCCTTTTATCATCATAGGCTCAGTCATCTCTTTCCTAATCAAGCCTACACGCGCTTTCATTGCCTTTTCTACATTCTGCAATCCCAAACCTATCATACTTGCACAATCCACTGAAATCAGCATTAAGGCAGTAAAGTTAAAAGGGTTTTACCACATACTGCTGTTTAGTAATAAATGGTAAATACAGTATATCTCATCAAACAAGAGCCATCTGTAACAAACAGCAACTCTGGCATCTGTACCGGTAAACTGAACACTACAGACAGGATGAAAGTAACTTCTAACCATACCAGTAAGCCTTCCTAGGTCACAGCATATTAGGAAAGGTAGAAATGAGTGTTTCCAAACACTCTAAAGGTGGCTACAACACAGAGGTCTTGTCCTCCACAGCTTCTTTTAGCAGCACTACATTCCGCTGTAAATTGAAAATGATTACCCTAGTTGTTCCAATAGCTACAACCACTTGGCATAGCTAGATTCAGTGTTGACACTGCACCGCTTTTGGACGACAGCTTTTTTGGTACAAATTAGCTCACTTCCACATGTGGTCATGCCCCCTTTGCCACTAGCCACTACTGTTTACTTCTACAGTTAACTCAGCATACCAATAATAGGAGCAGCACAGCAAGGACAAGAGCAGGAACTACATGCACCTAGCACTACACTGTTACCTCAGAGTTTACATTAGCGTAACATGCTCCTATGAATTTGTCTAAGAAATACACACCTACCCACTGTAAACTGCAAGATGCGCTATAGAAATCTAACAAAGAACATGAAGGACCACCAAAAAGCAAATTCAATTCAAGCTAGAAGAAATGGAAGTCTCTGCCTTCTTCTCATATAAAAGCAACGGTAACTCCACCTGTTTGCTTTACAGGTCTCCTGCTCATTTCTTCTAGAATTCTCCTGAATCCATGGTGCAACTTAACTGCACTAAAGAATTAATACACATTTAGTTAACAAGATTTCAAAATGTTTAATTTCTTTACCTGAGAGCAGCTCCAAGGAATACAATTCCTTATGAGAGAGCACAATGCTCAGGCTCTCAAAGTTCCCAGAAGAGGTAGGAATTTGCTGGGTTGTCACCACAACCTGACTGCTGTCCCAGATCTCCAAGGACACCAGTTTCATTATTTGCCATTCCCTTCTACCCAGCAGCAGCAATGAGGTTAGCAACAATCTGACATTCTGCTGCCTTAGCAGTCTGATCCAAGCCAAGAACCTGACCTTCTAGGCACTAAGGGACAGTAGATGCTGTGGCAGAAGAGTTGAAAGTTGTAAAGAAAATAATATAACATTACAATGGTGTTAAGGGTAACAGAGTTTTCAGAGAGAGACAAGCTGCAGCAGAAGGCATGGCAGGAAGAGGGAACAGATATTAAACGGCAAAGCTTTCTGCAGAGAGCAAAAGAGTAGCAGGAAGATGAAGATGAGGTGGAGGAGGGCTGGCAGAGTAGCAAGGAGAAAGAAGCACAAAGTGCCCAAGCATCACACCTGGGAGCTGTGGGAGCATGTTGTGTGTCCAGCAGAGGCAGGAGAGCCCTGCGATGGTTCCTCACTTCACATCTCCCAGCAGCAGTGAAACACTCAAACAGCATGGAACTCAGAGACAGAAAATGATATTCCTACACACACAAGCCATAATCCAGCAAACGTTTGAAAGCAGAATTTTTTATGTGGAGAAATATATGTCTCACACATCACTTATTTTCATTTTGGTATTAACCCATTCTCTAGGCCCACTAAAGCAAGAGAACTATCCAGCCGATTTTCTATCCATTTCTCACAGAGTCTCAGCTGGCCAGATGATGAGGGGGAGGAGGGAAAGCAGGAAGGGGGTTAGCAGAAGATCCTGCTTTCTCCCATCTCCCAGATTATAAATCAGTTTCAGGCAGAAGACATGCAGTGCGTTCCAGGGCAGTTTACACTAGAGGGAGCTTCTCTCAGGGAGACCCACCACCTTTGTATCCTTTCTTAATACATTATTTCCAATACATCTACACAGAAGTGTACTAGAGAAGGTTGAAACAGTTATTGTTTAAATATTTCGGTTTTGCTGCTCAGCTGAGCCATGAGGGGAGGGAGTTTAAGCACAACTTAGCACAGTATCACAGAATGGCTTGGGTTGGAAGGGACCTTAAAACCCACGTAGTCCCAAACCCTCAGCTGTGGGCAGAGCTGCCCCCCAGCAGCTCAGCTGCCCAGGGCTCCATCCAACTTGGCCTTGAGTGCCTCCAGGGATGGGGCACCACAGCTTCTCTGAGCAGCTGTGCCAGCACCTCACTGCCTTCTGAGTGAGGAATTTCCCCCTAACATCTAACCTACATCTCCCCTCTGTTAGTTTAAAACCGCTTCCCCCTTTGCTATCTCTATCAGGTGCAGCAAGTTCTGCACCGAGGCATGCTCTGGCTGTAGTGATAAATCTCAACGCTGCCATGTTTCTGAGAAGCCTCCTGACAGAACTTCCATCCTGTATCTTCACCCAAATCCCATGTTAAGGCTAAGAGCAACTTAATAGACTATATTTTACACAACGGAGATAGGACCAACTGACCCAGGAGGCTACTCATTGTTAAGCTGTTAATGAGTACTTGAAGAAATGAGGAAAGCAAAGATTTAACTTCCC
Organism: Tetrao urogallus; assembly: GCF_951394365.1. Lineage (NCBI taxonomy): Eukaryota > Metazoa > Chordata > Aves > Galliformes > Phasianidae > Tetrao > Tetrao urogallus. Next base: position 51,500,246 of record NC_136815.1, on the reverse strand, counting down.
TGAGGCTTATAACAATCCATTTCAGGGGGACAGAAAATAAAGATATTATTCACTGTTAATACCAGAGTTGAACTGCTCATCAAGTGAAATGTTTTATAACGTTACTTAAGGTGGAAGCACTACAAGATGCTATTCAACTTATTTTCAAAACTCCAGAAAATTGCCTCAAAAGTACTAGCTTAATTACAAGAGAAATCCTTACCTGTGAAAGCATTTGTGGCCTGAAAACCAGCTTCCTGCATACTGCTCTCCCAGCGAAGCTTGTGATTCCAACTTTAACCTGTCCTTATTGGAGACAACTGCTGAGCTTGGAGCTGTCAAGTCACTTCCATCTTCGCTCGTCAGAGTCCATTTCTCTTTCTATTCCTGGATTTGGCACCATCCAATTGCCACCTGATCCTGGGTCTTTCACTCTGTAGGCACTGGGGCTATCTGCACCGAACCCAAGCAGCAAGCGTTGGACAGTCCCATCAACCGGCCAGCCAGAGGATGTGGGCCATGGTGGATGTGGAAATGAAGAAAATCATCTGCCGAGACTCGATTTTCCTTTTACACCTAAGTTCTAATCCTCTGTTCCTCCAGCACCATTTTTTCAGGTCCCAGCCAATGGTGGTGTTCAATTGTCTCTCCTCTCTCGTGCTGGCCCCCCTCAGGCACGCTCACTGAGAAATTAAAAGAGAAGAGATTATGTTTCCCGATGACCTGTAGCAACATTAAAATTAAGAGACTCCAGGGAACAAAAACCCAAAACACATTATCAGGGATTGATTGTACACATTAAAGGAGATCTTCAGAAGGCAAATATTGCGATTTTGCTGAGATGTAAAGTGTGACCACACAGCTCTTTGAAGTGCAAAGAGGAACAGTGCTGAGGGTGTCATATGCATCTCTGAGAACATGATATGATTTACATTTCAAAAGCCATATTTAGCAGAGATGGGGGCAGCAATACAATAACAAAATTGCAGTTGAAAGGGAAAAGGAAAAATACTCAAGGCTCTCAAAGTCTAGTCTATTCAAAAACCAGAGTGAGATTATTAGCATTTCATATAGCTGCTTTTGGAGCAGGAAAACGAAGCAGTGGATGCCAACGCTCTACACATCATTCTGTCTTCCGAGGTTAAAAACCTTTCTACGTCTGTGCCATTGATTATCTGTTTAAAATCTCGACTGTAACACAGATGACACAACTCAGACATCTTCCAACATTCGGTAATGTTAAAAATACCCATAGGCTGTACAAGGGAAAGGTGGGAAAGCTGTTCATGATACTACTACTCCACAAAAGCATGGCTGTTTGCAACTCCCTGAAAACTAGAGCATACTTAGTTTTCTGAAAACTAGGATACATTCATAGGGTGAAGGACAGCAGCAGACAAGTACATATGTAGGGAGAAGGTTAGGAAAAAAAAGGAATGGTTTTGCTCACAGAAAAAAAAGAGGACTTGGGAGAAGAATCCACTCGCTCCCCAGCCATCCTCCTCCTCTGTAGCACTTAAGGCTCTCCTTAGTGCTTAAAGTGTAGGCTCTCCTTATTCAGTAGCACAGGCAAGTCAAAGCTACGTCAGTGATGATCTTATAATCTACTAATGGATTTTAACTAATGAGTCTAGTCAGCACTTGCAGTACTGGATCAGGATGACATCCACCTACCGGGGCAGCCCACAGAAGCAGGCACCAGGACCACCACCAGTCCCAGCACTGCATGCTCCAGCAAACAGTGCGAATGTAGATGTGTGCAATCCATGCCTGCTTCTCAACCCCACTTTGGTGTCTATCTTTACCTGCAGCACCTAGTGACCAGCCAACAGCCTGAAGCATAAGGCTGCACGACCCTCAAAATGCAAAGAGGATTCTCACACCGCTTGCAGCACCTCCCGCTCCGCACACACCACTGCATGCAAAGCTGGCTGGGCCTCAATGTCTTTATTAGGGCTTTTTGTGATGGACAAACAAGAATCTGCTCTCAGGTGCATTACTGCCATTGAGCGTGACACCTGATGAGCGCTGACTCTCTGGAATACACTGAACAAAAGTGAGATGCTATGATGAATTTTCTATCCTAATGATATTGCTACTGCTTTCTCAATTCTGGGAAGTCAGTATTTCTGAAAAACACAAATTTTTGAACGCAGGACTTTCAACTCATATAAGGTTACAGATCACATTCAAGACATTTTCCCCACTTCTTACCCACACAGCCCAACTTAACAGAAGAGAACACAAAAGTGAAAGAAAAACTGAAAACAAAGCCTTTACATGTAACAGTTTCTATCCCCAAAAAATTGAATTAAAACCTTAGATTCATGTTTGACAAGATACTATTTGTCAACCTCACATCTTCAAAGTGCTCTGTGCAACTAATAGCCTTTTCATATGAGGTCATTTTAATTTAAAGTACATACCACTGAACAAGTAAAATATACATACACCATAGCACAAATTCCTCTTGGCTCCTCACAGCATGCTAACTATTCCATAATGACTACAGATAGATGCTGCACTCATCTCCCAAGCTTTTTCTCTAGAGGTCTGAGTTTCTTCTATATTTACAAGAATGGGTCCATATTTGCATTCGTTTTCAGCCTTCTAGCTCATGGTTTTGGTTTATAAATCCACAATTTTGATGCATTCCATTTTCAGCATTTTGATGTTTTTCCTCATCCTAACGATTCTCAAGAGATTCGCACCAATACCTTAGCAACCAGGGAAAATCTCTCATGTTACTAAATAGCTACATCTTCATACTAGATATAACACACTTCCAATTGTTTAGAGAATAAAACACAATTACTTTTCTGAAAATTAACTTTAGTGGAAGAAAAATTATTTTCAGCATCCCTGCTAAGCTTGTTAAGAACACAGTGGTGCTGCAGAAACTCTACAGTGCTGGCACATTCAGCAACAGCTGCTTGTTCCCTGAGAAATAATGGGATTTCAACAACTATATTGGACACTGAAACACTTGCAGAGTTCACCTGGAGCTCGAACTTCAAAAGGTACTGCACTCATGCATCAGGCTTAAGACCTCTGTTAAGGCCTCAAGTGCAGGAAGAGTCCTCACGATTACCCTAAGTGAGCATCTTCTGCTGCAAGAAGCACTCTTCTCCTTTGGCACTGAGCTGGGAAGCAGCTGGCAGGACATGGACAGCAAACTAAGCAGTGCTGACAGAACTACAACAGTGTGCGATCTTCAGTTGCCCATTAAAGTTTTCAGAACCTGTGGAGAACACGGTGGGAGCATGTCCCATTGTATTGGTAAAGAGAAAATCTAAAATAGAAAGGCCTAGATACTTTGCTCCATCTGTTACCTCCTTTGCAACAGGAACTCTGTTCCTATTTCTGCTTTCATTCATCCATTGCAGTGTTAGAAGAGTCTCTGAAGCAAACCAGGATAACATGATATTTTATGGCTGTGCCATAGAGATTTTCAGCTAAGTGCTTACATGACTAAAGAAAAAAATCAAACCCTTTTTGTTGTTGTTGTCGTTGTTTTTTCTCCTTTCCACTTTTCTCAGATTTGAGCTTGGGAAAGACACCATCACTTAAACCTCACACAAATTGCAAACAAAATATTTGGACTATTTGACACATTATGTGAGTTACAGGTTCTCGTGGTATATTTAGCCAGCCAGCCTGTTATTGCTCTTTTCTAAATAGCTAATGATTATATATTAAAGGGCCACTTTAAAAAATAATCTGAGAGAGAAGCGGCAGCCAGGGAGCGTAATTAAATCCTGCAATAATATCTACATTTTATGAAGTGTTGTGCAATCATTAGTCAGGAGCAAGCCTGGAGGAGCTTGCACAGAAAGTAGCAAAACACTAATTTTTCCAAGATTGGTATCTCTTAAACATCTTTAACAACTCAAAAACGCTGACCAAAATGTAAATGCTGCAGCATGGTTTGTTTGGGGCTTTTTTGTCCCCGTTCCCTCTCGCTACACACAGCCTGTTTCTTTGCCACATGCTGTTGGTTCCCACACATACTGCAAGAACTCAACAGGTGCACTGTCTGAAGGGGCACAGCCACAAGGAGCATTGCCTGCACCTGCACACCCATCCGTGGCACAAGACATTCCAAAGGACAGTCCCTGATCACTCCAGAAAGGCCTGTCTATGGAACAAACCCACATATCTAACTTTCTGAAAAAGTTACTGACTAGCTTGTAGGCTACAGCTTAATTTAAACTCAGCAAGGGAGGACTCACAGCTTGAGCTTTTAGCTTTTGGGTTAAGGAAGTGCGAAAGGGCAGCGGTACCAAAACCCCCAGCAGAACACTGCTGAACAGTGGCTGCAGGAGGGCAGGAGCAACAGGGGATTGCAACAAGCCTCCGCACCCAGGAACCAGCAATCCGCCTGAAGGGAGGGCTGCCAGTGCTGAACTATCTGTGTGCTTCAAAACCCTTCCCAGAAAGGCCAGTACTTCCTATGTTTTGAGGCAGTGTCAACCTGGATATAAATCTAAGAAGCTTCTGGCTAAAAAATATAAATTCAATAATTTAAAAAATTTATTTTTTTATAAGTCCGACACTTTATATTTATAAAACAGTGCTTGTAAAAAAATCTTCTGTGGTTTGCTACAGCAATTGAAAATAAAGCATGTGTGCATACGCAGAGCTTACCTCTCCATCCCCAACTGGAGTCTGCCAGAGTTTTCCAGGCTTTGGGTTTTCTTCTTACAGAGACTTCTAAACCAGATATTAGTATTTATCAGTTATACCTAATTCTTCTTAGATGGTAAGATCTGTGTTTCACAGTATGATCTTCATTTACTTCCATCTATCATTTGTCCTCTTTAAGATAACACTTCACCAGTGCTAAGTGAACTATGGATTTTGGGAACTACTGTGCTTCATAACTCAAAGACCACTCAGAAAACTCAAGGCGACATTCACAGCACGTACAGAAATCAGACCAAAAACCAGATGTTTAAAATACATTTACCTAATCACATCTTTCTCACTCACATATATACATAATTCGTTTTCTATCTTCACTGTTTGTACAGCTTAGTTGTGACATTTCCAGCAGCTGCTGTATTTCACTTTTTTGGTGAATTTCTGTGGCTGACACAATTAGTCTGTATGTTAAGCTACATCATATATATTCCTATTCTTGTAGATACTTTCAGATATGCTTCAGCTTGCTCAAGAATAGCATCCAAGCTTTCTTCCTTCCTTTCTTCTTGTTATAGAACCCTCTGACTTTCAGCAAACATGAGGACCATCTAAGCAAGCTGTGGTCCCCCTACATCAGTTGGAGAAGGAAATGGGACTCAAGAAGAGGGCAGATTGCCAAAATGAAGCATCTTTTTTTTTTTCTAGCCTTGTTACAAAGTGATCCAGAAAGCAAGACATACCCCCCAGTGCCAATGTCAACACACACTGCAAAAAACACCACAGGCGAAGTCCAGTTTTAAAGAATAAGAATAAACCGTTTCAGTAACAGCATTTCTCCTCCTCCACCCTCCTGCTTCTGTTTATTTCTCTTTCGAATGAAACACCGATATAAAACGGGCCTGTTTAGTAGCTTCCTGCCAAAGCAAATAGCCTCTGGTAATCAGACAGCAAGGAATATTTCACTTGGCCAAATCCTATAAATAACTGATAACACAAAGGAGCACGCCACATTTCCTTCCATTAATCTTGTTAACTGAAATAATTAATGTGAGTCCTCTATATTCTATCTCTCTGAAGAAAGTAGAGAGCCATATATTTCCCTATAGGTCCACTGACAGAATGCAGTAAAACCCCAATGGAAAAGTTCACTCAAATCTCCATGACAAGCTATTGGGCTTGGATGAGATAATTATTGCGAGAAATTGTACGAGTTGTGTTATGCAGGGCAAATTGTTTATTTTTGGACCTTAATAAAACTATAATTACCAGAAGACGTCAAAAGAAATCATTAATCATCTGCTCTGTGAACCTAACCAATAAGAGAGAAACCTAAGCTCTGAATTTTATTTGCCAAAATAATGACAATGTAGGAGGAGCAGAATCCAGTCTCAATCTTCTTCCAAAATATCACAGCATCAGTTTTGAATTTGCAGAAGGCTGGTGAAAGCTACATTACACTAAGCAGATTGGAGAAAAGAGCCCAAGTTTTTTACTTGTGTCAGAAACCAGTCATCACCAGAAACCCAGGGGATGATGCAAACCTCAAGGCTTTGGAGCATCTGATAACTAACTATACCCCAAAGAGCATTTAGTATCCCTGGGCACCACCCAAAAAACAAGTTGTGAGTCACAGCTACCAGGCCTGAGCTCCCAGGGTAAGGATGTCACTGGTTGAATGCTGCTCTGCCACATGGGACACATGAGCAGAGGAAGCATCTGAGGAGAATATCACGTTGCTATTGCCAATGCTCTGTTAGGAACAGAGTTAGTTCCTAACAGAACTCTGTTAGTTATCAACACAGAGCTGAGCACAAGATGATAGAGACAGTCAATAAATGGTCCTCACCTCCTCCCCTCCCACAGTAACTCTTTGCTGCTCTTTTCTGGCTTCTTTTCACCTCAACAAAAGCAATGGGGGTGCGTCCTGGCCCTGCATCCTCACCAAAGCCACAAGCAACACGTGATGTTTACAAGTTCTGCTTTCAGAGTATGCAACAGCCGTTTCCCAGCTTTTAGCCAGCCCAAGCTTCCCAGTGTCTTTACAGAGGATTTTAAGGATAATAGAAGGTGCACGCTTGTTATCTCCAGTGACAAACCTCACATAACACAGCAAGCAGGCAGTGCTCCCAGCCTATGGCACACAACCAGCGCCAACCCACACCAGACAAGCAGTGCCTACTGGGGCACCTTCATCTCCATCAGCAGCACCTCCGTGTCCAGTGAGGACACTACGCCCTCCAGGGAACAGGGGCACACCAAATCCCTCCCACTGAACACCGCAGCCAAGAATTCTAATATACATATACACGTGCAAAGATCCACATACATGTACCAGTTTTGCTCATAAAAAGCAGACTGGGGGAATCTAGGCCAAGCTGCACTTAAGTTTTTCAAGGCAGAAACATCTGTACTGTGATTGTTCTGAAAGGAAATACTGAAGACAGCATCTCCCACGTGAAAATGTCAGGCAGCATACGGACACTGACAAAGACATATATACAGCCCTCCCTGAAAACATGACTGAAAACTATGGGAAGAGCTACCCATGGGAACCTGAAAATGAAACATGAGCTTCACAATTTAATTCACATAGACTGCCACCTCACTGAAGAAGCACCGACAAGAATTCTGTAACTTTCAGGAGGGCTGTTTCAGCCAGTGCTATCCTAATCCATCTGTTGTGAGCAGCAGCTGCTCAGGAGCAGAAGGAACACAGGAGCAAGGCCTGCTGCCACGTCACACACATCACTACATGAAGCCATTTCTAGCATCCTGCAGATGAAACCACGCCACAAGAATTCATCTGGTTTACTTACAGCCTCAGTGGCCCAAATGCAAAAAGAAATGGAAGCAGAGTGCCCTCCAGACAAGCTCACCTCAGCTAAAAGAAACTGGGGACACTGGGCACAGCTGCTCCCCCAGGCAGGACAGGGGATATCAGCCCTGCAGCAGATCTGGGTGCAAAAGGGCAGCGGCCAGTTCCAACTGCCTATGCAGATCATATACCAGTGCCATAAAAACCACCACCACCACCGAAGCAGTACTTTTGTATTCAGGAAGGACTCTTGTTGTAAGAAATATCTAAAATTTCTCCCACAGAACTACACCGTATTTTAGACGACTGAAAAATCCTGGAGCCTGCTGTTCCCTATTCTACCACTCTTGATTTTCACACAAAGCTACAATGAGCTGCATGAAGCAATAGAGATTCCAACATCTGCCTCCCCTTCTGAAGCCCACATCTCAACTTTGCCCAGTATCTAGCAACAACAGCAAGATGAAATTGCAAAGTTACCATTATATTACAACTGAGCTCTCAACTCAGTGCAACAACCTCAAGCATTCAAATATATTTGCTTATAAACTCCACAGTCAATCGGGCTTAAGTAGTTCCCTCAGTAGCTCTTAGTTCCAACAACTACAACTTTCAGCATGGAGATGAGAAAAGGAAGAAAATAACGATTTAGCATCTCTTATTTTTTTTGGACTTGGGAGATTTGCCTGTGGTTTTTTTGTTTGGTTTTTTTTTTTTTTTGGATGTGTTACGATCTCTCTAGGCTTCTGATCCCACCATTAAAGTGGATGCTGCTTCTACTTGTGGGTTAAGGAGCAATGAAATACTTAGGTACCAGGAGTGCTCTTAGCAAAATAGATCAGAGAGAAAAAACTAAGGCAACATTCTGATTAATTTAATTTTGCACTTGAGTGAATCTATCATTCTGCAAACTCATTACAATCCTATTAGTGTGGTAAAACTGCCCCAAATAAACTCCTTTTATCAAGTAGTAAGCCAATATTATTTTATTTCCCAGCAATAGTAACAAGACAGTCTCCTTTAAGATTGTTCTTCTTTAAAAAAATCTGTTGGAAAACAACTCATAAAAATACTATAAGATGCAAGCGGAGGACACAGTTGGAAGCAGTATCCACTGGTGATCACTTAAATCTCATTTTCCGGAGAACACCACAGTTCAGTCTCTCGAATCCCTCATTACTTAACATACAAAAGCAAAGAGGTTATTTTTTTCTTGTCCTTGATGGAAAGCTTTTACATAAGCAAACAGCACAAAGAAACGGGAACTACTGTTACCAGCTAAATCTGAGAAATCCCCCTAGCCAAGAAATTCTTGTTTAGTATTAATGTAAGGAAGCAAACAACATCTTGACTCTCTCACTTTGGCTACAATTTAGGAAGCATCCAACCATTTTTATCTATACTTTTTAGAAACAAATGTATTTTGATATACTCTTGTCATACTTCACAATCATTCGTGCTACGCTGATACACTGTGTTAGGTTAGAGTGCTTCAATTGCATCCAACCTGCACAGAAGCGTTTTAGCAATCCAACACTGACAGCACATTAACTAATTAACTGAAAGTTAAATGCACTGAAGTTTTTCGAAAAAACAGCTTAAAAACTGATATTTGCATTAAGGAAAATGAGGCTGTTTATTTCTCACATGCGCACAACCCACTCACATGTTCTATTTCTGCACTGTCCACCTTTTCAGGAACTCTGACCTCTCTGGTCTTTTTTTCTGTTCCACATCCACTTAAGAGCCAGAACACGAGCATTATTTCTAAATACACCTAAGATTACGTGAGTGGTCTTCTAAGCCAACTTATCAGTCTTCTCCCACCCTAACCCTCTGCCCATTAACACACAGCCTCCTTCAGGAAGGGCCAGCAGCAATGTAATTTATAGATAATTACAAAGTGTTATTAAATTCAGTAACCAACAGAAACTCTCTACAATCTCATATCAGAAGAAAGCAATGATCTACCTTTGCTATGGAGTTACAGCTTTGTATTTCCCAGATGCTAACTCATCACCAATTTCATCATATCAAATACTTATATTTTTCTTTCTTTTTAAACAAGTGGAAAACGTAATGAAATCCTGACTTTTTGCCTTTAATAATTCAGCTTCCAGTATCACTGTAATGCTTTCTGATAGAGACACCTGTCTTCTGCATTGTAGCCCCATAGCTGAGAAAACAGGGTGGGTTTATTAATAAAGCACAATAAGGAACCAGATGTTCAGAATGGAAAAATGCAATGAAGGAGAGAGATTGTCCTCCCCTCAAAACATTCATGAGAAAAAGCTCATCCAAATAAAAGGCAGTTGTCTGATAAGGAGGCAGCTGGAACCAGTGATGCTGATTATTCTTATTCCACTATATCCCACAGCAAGACACAAACCTATTTAAGAGGAGACAGAAGGGAAAACAAAAAATCCCACCTGTATTAATCTATACCATGTAGTTAAAGCTCTTGACAGTGCAACCCAGTCCTATGCCCAAGGAGCAGGCAGATGGGTATATATATGTTCCTTCTGCTAACAGCATTGGCAGAAAAGGGCTTCATATCAACACTTTCAATACTAAAAAGAGAAAAGAGGACAAAAATAAAACAAGAAACACTAGGATCCCAGAAGAGTTAAATATCTAGAATTTTGGATCAACAATGTGAGCATCTTATATAACACAGTTCATCATATGCTACCCAGTCAGTCATGCATCAAGAGCAGAAACTGGGTTAGTCACTAAATTTCTAAGAAACAAACTGAGATCTTGATTTTAAAGCACGTCAGAATGTACCAAGTGCTTTGTTACACCGTTAAAAGTTAATTATTATCAAATTAAATATCTGTACTTTGCATTATTTTTAAATGCAGAATTCTTGGGGTCGGGTTGTACACTGATCCAGCATATGGTGATCACCTTCTGTACAGGTATGCAGTAATTTCTCCCCATGCTGATCTAAGGAAACCTTCACATGCAAGAAAACCTTTCTGAGGCAGGATGGTGGCCTCAGAACCCACAAACAAAGGTGAACCCGTCCACAGGCAGCACTGACCAAATTTTCCCATCTCCAGCCTGAGGTTACATATCCATCGCAGGAGGAACTTGACTGTACCTGGAGGTGTTCAAGAAACATGCAGACGTGGCACTGAGGGATACGGTAAGTGGGCATGGTAGTGATGGACTGATTGATAGTGGGACCAGATGATTTTAGTGGTCTTTTCCAACCTTAATGATTCCATGATTCTATACACCCCACACCCCAGAAATCACCATCCAGCTCTCTCTTACAATGGGACCAATCTCTCTTCTCCTACAATGGGACCAACAGAAATGCCATGCTGTGGTCACTGAAAGCACAAGGGACAATACCCAGCTGACCTGCACACAATGATCTCCCTATCACAAAATGCAAGAATTGCTCATTCTCTTCAGAGCCCTTTTTTTTTTTTGAAGGAGGAAGTCACCAGCCTGCATGCATAAACAAGGACGCCTAGTCCTGATTTACCTAGGCACTTTTCTGACTTGACACCCCTTCTGGCTCACCATTTGTGCTTTTGGCTTTGTTAGTGTTTTTCTTCATTTTTAAATAACATGCAAGAAAACCTAACTGAAATAGCATATAAAATCTGTTCCCCAGTAAAAATAAAAACAAACAAACCAACCAAGCCCAGTACACCAATTCATTACACGTTCTTGAATTTGTGATAGGTCATTTTCAAGCATGTACATCTTCACAATTTTAGAACTTAATAACCAACAAAATGTTGAAGGTTTTCCTCCTGTTAAATCACATTATGCATCAAAACAGAACCATTTTACAATTCAGACTTTGTGGGAAGACTGAAGCTCCAGACTTATTTTGCATACAGAAGCCCTAAAAAAGCCCTGGGCCTTTTTATTATTTATTAAAAACACACAGAACAGGCAAGGAAAAACATCCAATATGTATTTGCAGACAGAACTATGCGGATTTTTAACAAATAAGCAAACTAAATTTACCTTGTGGGCATAAGCAAACATCAAAAATGCCAGCTCAGAGGGTATTTTTCTTTCTGTAACACTATCACTTTGGGAAACTATTAAAATAGCACAAACTTAAAAGCGGTACTAACAAAAACTGAATGCAGTTCAACTCCAGCTTCCAACTAGATGTCTTTTTTGCACACATATGCTTTGCCTTCCATTACTCAGCTGCATAATATAAACCACCAAACTGCACTTTAAACAAATCTGAACTGACAATGCCAAGTTCTAATTGAAACACATGAAGGCAGTTGGGCAATGCACAAGCATTTCATAGAGAAGCCAGCAGTGCTCACAGCTGGATGAAGTCTACGCCCTGCAAGGGAGAAAGAGATTGAGTTTCCTCACTTTATCTTTCCTTCAAAAAACAGACAAAATACTAAACAAAAATAATAATAATAAAAAAAAACAACCACAACTATTTTCATAGTCTGAGAAATCTTACTATTCAAAACCCACGAACAGTATGAGAAGACCTCTTATCACTGTAAGACCAAAATAAAGCAACTCCAAAAATCATCTGGGCATTTGTGTGTGGACAGTCTTTATATGAAGACGAAGACACACACACACACACACACACACAATGATCCTGCAATGTATACTCTTTTAGAGCACCTCACAGCACTAACACAAACATTTTCCTGCATCAAGAAGAAACTAATGTATGATAAGGAAATTCACCTCACAACAGTACAACAGTATTTTTCCAGGTAGTTTTGCTGAGATTAGTAAGTCAATTTTATCACGCAAATGAATAGAAGGGAGGCAAAGGAGAATACCTAAAAAATAAAAACTGAAAAATAAAATTAAAAATCCAGAAGTAAACATGCAGCATGCAAACTAATCCACGTTAGCTGCATCTCAGCTTCAACATTTCCAAGTCAGACTTCTCTCTGTTGCTGCTGGATGAAAAATGAACTTCTTTGCTGGTTATTCATTATTATTTTGAAAAGGCACAAAGCAGGTCTGAGATGGAGGTCACCTCTTCCCATCAGTTGCTCCTCAGATGAACACCTCTAGCTACTAAAGTCTTTTTGTCCACGCACAATGATGTTTATGGATGTCCCAATAAAACCATAGCCCTCTGCTATCCTCCAAACGAATTTATTTCTGCAACCAGCTGAGTAACAGTGACAGTAAACTTCCAATTTTGTTTCCTTACTGACGTTTTTAACTTCAAAGCTCACCATCTACAGAGCACACCATGATACAGCTGCAACGAAAGCACTCAAATTATGTCAGCAGAACTGTAAAATGTAACTGTCGGACCTGGCTCCTTCCCCCTGGGGATGCTGAAGATGTCAGGCAAATGCCCTCTGTTCACATCATTAAAACAAAGAAAGCTATTGCCATGAAATCATCCACTGTGCAGAAACTTCATAAGCCCTTCTATTATCTTTTATAGCCTAAATTGGGAATTGAGAATCTCCTGAGTGCCTTGCAGCACATTAATAAAAAAACACTTTGCTTTATAAAGTTTAGCATTATTACTGTATCACCTTCATCAGCTCAGTGGAGTCAGGTTTATTTTCCCCAAAAATGTCTTTACGAGATAACGTGATTTCTTCAGTCACTGACAAAGGCAATGGTGATTCTTGGGGTCTCCTTCATAAGACAGCTCCTATTTCCCTTTCCATCATGCTTTAAGAGCTAATTACTGTGTCCAGTTCTGGGCTCCCCAGTTTAAAAAAAACCAAGGATCTCTTCAAAGGAGTCCAGTGGAGGGCCTCAAAGCTCCACTGACAAAAGGCCTGGAGCATCTCCTGTATGAGGAAAGGTTGGGTGACCTAGGTTCGCTCAGCCTGGCGAAAAGGCTTTGTGCCTCTGTGACACTCAGGAACACACTTCTTTGCTCTCCTTCACTGAGGCTCATCTCAGCTTCCCACCTAACCTCATCTCTAGCTCCTTTCTATTCAGATCTTCTCTGAATCCACCAAGCACTGACTGCGCTCCTATTTTTCTCACCAAAACCAGGTGGCTCTAACATTTGACGAGTGCTATTAGAAATTAGGAGAACAATACTATTTCAGCATAGCAAATGGGAAGGTTTCTTCTCATGAGTGAGCTTTTGAACTTTGTACACAGAGTATTTAAATCAAATCACATCAGGAACATGAAGCATTTTTGAAGTCACGCATTTCTTAACAAGCACTGGCTGGCAGCACTTTTCCTCTTTTTTTTTTTATTTAAAGTCTATACTCTGTGCTGCATCTCAGCTCACTAAACATGTTGGGTTTTTTTCCCCCATAAGGAGAACTGGATGCACATGCAGGTTTGCTGCACCTCCAGAGGCAAATAACATTTTTTTTTTAAATGGTGAAAAACATTATTCAAACTTACATTTATTCACAGAAGTTATTTGAATAGAACTTTCTCCACTCTAAAAAACAATCATCTAAGCAAATAAATGATTGCTCACATATAGTTATGTAGAATTAACACACTCCATTATGTTTCCAGAATATTAACTCATTTTTAAGGGCAAAAAAAACTACAAAAAAATGTAACTAGAAAATCTCACTAGGATCATTCCAGAGATATGAAGCTGAATTTTCTTCTTTATCCCTTTTCAGATTCTTGCATACTCAAGATAACAGTTAGTTGATTTCATCAAATTAGGAAACTCTCCTTTAACATTTCAAAAATACTACTAAAAACTATACACACACAAGCAAAAAATATAAACAAAACCTGAAATGTTGTCTTCCTAGATTGAGTGGCATCCATAGGCTCTGATATCCTCAAATAACAGAGTCGCATCACGCTGACAAAAGCATGATTAAATGATTCATTCTCTGATTATCCTCTTGAAGGCACAGTACAGAGAACATCACTAAGATTTTCAAATCAAGCTCCTAAAAAAAGATCGTGTTGCTCTCTGTTTGTTTGGGAACATGCATTAAGCTAATCGAACTGACAGGTTTTGCAGCAGAATTCCAGACAGCCCAAGTCCCACTCTTCCTTGAGTCCAGCAGCCCAGAAACTCAGACCTGTTCATATTCACTTCTTCTTCCAAGTACTCCCCAGCATAGCACTTTACAGAATTTGTTCCTGATATTCAAGTATAAAAATGCCCTCAGAAATGAAATATGCATGTCTGATAGTGCTTTTCCTCCTGTACATATGGCTTCAATGCTGCTCAACAACGTCAGCCCCCACTCTGAGAGGAGAACCATGCACCTCCTTAGGGGCTTCCTCATCACATCGGCTCAGTGTGGCTAAGCTAGACAAGGAAGAAATGTTTTACTAGCATGTATTGAGAGCAGTGCTGGAAAGTTAAGAAGCAAAACCCTAATTTCTGTCTAATTTCTAAATAAGGGAGGAGTGTGAGCTTCTCAAGAAAAACTCGCCAGAGCATTTCTTTTCACAAACACCAAACATGTTTTTTATCAATCCTGTTATTGGATACTGTGGAGCCATGTTGACCAAAGTAAAAAACACTGGAACACAGACAGCCAACATGGAGAACTTCAGACCAAAAGTTAAAGACAGGCAAAGCGATAAGCAGCTGAAAACAATCACACAGTAGTAAATAGTTAATAAAAAGCAGTAGCTAGATTACATACATTGTTTTATAGTTCGTGCATGTTCACGTCTTTCTTTTGGAAGCATGAAGCACAGTTTTCATAGAAAACAGTTAGAAGAAATGATTCCCCTGAAAGCTAAAATGTCCATCAATAACAGAAAAACACTAAGAATATGACCCTGAAATCTTAGATAGTAAGGCAGATGTTTACCAATATGGCATTCTTCCATCAACACATACACCCCATCCAAACATTTGGAGAGAGTCCACTTGCTATTTAAAGTTAAATCTGATGTATTTCCTTGTATGAGGAAAGTATGTATTTGTATGCTTCAAATCTCTCAGCTTATTCCTGTCAGTTGACAGCCAAGATGCGGAGCTGAACTCCAAATCTCAGACTTCCCCTAAAATTCTTCCCATAAGAAACAACACACGTGGAACAACAGTAACATATGTGTTATGTGATCGTGCAAAAGTATTTTAAAAATGAATTAATACGGTGGGAGGGTAGTTCTTTGCTTCGTGCCTAATAACTCCAGCCAGACTGTGAGAAGCAATCTGCTGGAAAGGCAGGAAGTAGCTGGACATGGATTTCCTACAGCCCTATGTTTTGCAAAAAATAGGACTTTGGAGGAAGTTGAAATGCAGAAGATGCCTTGCTGGCTTCCTTTGCTCCTAATGTATGTAAGGCTAGGAACAAATTTCAGCACATAAAAAAATATATCTGTCTACATCGGTATGCTTATTTTAACAAACTGATAGGTCAGACTTCTAGAGTTCGCAACTAAGCAATTCTTAGCAGAAGAAAGGAGGGAATAAAAAACAAGGACTTTCAAACAATTTTATCAGTTGGGAAAGTCATAACCAAGGCTGCAAAAGCAGAGTCTATTAAATCCAGCTGCTGACTGGTTTTTAAAAAAATGCTACTACTTAATATTACTTGGGAATTACACCCTTGTTGTTCTAAACTAAATATCCCATGGACAGCTTTCAGATTATTGCCTAAACTCTCAACATTAAGACAAACGCAGTTAGCAGAGCAAGTTCCTTCATGTTAAAGAAGATGAAAATGTACTTCTAACAGGAGCTACAGCCTCTGGCTATATCCAAATTATAGCAAAACTACAAATAACAACTTAAAACAAAGCCTACCAGTGTGTCTGTATGTTACTAAAGATCAGTAGAGACCATGTGAAATTGTCTAAAGGAAAAATGCTTAAATAAAAATACTCGGTGAGATGTAACAAGCAATCTTCTGTCCAAATATAAAACTACCTCCTGACAGCCCTCGAGAAGTATGAGAGTTAAGAAATAGAACTTAGCTTTGAAGTGGACAATCTCTTAGTGTTTGTTGAGATCTGTTCAGATAAATTATGGAATAAATGATGAATGTTAGGCATGGAAGGACAGAAAAAACTGAGCCACAGTGCTCTGTAACAGGCAACTGCTAAAATACTGCCAAGAAAAATGCCTTTCACCAAGGAACTACAGGACAATCCCCAACATGAGCTACACTTCCCTGAACAGAGAAAAGCTGAAATAACTGTGTTAAGCACTCCATTCTACCTTTGTTTCTTGATCGTGCTGCTTCATTTTCCTCTCTGGTGAGACAGCCTGCTGACTCCATGTAGCAGGGAGAAGTGAAATTTCACTATTAAAAAAAATCAAAATAAATACCTCTTCTATGAAATTACAAAAGAACCAATCCAGAAAGAAGCTGCCTTTCTTATGTCTCCTTCTGTGCTGAGAAATTCTTTTTAGTCTTTCATGGAAACAACAGGGGAAATCCAAGAGGACTTTCTCCCTGCTCCCTAGAGTTAGCTTTCTTCTCTTCAAAGATGTTGAGTGCCGGGGCCTCCTCTCTGCTCCAGTGCTTAGCGTGAAATAATTTGCTCTCCTTCCATTACTTCAGTACTAGTCCAGGCTGGCCAGGCACACCATGGCCCACAGCTCTTTCCTCCTTAATAGTGCCAGGATTAATGAATGCGCTGGCCCCAAGCATGTCTCTGACAGGTAGCACTAAGTACCAGAGTCCATCAGACAGGTCCTGCTCAATGCAGCTTCTCATTGTTTGCCTTGGGGAGTGATTGAGAACTTCAGAACAAGCAGCACAGGATATCTTCAACCCTTCTGCTGAAGTGCTGGGCTATGTTTCTCAATAGTCCTGCTTATACACAAGAGCAGAGAGCTCTTCAATGGATGAAACAAGGAAGCAATGGAGACAGCGGGGCCATGTGAAGTATATGAGAAGCATAGAGACTTTTTCAATGAAGAGTTTGACTTCTGTTTATTTTTTTAACCTTACACCAGATTTCAAGTGCTCTGTGTTTCAGTGAAATTCATCTCTCATTCAGTGGGATTTTTGCTAACTTCAATCTGACCAGATCTTTTTTACCTGGGGAAGCCACACTCATTTCACAATTTTACAAGTATACTAAAGAGTGTTACACTTTACACAACAAAAGGAGAGCTCAAAGATAACTGCAAATATTTGATTTTATACCTATTTTCTTCAAGCTTCACTTGAAAAAAGAATGTGTGTGCACCTAAACAGGTTAATACTGAAGGTAATCACTGGGTACATTCATTTCAATTTCAGACAAGAGTCAGGACAAATTCCCTAGTTTCCTTTTCTCATAATCAAAAGGAAATCTTTCTGAGAAGTTTGGCCAGATTTCATCTGACCGTAGCAGAGGCTTGCACATCTACATTACTCCAAACTCTTCTTGCAAGTTATGAGTTCATATTCACTATGGAAACAGGCTTTCAGTTCATCTGAGAAATAACTAAGTCATAAGGATTTAAATCCCCGTGCTATTCATTAAAAATAATTATTCCGTGCATAAAGGCTTGGTGCTGAGTGAACGGTCAGGCTGAAGTATTCCCTTCAGCTGCAGAACAGACATATCAGAAGCACCAAAGATGCATTTCCTCACACAGCCCGCCCTTTATTGCTCATTTGGAAAGACATTCTCCAGAATAAGATGAGACTTCAGACACCCATTTAGTTCCCCACTCCTATATTGGCTTTTCCAACAGGAGTGCTGATTACGAGCAGACAATAATGATTTTGTAATGTGAACATCTGTGCAATGGAAAACAGTCTGAGATCAAATTAACAGCATGTATGTCACCATTAAGCAGGTATCAATTAAAGATTCTTTTTTAGCTGTCATTAAAGCAAATTCTTACCAAAGATTGAGCAAATGCATTTAGAAATCCATGAGTGAGATCACCTTCTGTGTCTTTTTTAAGTTAAATAAAATACTCCTAAGTGAAATAATCAAACTTCTGTTATGCAAAGTTCTAACTGAGGCCTAAAAATATAGGACCCAAAGTTTTCTAACTCACTGATCTCACTGTAACATTAACTGTCACATTGCCCATGAGTAGCAATGAATTACTTTTAATAAGGAACACTATTAGTCGTTCCTCTACTTGAAATCTTATCCAGGACCTTAATCAATGCAGCTTTTCTTATACTCCCATTTTTAAATGTTTAAATCCAATTGAACAAAATTGTCTTCAACACTGCAGAAAATCCTAACGCATAAAAATTCACTTTTGTGTTCTATTAAACAAGCCACCAAATCTATGTGGCAGAGAAAATGCCAGTTTTTAATAAGCTACTGAATGCCTGCTTTCCAGCAGCAGGAATATAATTTATCTCTAACAGCATGCATACAAGAAGTTTTCCCTACCTCTAAACTCCAAATGAGGCATTCACTGAGGATTAAAAAGCAAACATTAGAAAAAATGAATTTGGTGGGCAGAAAATTAGCTATTCATTTTGAAGAGTACAGAACATTTTTTCCTTTCTCTTGGCAAAGAGAGGAGGGTCATGTTAAAAAGTTTGAAATTATTCGCTTTAGTATCTGAATATGAGACTACATCATACAACAGAAAGCTGAGCAAACATTCAAGTATGATGCAAGCCTGTACTACCCACCTCATTTCCTAGCAACTACAGCACAAGAGATAAATATGAGGCAGGAAAAAAAAAAAAAGTAATATTATTATACGAAAAGACAATACAAAAAATAGTGCCAACTGCTGTTGGAAGAAGAGGTCAGAGACAGCCTGTAAGGGAGTAGCATTACAAACTACCGGCTTCTATGTAAGAAATGGATAGGGAAAGGCAGTGAATGCATGGTCCAGAAACAGACAACCGGCCACCCCACCTACGTTCAGTAGAAAGGTTAATGCAACCAGCAAGAAGAAGAATCCATCTGCCAGGAAAGCCATTTGATTATTCCAGTGTAATACATGTTTACATTGTGATTACTCTAATCTGATGTTTCAAAAACTCTCATCTGCTTTCTCGTTTGTACATATCATTAGCAATACCATCAACATTAGGCTATAAAAAGCCCTGGCTTAACTAGCTGCACGAAAGTAATACAGGAAGCATTACATCCACATAAATTCCACTGGCATACTCTGGACCAGGAAAAAAAAAATCTGTGGTAAGCAGGAAAAAATAGAAAACCTGGGTTCCTTTAAAAGCTGAATTCATTTGCACTGACCAGCCACTATCTCTCCTGAGTAATGGCTACAAATTAGACTCAAATTCTGAGGTTTCAGATTCCATAGGGAAATTCTATACCGAATTCAAAATTCTCTTTCAAATTCCAAATACCACCTCAGCAATTCTTGCCTGATTCTATAAAGAAAAAAAAAAGAAAAAGAAAGTACAAATGCTGGTTAGGATCTGTACTTACTAAACATGCTTGTGAAGGCAATCATTCCTAGATTATAGACTTGTTCCAGAGGACTGAAGTATGAAACACTAATTCCCTGAAACAAAATGCCAGCCATCTCTTTGCTCCCATCAGATACCAAGGACCAGGAGAACTTTACGTTGAATACTGCCTCAGGAAGGGAGCTCTCATCAAATGTGCTACTGACAACCAGGATGACTGCTCTTCACAGCGCTTCCAGGACTCAGGGTACCTCAGGACTCTGCTCTCTCAGTGCACTATCAAATTACACGAACATTGCAGGAATTACCTGGTCAGGAAGGGGCCTCATACACACAGTCCGCTTCAATTAGAAAGGCTGAGAAGCAACAAAAAGGTAGCTGAGTACTTTTTGGTGCTGTTCTCCCCTTGCTGGAAGCTCTCAGTACATACTCTCCTTCATCTCTGCAACCCGGGGAGCAGCATGCCAGTAGCTTTCAGCACACGCAGAGCTGCCCCCCAAGCTGCACACATTATTTGCAGCTCTCTAAGAAGTAAAGTCAGCTCTTTGACACATTTTATTCTACACTGAACACAGAAGTGTTGCTACCTTACCACGAACAAACATGCAGCACTTCAGGAAGGCTGAAAGAGTTTCTAGCAAAGAAAATCAAATCTGGGAAGTCCAAATTCCACTTCAAACAGTGAGGAATTTAGACCTAGGGTTCAAGTCTGGGACTAGGCCCTGTTAAATCCAAGCAGACTTGTTAAAGTAAGCAAAAGTAGTACATTTTCTGACACAGTGATCCTGACCAATCAGGCTTGTTTGTTTATGCCTTCACTGAATTTGTTAATCGTGACAAGTGTCTCAGCTAATGCCAATTAGCAGATTCAGCCACCTAGAAACAACCAGTACTTTCATATATATTAATAATGCTCTAACAGTACGTAGTAGCCTTTCCCAGTGGCTTCAGTAGTTATTACAGAGCTTTACAAGCATTTTATGCAGCTCCTTCTTAACGCAGAGTATTTACACTACAGAAATTAATGATGTAGTATTTTAGTTTTTATTATTCCCCAGAGTTTGGAGTGACCCGTCTCTTTGACTTTGTAAGTAACTGCATGCTTAATTTGCTACCACCACTGCAATTTTTTTTTCAAAGCATGACTCAAACTCTTAATCCAAAATTAAACGCATTATTTTCCTCCCAATCTCTTCTTGTGGCACTAACGCACTGGGCAAAGTTTGGGCAAAAATCCCTCTCTTCTTCATGCAAATTTCATAATGGTAATCATAATCAGCCTTCCTTTAACACAAAACATTACATCTTATATAAGATGTGTTTAAAATATTTACTACCTTGTTAATTCTTTTGTTCCATGGAACAGACATTTGCTATGACACACAATTTGTCATCCCATCAACTCAGTGATTCATCTACTTTTCCTACACTTACCTCCCAAGATATCTTTCCTAAGTTGTTTGTTTTGCTTTGCGTTTCTTTTTAATTTATCACTGCTTAGGTATTGCTCTTTAGATTCCAAACCCAACTTTTTCCTCTACGCTTTATAAGGTTTAATGTTTAAGAAGCTGTTAAGCACAATTCCTGGTACCTTGATTCATTTCCATAATGACCACCTCTTGCTACAAAAATAAAGACTAGAGTTGTTTGTCATATAATTATACAAGCCACAATTCGGGAAAATAAGACATCTTTCCACAAAGGCTCAGTGCTTAGACTGGGGCAGTCTCTGGTGCCCACACAATGTACCTCATTTATAGACAGCAGAAATAATCCATGAAAAACTGGAAGTAAGCATTTTTCAGATGGCCAATGAGGATGTCCTCAAAGATCCAGGACAGTCAGTGAACTACCTCCCTGACCCTGGAATATTCATGTTATCACAGGTTCTGGTAGGACTGACAAGATTGTACAACTCCTGCTCAGCCCAGCTCCCATCTTTTCAATTGATCATATTTTGTCTTGAAGCTGTTTGGAACACCATAATCATCAGAAGCCATAGCCACCATAGGAAAGAAACCCAGGTCTGAATCAGGGTCTACACTCGAGTGAAGTTTTATTTTATCAACATCAATTCAGCTCATCAGCCCAAACTTTTGTAACTTGTGGCTACCTAGAAAGTACTGCCACAACACAGAGCAGCTACTTGAAGGGCATCTACCCCCTCAAACTCAGAACAATCCAGATTCTACCCCACAAACAAGAGCATGTGCATACAGCCCAGTGTTACACATCCTTCAGATGTACTCAGCACCCACCAAACGTACAGCAGATGACCAGGGCCAAGGTCAGTCAGAGACAACTGCACAGGAACTGAAGTCTTAAGAGATTAAATTTATAATATAGGACAGCAGTTTGCATCACTTTTTGCTAGCTGCCACAAAGCCAGAAAAGAGGTGCTTTCCACAGAGGCAAATACTATTACATCCTGAACTGGCTTACGGGTTACAAAGCTATGAGACTAGAGAAGACCTTTTTTAAAGCTGAATTAAAAGACACACTTATGATGCCAAAGATACCTGTTTGAATCTTTGATATCTTCAATAAATGTTTGGCAAAGAAAATTACAGTGAATCTCCAGAATACGTTTGTTTGTTTTTTTTTTCTCTAATATTAAAGCCACTATAGTGACTTTTTAGTAGGGAGAGAAAAGGAAGAACAAAAATACATTTCTATTTCATACACTGTGGCTAAAACATATATTCTTAGGAGGATATAGTACTGTTCATCTTCCTCTTCAATGCTCCAGAAGAAGAGAAAAATGGTTGGAGAGTTCAGGAAAGAAGGCAAAACCACCCAAGCACCCAAGGCTGTAACATGCTCTGCAGTAGAAATAATACCATCACAAGGCACAGCATCACCAAAGTAATCCCAAAAGTTTTCTTACCATCCTCCTGTCTCCTAAAATGACAACTGAAGCCTACAAACTTTTTGGCATAGAACACAAAAGATGGATAACTAACAGCATGAGAAGAGCGCTGGAATTCAGGTGAACAGAAAGAGCACATATGGAGCAGGTGTCTGCTCTCTGCCTTATAAAGTGATGGCTTTTCAGGCTCACCCCTGAAATAAGAGAATTGAAGCAGAACGTAAATCCTGAAAAGGTTCCCAGGTCAAGCTTACCAACACCAAACAGGGGCCACCTACAGGTAGGCAGCATCTGTCTCAAGAGGAGATGCATTTCTTAACCAATAACAGACAGCAGGACAACAAACACCACAGCTCTGTCTGTGACACCAGAGCCCAGGGCTCAGTGTTAATGCGTTACCAGGTGCATCCCTCAATTGAAACGAAAAAGCTGGGGCTTACAGTTTCCATACACTAACCTACAGAGAGATCACTCAGCCCTCCCTAGCAATTCTTTTTTTATTTAGATTTTAACTCAGGTTTCCCATAGGCCTCAAGATGCACACAAATCATTTTATTCAGCTCTCCTCAGGCCAAATACTGGAAGAAAACCTTTGGCAGAAGAGGTCACTTCCCATAATCTCCTGGTAGCCTGTTTCCCTCACCTCCTCATTAGACTGGCATCAGGCTGGTGGAGGAAAGAACCTTGGACTCCTTCAGTAGCTTCTCTCTTCTCTAAGCTAACGGGGGAGGCTTAAAAGCAAGGAGAGCATCTTCAGAAGAACTGGTGCTTCTTCATGAAACCTTGCAGTCAGAGGTGTAAGAAAGACTAACCACTTCCCTGCGCTGAAGCAAACCCTCCTTTCTGGCTTATAGCACTTCTTACACAACCTGGCAGAGACGTGTGGTGAGCTGTGGGGCTGTGACGACTAAGAGCAACAATAACCCCATCAAAGACCAGAAGGCTCATGCTGGAAAGTTTCTGCAGCTCAGCAGCTTCCTTCTGAGCTTAGCAACACAGAGGAAAAAAAAAAAAAAAAAAAAAAAAGATGAATCACAGCCTTCTGCAGAAGAGATCTTCATTTCCCAGTGAAATCAAGGTTTTCTCCTGTCTGGTTGAGAGGAATATGCCCCATGTCACTATACAACTGGATGTCAGTAAATTCGCAATAACTGTACGGGTGGGAAGGG
Source organism: Tetrao urogallus (assembly GCF_951394365.1). Classification (NCBI taxonomy): domain Eukaryota; kingdom Metazoa; phylum Chordata; class Aves; order Galliformes; family Phasianidae; genus Tetrao; species Tetrao urogallus. Next base: position 51,476,522 of record NC_136815.1, on the reverse strand, counting down.
AAAATCTCTGATGTTAATGTAAAAATGACATAGAAATGTGTGCACAAGAGGAGGGACAACAGTAAAAATGCAGATTTCTTGGGTGTGAAAGGTCTTCTTACAGGCCATCTTAAATCCTCCATCTTTTTGAGTATTCTATAGAAAGCCTATGGCTACCAAGGAGTGATGCAATTGAAGGGTTTAGTGGAAAGTGATTTGCTAGCAGAGAATTGTCACAGCCAGCCTCAAAGCAGTCAGCTGCCCAAGCAACACCGAGCTCAGGCTCTCACACTACACCTCAAGTCTTTTTCCACCCAGCATTTCCTCCAGATACTTTTCTGACTGCTAAGACATCAGCCCTCTGCTCCTGCAGCAAACAGCAAGAGGAGCAAACAACCCAGCTTCAATATTGCAACACAGCACTGCCAGGGAACTAAAAGCACATGTAGTCAATATTTTCAGTCTCCAACAGTAGGAGCAGGACCATACCCAGCAGTTACATGCTCCAAGCAGCAAGCTCGCTGCAGTCGGTTGAACAAGACCTTGCTCTACACGGGGGCCTCTACGGGACCCCGCCATCCCAGCTCGGCTCTGTTCACCCATTTGATGTTAATTATTCCTTCTCTATAGCCTGGCCCCAGTCTCACTGATTTTCAGCTGTAGTTTACTAGGAACGGAGATTTCAGTCCCTTGTGAATAGAAAGACAATTGTGCCTCAGTCATACCATTGCTTTTTAAATAAGCATACACAATATGCATGGAAATTCCAGTAATACTAGAGCAGGATGGGAGAACAGAACCAGGGAAAGGAGGAGATTTTGTGCCCAGGAGGGGTGAGGAGGCACCAAATTCCTAATGCTAGGGGAGCGCTGTATGCAGAGAAAGCCATAGTCACAAGTGTGGAAACCATGACAGACCAGCATTGGGAACAGCAATAGGTCACCCCTCCCTCTGAGCTCTTCTTTCCTGGCAGTACAACTTTGCTGGGCCCCTATCTGATCAGGAAGCCACAGCAAAGTGTATGAGCTACCCCGTGCACTCAGCAATCCTCAGTTATTCCTCAGCTATTACAAAAACAAAATTAATTCTTACACTTCAGATACGTCAGCATAAATGTGATACGTTAGCTACAAAGCACACTCCATAATTCACTTTTTGTCTTTCAAATATTAAATTGGATTGAATAAATAAGACAGAAGTGGAAGGCAGCACATCTATGCAACTCAACTACAAAAATCAACTCTTTAAAGTTCCTATTCGTCAGGAAGACATTAAAAGGGAGAACGTACATGCTCACTTCAGGTCTGGTGAAAAGATTTCCTGGCTTGCCATTAAAGAAGACATTTCTGAGAGACTCAAGAACTCGGTCCTGAAAGCAAAGCATAGAAGTGGGCATTCAGACAACTCTTTTCCTTCTTGGATCTCGGTGGGATTCTGGAAAATCACCTAAGTCTTTACTTTATTGACTCTACCAAAGAGAGTCAGTCGATCTGCAACACTTTAAGCCTGACAGGGGTGCCAACCCCACAGCTCAAACCTGAGGTCAGAGCGCACAATTCCTTCCTTAAGCCTAATCTGTCCAGAGGCCTGGCAGCCAGAACTGATGCCCAAAACGGACGCTGTGAAAAATCATTGCATACCCCAAGCTGGAAAGGATCCACAAGGATCACTGAGTCCAATTCCTGCATTCACACAGGATCACCTAAAATCCAAACCAATGTCTGAGAGTGTTGGACACCAGCAGCTTGGGGCCTATTGCCCTTTCCTTCAGTCCCAGCTCTTCAATCTGTCATTTTGTGGGAGGTAAAACGGAAAATCGTGAAGTATACTTTTATATCGCTTCAGAAGTTGCCTGGAAGAAGGAAAAGTTTTGGTCTGTGGTTGGTTATAGCTCCTGTGCAATGGTGGCTGGAGGCAGGAGTGCTGAGCAAAGCCAAAGGTAAATAGGCAGCAGTAGAGCATGAACATCCTACTTTACTGTGTGACAGGCATACACCTTTCCATCTGAACTTGCCAACCTGCTACAGCTGCTGTTGAGCTGTGAGGTGAAGATGTGGACAGATTTATCTACAAACTCAGAGTGGATTATACTTGTCATTAACAAAAGGCACTTGAAGGTAATGTCATGCAACACACAGGGTAAGACAAGAACTAGGAGAATTTGGTAGGTCTGCAGAGGCACCAGCAGCACTCCCCTCATGTCCCCACTGCTTTAAGTCCCTCATAGACAGGATTCCAGAACATACGTCCTTGCCCATCCTACCATACACCAGCGGTATGCTAAAATACATGGACTGCATTTAAATGCTTCCCGTGCTATTTAATTTTTAATTATTACAATCAGGAAAAGTTCCACGCAAATAAGAGAAAGGAACTGTATTGCCATATTTACACACACAAGTTAATTCAACTTTACAGTTTTGACGTATGTAGCTTATTAGACTCTAAAGAATGTAAAAACACCATTGGCATTTTGCATATTGCAAGTGTCTGGTAGATAATGGCCCTGCAGATTTTATACAGAGCTGTGCAAGTAAACTTGCCAAACTTTCATCATCACTCCTTGGGAAGCTCTGAGGAAGCCTATTAAATTGGCATTTTGTTTGACATGTACGCAGAATGTGCCTAGCGTGCAGAACAGGCATGGCAACAAACCTCTTCTCAACAGCTGTGCTATTTTAGTTAATGATAAACATACATCTAGAGCCACATATCACCACAACTGAAGCCAGTGAGAAAAGCTTCCTCGCCCAACAGGAACAGAGGCCATCACAACCGAGAGGAAGTCATTCATTTATTCCTAACTACACAGCTAATTGTCTCACTGCTCAACATGGCAGAATACAGAGATGACTGTTCTAAATTAGGTGAAGTTCAAGAAATAATGTCTTCAACACTGCTGCATCTTCCCTCAGAGACCGATTCTCACCCACAGCCACACGTGCTGTCAGCACGGATGCTGGTGGGGTCTTTGACCACGTAACTGGGAGAAGAGTTTACCTTCCAACAAGCTTTCTTAGAGCCTCAGAGTTTTGGAGGGCAAGACTCTTTTGTCATCCCTGTGGATTGGCCCAACTCCGAATCCGTTCAAAACAAAAGAAATCTGGACACATGGAATGCAGATGTTAACGAGCAAGACAGCATATTGATTTGGTTAAGCCATTTAATTTTGACAAACTGCCAAAACAACAATAAAAGAATCACAGCGCTTAAATATTGGAGATTTCAGCAGCAGCCTACAATGAGCAGGGAGATAATGAGTCCCCTGCAACCTCTAGGAACCGATCGATATCCTCCATGGAACTGCAGTGACTGAGAATTCCAGACAGCGCCCTTCGATTTCCTCTGAAATCTTATCTTTACAAAGTAAACAAACATCAGATAATAACCTTTAAAGTTGCCGCAGCCATTCATAAGCAGATTCATTGCTACAGAACAGCAGCTGACACTCAATACCGCTCCCTGTCAATGCTGGTGTTCTGTGTGTCACTGCCCCGGCTCCTGAAAGGCACAGGCTGCAGTCTCCACCATGGAGACACACAGAGGACAAAGTGAATCGGGACTCCTTACAAGAATTTTCTGTCTTTTCTCCGGATCAGCAGAGCTGATGTAGTGGGCACGGTGGTGCTGGGCTGAAGGTTGAATTAGATTACCTTAATGTTCTTTTCAGATCGTAATGATTCTACGACTCTCTCCCCCTTACAATGAAAATTAAACTTACCATGTAATCAACTGAGTCTACAATTTGTAGCCATAAAAAACACAAAATATTGCAGAATTCATCACAAAAATATACAAATTCCTAAATGTGAAAAATTCGGTTTCCTTTCTGCCAAGTATATTGAAGCACTTTTTAAAACACAACTGAAAACAAACAAAGTTAAAAACGTTTTCTACTTTATTTGCTTGAAATCAATCTGTGGTTCCTATGTTTAGAAATATCTAAAGCAAACCCAATTACAACAGCTTTTAAAGAGCACGTGTCTGAAACTTCACTATACTCTACAGACATGTTAGCTATACTTGCTTCAACAGCCTCAAAATTAAGTTAATGGCTATATAAAAGCAGAATTTTTCAAAATAAACTTGGTCCCGTTCATTTTCAAAGAATTAAGAGAGATTTCACTCTAAACATTTGATAAACGGCCTCAAAAACAGCAGCGTTTGGACTCCATTAGCCCTGTGCCTTCATCAGTTAAAAGCGTATCATTTTATCGTACTGAGAAGAGAAAAAGAATGGACAAGGTAAGCACCATGCGTCGCCCTCATGTTTTTACAGCAGTTTGCAGAGTTCCCTCAGTACACACTGAGCTTACAGACCACGTAAGAAAGGCCACTGCCCGAGAGAGCTAACAGCTGCAGCCAACAAAGCAAGCACAACAGCCCTTTTATGCAAGAGAGAGATGAGGGCATTCATTTGAGTATATTAGCTTAATAACATTAGCTAATGTTTAAAGCACTTAAGATCCCTGAGACAAGCAGCACCAAAACAAGATCAGAAGTTGACAAAAAGGGGCACAATTTCCTCCTCGTCCCACACACTCTGAAGCAGCTGGCAGACACAGAGGGGCTCACCTGATGTCCCAAGGAACCATGCTCGGCAGAAGGATACCAACCCACCACAGCACAGGCAGGACCAAGGGGCTGTTGCCCTCCAGCTCTGGGTGTCAGCCAGCCAGGACCTTCCTTTTGACTATTGGTGTGTACGCCTTTGCTCTCACGTGTTCTCCAACTCTCCTAGAAGTCACCATCATGCTGTTCTTACAGAGATGGCCAAGCCCAAAGCACCAAGTGGGAGAGGTGACACTCACATTGCAGACTCTGCTGCCATCACATCAGCGTCCGTGAGATGCAGGCACAATCCATTTGCTCAGAATGAGTTCCTGCAAAAGTCATTTCTTTCCTTTGATTAAAAAAACGACAGTCCCTAGCTCTCTCCAAGGAGCACATGCCTTTCAATTGAAAGGCTCAGCACCTCCACTACCCAGCAAATTTCCTTTGTGGGCTTTTGCAGCATCATCACACTCCTTCTGGTATTACGCATTAGATAGCTAATTAATAAATCAATCACTGGCTGCTATCTACATGCTACTCACATTGTGTGCCACACCTAGGAAAACAAGGAAGTTGGAAAAACTCTAACAGGAAAAAAACAACCTTCCATAGGAGGGATGTATTAAGCTCTGGGCACAGCCAGCAGCTCAGCAGTCCATGGTACACAGGGGCCCCTCAGCACCAAGAAGACCACAGGGTTGGGAAAAGGAGGGCAGCACCTTTCAGTATAGGGCAAAACAATGTTCAGTCTACAAACAAAACACCTTCTCAGTGGTAATTCAGTTTTTCTTTCCTCCCCATCCCAACTCCCCTCTCCACCCAAAGACCTGTGGGATAAATTTCATCTTTATCTAAAAGTGGAAAAAAATAAAGCAATGCAAACCCCACTAAAAATAAGAATTATAGAAAATACCACAGAATAGTTTGGGTTAGAAGGGACCTCAAAGCCCATCCAGCGCCAATCCATACTGTGGGCAGGGCTGCCTCCTAGCAGCTCAGCTGCCCAGGGCCCCATTCAATCTGGCCTTGAGTGCCTGCAGGGATGGGGCACCATGACTTACTTGGACGAGAAATGTAGAAGAACATCACTTAACTGATAGCAGTGTTTGCAAAAAAATTCTGTTTAAAAAGATTAATTTTTATTTCTGATTACCACTGTGACGTTTACTGAATATTAAGTTTTCATTTGTAATCAATTAATGTAAATTATTACCTTCTATACTCCCTGCTGACTGGATTAATTTTATATTATTAGTGATTAAAAAGAAAAAGGTGGCTATCAATTATCACAAGGTTCTCCTTAAAGATGTATGGCAGATACTTAACAACGTATTAGCACACTGTACACCAGCAGTTGCTTACCCATTCATTAAGAAGTCATTACTGCGTTACTTGTTTTTGACTATAAATACAAAATAGAACTTAATTTTCTCATTTCCTGCCAATTCCTGCCCTCCAGCTTGTGCTACTAGAAAAAAATTACTGGATATCCTTTCTGTGCGTAACACAGAAGAAGGTAACCGTAAGGCTTAACACTGAGACTGGCTTGGAATTTTTCTCTACCAAAGGAAAGCAAAATGCACTGCATTTCCCTAACAATTCCAAATCATAATGCTTAGGGAAGACAATCTAGCAGGTTTACACATGATCCTTGATCCAAAATACTGGAATGAAAAGAGGAAGCTACTGAAATGCAAGGAAAAAAGCACACGTAGGTAAATAATCAAGTAGCTGAGCACAATAATACGGGAAAGTATTTGAGAATTTGGATCATCCCATTACTGTAAGAGTAACATTTTCCTGTTATAGGAGTATATGCAGGCTGATCAAACAGCCTGCTTTTTGGAGTGTCCCACCTTCTGTACAGCCAAGCATTCCAGCTTGGATGAGCTATCCTGAGAGTCACATGTACAACCACAATGATAATTTTACCAGTTAACACTCACACCACCTCAGATTTTGTTTGCAATTTACTTCCGTAAATTCAAACCACTTTCAGCATCTCAGATCTGTAATCAGGTGTATACTATGTATATATACTAAATGTAGTCTAAAATGTAATCAGGTCTACACTTCTGCTAGAATATTTTTTGTTTAAATTGTATTTATTCATCCCTTTGACAACATTCCTCAAAAGTCCTGGTAAATTAAAATAAGCAGCATGATTATTCTGGAATCAGTCACCTAAGTTTATCATGTTTCACAATGCAGGACTTAAAAAAAATATTAACAAGAAAAAAATATTGTTACACTCAGTGCCAGTAAGGTACTTCATTTATGTTTTACTGAAGAGCACCAAGCATGGAAGCGTGTCAAGAACAGCATTTGGCAGATGAAACTAGACCAGTACCATGGGAATCAACTTGCAGAGCAAGAGAACAAACACAGCCGCACTATAAGAAAGGAAATACCTACACTTCCTCATCTATGCAGCCTACCTGTTGTGTAGGAATTTACATGCTGGGCAGTTTGCAAGGCAGCTCTATCAGCTGGTGCCTTCTTGGCGAGCTATTAAGAAAAAATTTGGTTGCAACAGGGAAGGAGCAACAGCGACCACAAATGCCCCTCAAAAAGCAGCATAAAAGGAAGCCTAAACTGAGCATAGCAAAGTCCTTCTTATCTAGTAGGAAGACCCAACCCATCAGCCTCCAACAGATATTGGGAATGGAAAGAATAAAACCAAACAAAGCCAGTTGACCCTGGAGAACTGCGCTTCCATAACTTACATCAGAAACAACCAAAGGGCAGAAAAACAACTGGCAAGAGTGTGCCCGAAAGGTGAACTCTTACCTACCCTTTAGAAGATCAGCAATCAAAGCAGGCAAACAGAATGAAGAACATTACTTAAACATACTTACGGAATTGAGCTTGAAACACTCTTCCCCTTTAAGCATTTAAAGAAGAGCTCATCCTGATGAAAAAGAGTTTCTAAACCAAGCATGTAAGAAACAACTAGTCAGGAAGAATCAAAAGCAGAAACAAATGGAGGAAGAGCACTTCCTCTCCACAAAGCTTCCCTGGAGCCTGCAGCCTCCTAACTGCAGTGATGAGATAAACATTTTCCTCACAGAATTGGAAATGTCTCTTCCTCAAGACAGAAAGAATGCACAGCGAAAATCACAGCGAGCTTAGAGTTATGAGCAAGTTTAAAATACAACAGTTTGCACATCCCAGACAGCCACAGCCTGTACAAATGAGATAACCTCTTGTTCGGTACTTACTGTGAATATGAATGTCCAGCAATACACTGAAAATGGTTCGCAAGTCTGACAGATTCTGTCACTAACAAAAGTCATTTCAAGATTTTTTTTAGCTATATTAACATGTTTAAGTTGCACGTATACATGTTTCATGAAAAATGTTTCAGCATAACCATATCCCAAATAAAACTACAAGAGCTCAGTAATAGATAAGCTACTTTAAGTTACACTTCAGTTGCATGTATTTTTTTATTTAATGTTACTGACAGAAATAATACACTACACTCAAAATACTTCATGAATGACATTAAATATTAAAATTATAAAAAGAAGAAAGGCTGAACGTTTCAAACAGAAAAGAGAAGGGAAAGATGAACATAAAAGCAAGCAAACAGGTGAAAAAGTAGCATTATAGCTATGGGGGTTTCCTACTATTCTAAAAGTCCAGTTTCTTGGGAGAATAGCTACTAACTTTGCTTGGTAAATGGTTCTGAATAACTACCAACAATTGCTCACTAGAAGACAGAGGTTGGAAAGGAGAAAGAAACTCTGAGAAATAACAATACATTTGAGGGAATATTATAATAGGTGAGAGTTGGTATCAGATAGCCACACCGACTCAACAAGTCGTAAGGTGACTAACATTTCAATGCTGGCTTTTCTTTCCGCCTGCCTAAATTAAGACACTTTCAGCCCTATGGATTTTACCAATTAAACCGTGCATTTTGAGATTACTGACAACAAAAGAACTTTTGCAAACGCAATCCAGCTCCACACCAGAAAAGCACATGAGCTAACTTCAACAGATGTGACCTTTAGAAGCAGTATTATTCACCCTCTGCTTGTGGGCACTTTGGCACATTAGCACTTTGCGAGCTCTCCAGGCAGCATTTTATCAGTGGGCCCATCCAGGCACGATGTGCACTTTCACAGCATATTAGTGTATCTTGAGGAGGAACGCTCCAGACTGCAATGGCCTTTCCTTGTAGGACATGCTTTAAGTGTGAAACAACTTTGTGACGTTCTCCCTGGCATTCTGGAGCTCCTCCACATACCCAAAAATTCAGTGTGTAAAATCAAACCTCATAAGGGAGAAACTCATTTCCAGGATAGCTTATCTACTAGCAATTCAGTCTTCGACCTGCTTAGAGCTTTACGTTCTAGAGTTCACCATCTTGACTTTTTCCTTCTTGTGCTGAGCATTAAGAAAATATTTGTATTGGTCTACCTTTGACAGTGGAGGCCGAACGCTGAAGTTTAAAGAGATCAAACATGTATTTGGGCAATGTTAACAGAAACAGAGCCTCTCATCTTACATCTGTACCAGCCAGAAATAACCCCAATGAAGTCAATCAGCACAAGTATACAAAGGGAGGGAATGCAGTCCAAAGGGTAAGATAGCCTTTCCTATATAGATGCTACCCAGCAAAAAAAAAAGAAAAAAAAAAAAAAAAAAAGAGCTGATGAAGCGATTCGAGGTCACACAAAGACGTCAGAGCAGCCTGGAGCAGATTTTTCTTCTCTAATCGCTGACCGGCTTTGCCCTAGTATATTCCTGGTGCTCACCAGTCCTGGTTGCCTAAGCAGGGGATTTCTCTGTGAGAGTTCAAGGCAATCTCCCAGGCAAGGCAGGAGGCCTCAGACTGCACACAGAGCCCACAGCTGCCTCAAACCACTCTGGATTGGTAGCTTGGGGTATCAAACTAGCCAAAGCTAGCTCGTTATTATTAAGAACAGTTGAAAGTTATGTTTTAAAGCAGATTCAAATGCGAGTTATCAAAAATAGCTTCTCCTGTTTCCTGTTTTATAAACATATCAACTGAGCAGCAGTTCGGGCTACTCACCACCTCCAGGCCCTTGTGGCAGGGCACTGGTGCAAATGCCCACCTGGTTTCACCAGTTTCTGAAACACACTGACGTCATGTTTTCTCCTGAGCCTGCAGAGGCTGCTATCATCCTTACCTGCACAATACCACACAGCTCACAGCTTTGAAAACTCAGGTGTATAATCAAAGAATATCAGGATGTTATAATCACAAAATAAACAAGAGATTTAGGCAAAGTAGACAACGATAACAAAAGAGAATAAATAGAAAGCTTACCCCAATCCTGGGCTCACCCACAAAACACCAGCAGAGGTGATATCCAGAAGAGATCCTTCCTCACTGGTAGCCAGCTCTTAAATAGACCTAGGAAGGGAGCCAGGCTCCACCCCTTTCGGCAGCACAGGTGAATTGCCTTCACCTGTTTTCCTCTGGCTGACTCACTGCTCACCTCAGGTGATCGATCAATCAGAGGCTCAGGCCGTGTCTCAGCAGTTCCCATACAGCAGGGTAAGAGGGATTCTTTATGTTAAGCATTAGGCTAACAAATTTGACCTGGCAATTACCACTAGGATCTGCTCTTCCAGATTTAGACGCAATTTTTAAAAGGATATGCATTAGGGGGAACCCAGGAGCTTTGCTGCACTTCACAAAGGCCTTGCATTACGAATTCACCAATACAAACATTTTTAACAAAGCTTCCCATTGCCCAACTTTTCTTAAAAGCTGCTTCCATCACTGTAACACAGTATAATACATTCTCATCAATTCTGCAGTCACAAAGAATCATGTTCAAATTCTAAAATTCTGGCTAATATTACATAAAGAAACAAACTTTAACCTATACACATCAATTTCAAAATACTGTAAGTTAATGTTCCATTGTCTTTGTTCTGCATCTGTCTTCAGGACTTAGCACGAAGTGATGAAGAAGTTTATCTCACATATAAGACACGGCACTAACACTGATCTATTCCCTCCCCAGAACACCAACAGAAGGAGCTATGGATCACTGATCCAAAAAATTAAATGCTGAAATGCACATCCAACAGTGTTACCCTCCACTAGCAGATATCCTGTGGGAAAAAAAATAAAACAAATATAACTCATATGTCTAGCCAAAAGAAAACATTCAGAGAAGAACAAGGTGAAATTCAGTCCCACTCCTCAGGACGAAATGTATCTTATTACAAGCTTCAAATCTTCAGCAGTGTCTGCTTGAGCACAGCCAGAACATGTGGAGAAAATTTATGGCATTTTATCATGGTTGGCTTGGGGGAAGGAAGAGACTTCTCTGTGAGGTCAGGCTCAGGAAATTATTTGCTTTATTCTTCAGTTCTTCAACATGCTTTCTCTTTCACTGAAAACACTGCAGTAATTTTGCCTACAGAAAGCTGAGTAGCTGAAACTGTACCAAATTAGGGCTAGCTTGCATTATAAGTTCAGCAGTAGGTGCACCATTTTTTCCAACGTTTGATAACAGCAAAGTCAAATTCCAGTTGAGCAGGACGACTTACATCTGACGAGCTTCAAGCACCATGCATGCAACAAACTGACGAAGTCCTAAGTAAAACAGGCAATACTTGAAATTGTACTGTGTTTCCTTCTTGCTACTCGTCAACTTTCCAAACAACAGATTTTTATTAATAGGGGGGGGGGAAAAATGTCTTATCAAATAATACACCTCTTACTAAATTCATCATGATTTTATCAAAGAGACGGAGACCTCACTGTAAAAACAAATGGCATTTTCTTGAAGCTGTGTCTGAAGTGCTTACAACTGAGCAGTTACTCATCCAGAAGCAAAATAAGGATGGTTGGACACTAAGTACAGGATATCACAAGAAAACAGGATAGATAAAAATTTTTAGGAAAATACTGTGAAAAACAGAACACCGAGATTTCCCACAGCTGAAGGGAAAGTGGTAAGATCAAACACAGTACTTCCAGTTCTCTTTTTTCAAGCCCTATAAAAATTTGAAAGAATTCCTGCATATTGGATTAGAAAAAGATGCAATCAACTTTGTCCTTATTTGCAGAGGATTTAGAATAACACCTGTCAAAAAGTTGGTGGCTTCAATGGCTTGAACACAAAACTACTGCAAGAGTCTTGTACTCTCTGAAATAGGAAAAGGCTGAAAGACATCATACAATGTGTCAAATAAAGAGATCAACAGAAAAAAATACTTGTAACTAGAGTATCTTCACTAAAAAATAGCTAGGCTTGATGCCTTCTAACTGCAACAGCATGTGCTGATGAAAATATTTACAATGTATTAAATCCAGGCTTTCTTTCTAGCATGCTGAAGAACACCAGGAACAACAACCAAGGAATAACAAAATGAAAGAACAGCAGAAGAAAACAGACATGGCTTGATCTTTGGTTGGTCCTGTGCTGAGCCAGGACTCGATGATCCTTATGGGACCCCTCCAACTTGGGATATTCTGTGGTGGTAGATATCCTTCAAATCGTCTGAACAGTGATGTTAAAGAATGAATTAAAATTTGTGCTAGGCAATACTGCAAGGTGTACAAACCTATTATTCTACTACCTATCCTAGAATACCTTTCAATCAGTAGAGGAATAAATACAGGGCACAATATAGTAAAAGAGAAAGCAGAATATTCAAAACTTGAAAGAAAAAAAACAAACTATCATCCACTCTATCTTCTCAATTAGCATTTTAGCTACTTAACACACTTAAATTCATGCAGGCAACAAGCAATTTTCACTGCCTGCCAGCCAAGATCACCAGAATAATAAATCCTTTTTTTTTATGAGAATTCCCTTTAAATACAAATTCTTTGTGATATATTTCCCTTAGTATGTACTAACATAGCAATGTGCTTCTACGCAGTCTTTGATCTGCAAGTTGGACATGAATTCTTTAAATTAGAGTTCCTTTTCAGAAGAAAAAAAAAAAAGGCTGAGAAAGATGCAGCATTTTCCAGAACATTCAAACAGATACAAGCTTTAAACTTTCTGATTAACAAGACCAAACTTTAAGACATTAAAACGAAATCCAAACCTAATATTTTACATTCTAATGAGATGGTGGCAATGAAGAAGGCTGACTAGGAACAAAGGACAGCTTCCATACTTATGGAAGCCACCCCAGCAACCACTGCCAACCAGCCACAGACACCTGCAAGATCCATCAGACTGATCTTGTGCCACCACAGCTCATCTGAGGACAAGATGTTCGGCAGCAGCCTATCAAATCTCATACAAATATTTTACTTTATCAAAAGAAAGAAAAAATGTTTTGCAATTAGTAAATAGTTCAGTGTGAAATATGAATGTACTATCAAAGGGCGGATTATTCACAGATCCTTTCAGTTAGTGCTTTGAAATGTGAAGTTCAATTTGCACAAAATGTACTTATTTTAAGAAAAGAGACTGAAAACTTGAATGGAATTAAATAAATGTAGCTTTCTCCGAAGTCCTGCATTTTCAGCGTTTATCTCTCTAGAACCTCAATTTAATTTCATCTTCAAAAGTTATAATTAGCAATTTTAGAATAAACACGTCATGCTTAAATACAAACTTCTCATCTCACAAGGCTATTACTCACAGCCACTCTTCCATAAATATTGTTAATATAAAACACCACCAGTGCATGGTAAAGGCTGCTTTGACCTGAAATACCTCCCTAGAAAACACAAGCTCAGTGAGCTCCTAAGAGTTTCCCAACAGCTGTAGTTGAATAAAGGAAGAGAGTCATGCCCTGACAACCAAGGTTTGATTGAAGAAAACAGTAAAATAAATGCGAAAGTGCATTACTGAGTTTGGCATTAAGAAAAAAAAAGTTTGGAAAAGCAAACAAGTTAGAAGCATATATAAAAACTAGAGTAAGTTTTTATAACGGAAATGCAGAAGAGAAAGCTAGGTCATTCAAACTCATCTAACTGTATCTTAAAAGAGCCTCCTCAAAGCCAGGAAGCCTCTCCCAAGTGATAATTCGTTGAGTGCATGCTCCAGCACTACATATTTGATTTAATTATTACAGCTCCACAGTTATTCCTTCGTTAAGCCATAACGTTCATAGAATCATATCCAGGCAGAATGCACCTCAGAAAGTTTACTGTACATTCAAGGCAAAAAAATCACGTGTCTTCAGTACCAGATGAACGGCAAAGTATCCCATGCAGTCACTGCTATGTGACTGAAAGGCATTTTTACGTATTACTTTCCACACACTTCGCAATTCATACACCACATGAAATCAATCAGAAGTTCAATCTGCATCTACACTCTAAGCCTGCCATAATGATTTAGTATCACTGAAAATGTAATCAATATTAAAGGTAATAAAGAAGGGGTAAAGAATAATACTATAAGTACAGCAACTGCTACATTAAATCCTTTGGGACTAATAATTACGGTTCACCTAACCAAGTAACTTTAGACAACAGCCTAAGTGAATGCTCCAGTAATAAATCAAGGTCCGTCAGTGTGCACGCATCTAAAAACATTTCCCACTTCACTGATCTATGTCTTAGACATTTCTTAGGCTTGAAGGGTAAGGTTTTGTGGCTCTTCCAATGGAAGCAATTCTCTCTTTTTTCGTGGTAACTGGCATTGCTGTTAGTATTTCCTATTCCAAAGAAGTGCACTGTTTCTTATAGAGGATAACATGATCTGCACATGGAAGATATACATTATTCCTGTCACAGAATCACACAATCACAGAATGGCCAGGGTCGGAATGGACCTGAAGGACCATGAATTCTCAACTCCCCTGCTGCAGGCAGGGCCACCAACCTCCACATTCAATACTAGACCTATGAATGTATTCAGCTCATGAGATGCCTGAAATTAAGACAGTTGTTGACAGTGATGAAAACTTCTAAGTTCGGAACAAACACAGGTGACTTTTTACAACTTTGCAGAACTTAAAATTCTTCCAAATAAGAAAATAGGCTAATGAATATGCACTGAATTGAATATAACACAAGAACATCTCTGTGAAGCCCGACTTATAAACCGAAACATATCTTCAGAAATTGAGAAAAAACAGAAAGATAAAAATCAAAAACAAAAAAGGGAAGTGCACGATCTCTTAAGAAAGGAAGGAAAAAATTCACTGTTGCTTAATCGCCTTTCCATTATAAGGCCACATTAATTCTTCCTACTCTAAAAGAATCCTAATTTCAAAGAGTGCTCTCGTATCAGTAAGCCATAGTCAATCAAGTTGTGTTTTGCTATGAAGAACACTGTGCTAGAAACATAAAACTGCAATCAAAATATCAGGTTTTGTGAATTTTCCTTAGAAAGAACAACCTCACGAGGCCTTGACAAAGCCACATAATTAAGGATAAAGCCAAAAATATGAAAACAAAATAACCAGTTTGTGAGATAAGAATAAATTAATAATCACACCCTAATGTGGATCTACTTCTTGAAACAGCTGAAGGCTACAGGATTTTCCATTTTGTACTGGAGCCCAAAGCAGGAAGACGTTGCCAAGATCAGTGTAAGAAGTTGCAAGAGAACACCAGAAAATTTGCTTCTAATACCTGCTTGTCATAACTAAAAAGGCTATGTTTTCAAAATACTTCCAATGGCAGAACAAAGTTGTTGTTCATACGGAGACAGTGAGGACTAGTGGTAGTGACTGAGGGAACAACCTGTAGCTGGGAGCCCTCGTACCAGCCCTACAGGAGATAGCACCAGGCCTAACAACGAGGCTGCAGGCCCAAAGGTTTACTCCTTACTGACTTCTTCGCAAGATTTGCCTTCTAAACCTCAAAAATCCTGTATTAACTCAGACAAAAAGGTGGGCCAGCTTGCTTAAGTAAAGGAGTCCCTTAAGTGCTGCTGACTTTTTCACATTTGAAATGCAATTATTCAACTACATGATGCTGAGTCATGAGAAAATGTACAAAACATATTCCCATGCTAAGCACTTTTAAGTAGAAAAGAGTGGAATTAAATTAAAATACATCCTAAAAATGCTGTTTTATTAATATTGCAGGAAAGCAAAACAAAGTATATGCAAGGTCACTTGCAGAATAAAAGCAGCACTGTAAAGCAATAACTTCTTCTAAAATGACCTGGGATTTCTTTTCTCCTGATTGCATAATGACCATACAAATACTTGCACATCATTCCAAATCAGTTCTAAAATCCAAATAACTTTTTCTATCAGGATAGTCTCTGACTCTTCTATAAAGTTTTATAAAAATATAACAACTATATAAATAAAATTATTTATAAATATCTTTATAGAATAGAAAAAGCAGTGATGGCCCACAAGCTGAAACGTTTCCATACCACTTTGAGCTACATAACATTTCAGAAAGGTGTGTTGCCACTGGATGGGTGAAAGAAAATCACTGTTTTCAATCCTCTTCGCCCACCAGTGCAGCTGTCCTGACTGCTGTCTTGAATAACCTGCAATTCTCTGAAAGAACACAGGAGATACCTGTAATTCACAGATTAAACATTACCTCCTCTCCAGCATTTAAAGCAGACTATTTCAAGTAATTTTGTAATCATTTTGCTAAGGGAGTACAAATTCTGCAGAACAAAAACTGTCATAAAAGTTCTCACTCTAGAAATAAGAGCTCTTCAGACTCAAGTCCACACACGTCACTGTGGCACGAGTGAGAGATGCTAATGCTCAGGACTAGAGTGCTTTCACCTCAGAAGAAGGCACAAATGTCTCATTTCCTTTTGCTTGGAACACAGACATATATGACAGAGCATGCTCAGGTAGCCTCTGGCTTTCTTTCAGCTGCAGAAGAGCAACTGAAAACTCCGAAGGAGCATTAGATAGAGAATATGCATACAGTGTGTGTTCCTCAAAGAGCTCCAGCTACCATCAGGTAATCTTTACTTTGCAGGGTCAGAGGAACAGTTCACATATTCATTTGGGTCACTACAACCTCACGTAGTTACTCACCTTCATATCATTAATTACTTGGCAGACCTATTACTCTTCACAGAATTGGCTGCTATAGAAACTGATCTACCAAGGGAAGCCATGCAACTGCACAACACAGACCAGATACAAGGAAGAATTTTGTTTTTTTACAATAAGGGTGGTGAGGCACTGGCACATCATGCCCAGGGAAGTGGAGGAAGATGTGGAACCTAATTTCTTCTTAATTTGTGGATTGAGATGTGAAAAGTTGCCCAGAAAAGTGGTGGATGCCCCATCCCTAGAGATGCTCAAGGTCAGGCTGGAGGGGCTCTGAGCAACCTGTTCTGCTGTAGGTGTCCCTGTTTGCTGCAGCGGAGTTGGACTAGGTGACCTTTAAGGATCTCTTCCAACTCAAACAATTCTATGAACATCCATGGGAGACAGAGACAATTTCTCAGTGACATCACCAAAGCCCCTGGGACTGAGGAAGAGCAAGCTCCAATCATGGTGAAAGAAGGAGATTCAAAGAGAAACAGACAAAGGAAACACACACAGCTGCCTGTTCAACCACGTTATCACAGACGTTCAAGAATAATTTACAGAGGGGAAAAGAACCACTGGCATCTCCTGATAGAAGAAGTCAACAATTGTTTCAGATGCAGCACACAACCTGACACACCTCTCTAAGGGCACAAAAGAAGATGGTGTTTATATTCCAGCTGTGATCTAAAAGAATCATTCTCCTCAGTTCATCTCCAAGAGGGCTGCAGGAGACAAGGAGGTGTCATAGGAACAACTCCCTCCTGATTGTTTGTTGATTCAACACACAGTGGTCACATTGCCCACTATCAATTTCCATGCAACTTTTGGAAGGAAGTAAGGATACCTCATGTATACTTCTGATAGATCATAGTTCTCAGATGTTGACCTGAAATTCCTACTTCTCCAGCTGACGCAGCCCTCAGTGTCTGTGACCCCTCCTGCCTTGTGTCAGCTGTCTGTGGAGATGATGACTGCTCCTCAGGCTGCAAGAAGCTTCCTCATGAACTGGCAAGAACAGCTCGGCATCTGCAGGTCCCTTGGGTTGGGAAATAGGTAGCCTCCTTGCTCAAAGCTGTGTAGAACTAATTCTGGTATTATGCATACGAGGTGCCTATCTCCTTCCCTGTGCTCAACTACAGCTGCCATAGACTAGAATCTGCCTGCTCAGGAGCTGACGGTTATTGCCATGAACTCCATACTTGTAATGACTAGGAGAGTTCACCATGCACCTCTCCATACTCCAATAAAAGAAAAGAAATGAGGACTGTAACACCAAAACTATTATATGTTATGATAGCATGTCTGCAATCAACACACAGTCACCGCATTCTAAGGAAATAAACTGCATTTCCAAATACAAGGCAAAACAGATAGAAACTTCAGACCTTTTTTTTTTTTAAATGAACACACAGTGAGTTACTTATGGTTCAAAGCATTACAAAACCCCAGTATTATACTCATACTGCCTTTCCTCTTCCCAGAACCTAAATGAAAAATGTGTGAACATGAATCAATAATTCCATTTTCACATGTATTTACTGGGGTCTGAATACTCAAAGAGACTAGAATTTGCTGGGCCAACTGCAGGAAATGTTTTTTTCATCCATGCATATTCCAATTGCTGCTTCCTTCATCAGTGTTAATGCAAGTGTTGATTTAATAAGCAGCAAATATACTAGAGATATTGATGACATTAGAAACTTACACATGCATCAGATTTTCAAGATGACCCTTCTCTAAGAACTAATTAATTTCTGTAAACCTCCAGTGAACACCAGACCTCATATCAAATTCAGACATCAAGCTCTGTAAGGCAGTTGAACAACATTTGTCTTCCACAATCACAATGTCCTGAGCTCTTAAGATTTACATTAATTAAACAAGAAAAGGTCACACAATTGGAAATGTCCACAATTTGGGCAAAACTCAATGACAAAATCTGTCCCATCTATCGTCAATTTTTTATACACAGTAACTGTCACTTTGACAGAGTCTATCTGTCAACTTGCTCTCGGTTATACACGAGAAACTTCAGCCTTCATCCTCTGCAAGAGTTCACAGGCCTTGTCTTGCCAAGTTCAATGAGAGAGAGACAAAAAGAAGAGGAGGAAACAAAACCCAATAGCCCTCAGGGCTTTTTTTTGTCATCTGCTCAGGAAACAATTTCTCTGCAGCTTAAGAACTCTTTCAGATTTAACTTAAGGATTTCAGTATTGAAATTCTGAAAGAACAACATTTATGTTTTTACAGCTAGGAAGGTCAGGAGGCAGAAAAAAATCATTGTTTTAACTCCCAACACTTGAAAATTAGCTTCAGTGTGACCTCAGACAAGGCAGTTTTTATGTATCTCTCCTCACACAGGTTATCCACTAACATTGTTACTTCTCCAATTTTTGAAGCCTCCAAGCCTGCTATAGAAGCATACTCCCTCCTCATCCCATACAATGCCTTGAAAAAAACATAACCAGAAACATCTCCTATGCGTTCAGATTCTGACACCAGCTAGCTAGAAGGCCTTTGTAATACCTCTATTTACAGACAAATGATGAAAGTTCAGGTAGGAGTTTAAAGAGATGTTGAGGCTTAACCCCATGTTATGAAGTCTTTCTTGTACCCAAATAATCCTCTAAGCATAACCTAGAAAATTCTTTCCTCTCTGAATATCCTCTCCTCCAACTTTTCTTATTATGTGGAAAACTTTTTCCCTAAAGTCTGTTCACTCTCAGGTATTTAACAGGTGATTTGAAAGAAATAAAAGGAAGAGGAGAAAAAAAGCTCCTACCCTTCACATCACAGGGGACTGCACAGCATTGGTATGAAAGCCTGCGCTGCAGCACAATGCTATCAAATCTTGGGGCCCTTCAAAGGATGCAGTATTGCCTTCCTATCACTGGAGGAGGCGAGAGCTAAAAAAAAATAATAAAAAAAAAAATCACACGACCTCACCAGCCTGAGAACAGTGGGCTTAAGAGTAAGCATTCAATCAGCAAAGACACTAACAGAGCAGATGAAAATAAAATGCATTCAGAACCTTTCACAATCTATTTCTGGGTAAAGTTCTCAGCTTCACATGGTTTGCTGCCACTTTGAACTATACTTAATGCAGCTAGCTCTTTAAGTGGTATTCAATGCACCAGATACAAAGAGAAACTACAGAAGGTACCAGAAAAAAAGTCCAACATATGAATCAAAGCGTATGTGTTGCTGTCATTCAGCAGCATCAGGATGTGCTCCACATAGAAATAAACATTCAAAGGGCTCCTGTTCCAGGACATAAGGGAGAACACCACAATCTAGCACCCCACAATATGAAACTGACCTCCCAACAGAAGCCCCACCAACAAGCAGAGGAATCAGCAGACATACCTCAGTGCACACCAGAAACCCCAAATAAGCTCATTTCCAAGAGAGGCATAAAATAGCACATTCGTTTCTCTTGAGATAGGCAGGATATACTACTTTTTCCAGCCTGCTTCTCATCTTTTTCATTAGGACACCACAGATTGCAAAGCCTAAAAGGAAGCACATGAGCCAAAGGAATTTTTAGCCTGAAGACAACTGTTACAAAATGAACTTCTTAGCTGCAAGTTAGGAGGAAGTTGGACAAATTCAGTGTTTGACCATCTTCATAAAACACAGCAGAAGCCTTCCTGTGGGAAAGCTTCTCCATAGTAACTAAAACAGCAATTCGAGTATTGAGTCCCTGTCAAAAATACCCTCAACACAAAAATAGAGTACAAAAGGCTCTCAAAAGCAGAGAATTCAATGACCCAAAAAGAGGAGAAGAGGAGGCTCCAGTAAGCACATGCAGCTTCACTGCCACAGATCTGTTTTTCTAGTAGGAAAATGAGAGACAGAAATAAAAAAAGATAAAACAGCAATTTAACAGTGCCTAACAGCATCACGATGACAACCAGTGAATTGGTGAAAGGGCTTCTCCAATGAGATAAATATATGCTTGATTTTTCCAGTGGTGCCTTCAAGAAACCGCCCTCATATTAAGAGCTAGGTAGATGGCTCAGGGAAACTATACAGCAGCTCAAAAACATACCATGAAGGGACTGTGCTGCTTAGTGAAGAAATAAAACCACTGCTTACTTAAACCAAGGGACAAACAATCAAAGGAAAATATGATTGTGCACTATTATTTTATTATACACACAACAGTAACTGAGCGGCGTGACGCAATGGAATTAGTGAGCCTAGATTTAAGACTACAAGTGATCTTCGCCAAGGCAGGTGGGTATCCAAAACTAGGAACAGGAAAGAACAATGTCGCAATGGCTGGTAAATCCAACTCATGCACAAGCCAATACAGTAAAGAGCACACAGAAGAAAACCACATCTACATAACATGCTGTCTTCCTTTCAAGCACTCAAGCAGCATAAGTAAGATTTACAGCATTCTCCGATAAAGTTCATATCTAAGAAGAAGAAACCTAGAGAAGAGTAGAGAAGACCCCCAACATCTAGTGAGTGGCAACCCTGGTTATGGCAGGGGGTTGGAACTGGCTGATCTTTAAGGTCCCTTTCAACCCAAGCCATTCTTCTGCTTGCCCATTACATTTTCACACACTTCAGTGTAGGCAGAATTTCTCCTCGAAAAGACCCAAGGGGAAAGAAACAAGATCATTTAATCTTTACCTACAATTAGCCTTAGTGAGCTTTGTATTCCAACTTGCACACGGATGGTAGAAAACATTCTCAGCTGTCCCTCAGCCTTACAATTAGAGATCAGAGCATTGTCCATTTCTAACTCCATTAAGCTTTAAAAATTAATCCAATTTTTTTCATGTTGAACTTACACATTAGTCTTAATTTTTAAAGTATTTTAATTTCAGTCAGCTGTTTCATGAAAAGGGACAAAGAAAAATATTGTTTGGCTCTCAGTAAAAAGGCAGACTTGGTAAAGAAAAGCCTCCCAGATCATTGTTTCCAAGAAAGAGTCTGTGGCACGTTTGCATAAAGAAAATACCTTCTGTAATCCTCAAGATTCTGAATTTGACTAAAGACATCTTTGAAAGCACACAGGCTGCTCATGTTCATGGAGTTCAGCAGTTGAGGTCTGATGGGGACTGGCCTGACAGAGCATCCGTTCTGCCCACGCCAAGAGGAAGAACCAGTGAAGGAACCAGACACCACCACAGAGAGCAAATCAGTGCAAGAAAGCAAGCAGAAACCCCATCACACTTTCCTCCTGTAGCCATCAAAACAAACATTCATGAGAATATAATACTGAAAATGCATACTGTAAGGCTCATAAAAGAAAGAGGAAAAAATAGGAAAGGAAGAATGTGCGCGACATCGGAGCTCAAAATTCTACTTAAACAATAACACAAAGATTTGGGAGGCATGAAAGGAGCGCTTTAAACTTTATCAGAGTGCAACACTTCAGTACACATCTATCAAAAGTAATCAGACTGTAACTATCAGGTTAGATGTTAGGAAAATCTCTGAAAGAGCAGTCAGGTGCTGGAACAGGCTGCCCAGGGAGGCGATGGAGTCACAGGCCCTGGAGGTGTTCAGCTCTTGTACTGAGGGACGTGGTTTAGTGGGAAATACTGGTGATCGGTGGACAGTTGGACTGGATGATGTTGGAGGTATTTTTCAATCTTGGCAATTCTACGATTCTCTATGAGAAACACTGCAGAGATGCCAACCAGCAAACTGCTGCAGGAGGAGAAGGCACGGCAATGCCATGAGCACCACCCCATCACACAGGGCTCCACAGAGCACCAGCACGAGGAGTAAGCTCACTCCACTCCACCTTCCAACCCCTGCCTCACCTGTATTGTAGATGTTTACAAATAAAAATCAAGCTACCACCATTTTCCCTTTAACAGAAAACACAAGCTATTATTACAGTAAATGATAGGAACAAACAGAATGTGGGTTACAACAGCGCCATAAAGCTGGTGCTATGAAAGCTGTGTGGCTTCTTTTTGTTTAATATTTTGTGTATCATAGCAATTTTCTAATTTCCATTAAGACAACTTGCTAAATCAGCACAGGTACGTATTAAGATTTTTCTTATGCCATTAAAGAAAAATATTCTGAATTGAAATGAAAAAACAGAACATTTGATGTTGAAAAAGATGATGCATAGAAGCATATACTGAATCATAACATACAATATACTTAAAGCACAAGGGATAAAGAAATTTTGATTAATGAAATCTACAGAAAGGTAAGTTAGATGGTATTAAATTAGGTATCTCCTGAAACACTGGGCACCTTCATGCAGACAATCTGGAGATACAATTAGGAGAAATTCTTTCAATTTATTGTGAAAATAAATATTTTTTTAAAAAAAATCAGTAATTTTCCCAACTACAGTCTTGAAACAACTGTCCAACCTTCAGACAAAACTATTACTAAAAGCTTTCCTACATTTTTTCTCTTACTTCTAAAGTAATTTTTCTACTGATTTCATGTAAAAAAATAATTGCAAGCTGTATAGAAAATAGCCAAGAAAGCAACAGGATGCAACACAAAAATCACACTTAATTCAACTGTGCCTAAAATTTTCAAAACATATGCTCCCAAAAACTTTCTCATACCCAGTAGCTACAGAATCAAATCTTAGGGAATTTCTCTGATCTTCTTCAGCTGTATAAAATTTGAAACAATTATCCTGAACTTCAAAATAGCTTGAAAGACCTCAACCGTGTGGTCACTGCTCCTTTGTGTTGTTGTTTTCCATTTCTAAACATATGCCTGGATGCCCTGGTCTTGCTGGTAGAGCAGTCGCCTCACGCACACAGTCTCCCTTTGAAGCCTCCCAGCAGAGCCAAGAACGGAGGATGCTGCAGCAGCAGGCTCCCTATTCTCAGGTTATGCAACAGATGACATCATTATCAACAAAACTGGATGACTCCGGCTGAGAACAGACATGAAGAATTTGAGAGCGAATTTTCCTTTACTTTTGGAATTAAGGACTGCTGTTTGGTCAGTTTGAAACAAGGCAGAAATCACCCAAAGCGAGGGCTGTTCATTCACAGATCACTCCTCAGTGAAAAGTCCTATGACAAATATTACTGCCACAGATGTCATTCAGTCCTGTTTCTTCCCTGGAAAAAAAGTTTTCCCACTCATGGTGAAACTGGAAATAAATATTTAGCTCAGAATAATATCAGTAATTTAAGAAGCCTATTTACCTGGCATGAGAACCAAGGGGGTTCCACTCCCCGTAGATGAATGACCACATGCCAACAGGATGCAGTGGAGCAGTTTGGCTTCTCTCCTCCCTGCAGAGAGATCTGTGCATCTTACCCAGGACACACTCATCTGCCCATCATCTGTGCATGCACAAATCCTATACATCACATTTCTCTCTTCTCTAGCTGCTCTACCAACTTCTACATCATAAATGACGTAACCTGACTTTTTTCAAATGCTTCAGTTTACTAAAAGTACCTACTAACTGGTCAGGGAGCGAAGGCATGGATTCTGAGTCCTCACATGTGGCAAAAAAAAAAAAAAAAAAAAGTATTAATTTAAATTCTGAAAGAAATAGCTTGTATAATTCCATCACTGTACAGCTGACAGATCTAGTTGTGTTGTCCTTAGAGATAATTGGGAAGGATGTTTTGCACTGCATGAAACAAATCCCTTTAGTCAAGTCCTGACAATGAACATACAGTGAGAAGGAGCGATTACGTAATACAAACAATAAATACTTTAATCTGTTTGATTTGAAAGATTTCAGCCATCGGGGCTAATGAATGCACAAAAACAAACTGAGGTTTTAAGAAGCTTAGCTAAAAGCTTCTATACTTCTGTCAAAAGACATAGAAGTATTTAGATCTTGGAGACAAGAATAAAATCAGTATGAATCAGTAACACAGAAATAGGTATATGGTTGCTCCTAGTAATAAGAGAAACTTTTTCTGACAGTGCTTTAATGGGCTAATTCTAGGTTATTATAAAAGTGTAAACTTGGAAAGTAAAGCCCAACTTCAGTGGTGCTTTACAAGCTCCTCCAACAAAGCACTGAACATTGTGCATTTGGTGATACTACAAGATAAGTGTAACAACATTAAAATTAATGTCACCCAATAGAATAAGGATTATAAAGTACAGGAGAAGTCACATGACCACGTAACGAGCTTACAAATACATATCACTAGACAGTGAGTGTACAGAAAACCTAAAAAGAAAACAGAAACAAAATAGCTTCATCTTTTGGGGTTTATCTGCAAGAGTTCTCCAGATACGAATTTCTTCCTAATCTCATACAACTGGAAAACTATTGAAAAGAACAGGCAAGGAATGATGAGCATGACAAAGAGCTCTTGGACTCACTTGTTACCATCCTTGTCTGACACTAAAGAATCAGAGACCTGCATCTTACAGGCTCCTTTATGCAACCGTATGATATTTTATTGCATGAGTCTACTCAAAAGCACAAACCTAAATAAAATCAGCTGCTTAGCTGGCCTCTCTTCCTCCGCCTTTCTTCAAAAGTCAATAACGATTAGAAACCACAAAAAAAAACAACTGGCATTTCCCTCAAATCATGCCAGAAGAAAAATCACTGATGAGTCAAGTTAGTCTCTAAGTGCGACAATGAGAGTGATTCATAAGTCATTGCTCCAGGTTTAATACTTGAGAGAAAAAAAGCTCCATCAATAAAATAGGATAGAAACGTAAACTCTCATTTTAAACACAATGTGTAAAACAGATCATAAATAAAGTATTTTATTTTCAGATCTGGATAGTGCTGTTCCATGTGTTCGCCGCAATGGTTGCAAACCACCAGCAGTCACCTTCAGCAGCTCCTGCAGGCAGGGAGCCCTGCAGAGGACACTGAGATGTCACACCACATTCCTGGGCTGTCTTCAGTGCAGCTGCAGAACAAACTCTCATGTCAACTGCGGGTGCAAAGCAATGAGATCCCTGGCTGAAAGCACAACAGAAGTCTCATTAAGGCACAGCTCAGTCACTGCCAGTACCTTTAGAGAGCACAGATTTCTAGAAACAGTTGAGATTTAGTAAAGCTGCTAAATTTGTTTGTTTGTTTTCCTCAGATTTAACATCTGGATAAATTATTAAACACTGAAATAAATCCCAGTGCAATGATCTCAGAGCACAGTAACCAATGTGTGTAAGGAAAAGTTCACCGCTGTTCCTTTCAGACAACAGCTCAGATATGCAGCACCATATCAAAAATGACCTCTGTGCCTGAGCTTCTGCAGCAAATCAGGTTTTCAAGTGCATTCACCTCCTCTGCCCTTCAAATCCATCACATTTCTTTCCTTCTAACCCACATCCAAAAGTAGAAGATCTGCGAAGCAATTCCAATTTAAACCCAAAAGATATTTACCAGAACATTATTTTTTAAATTTATACTAGATTAAATACAGAAGTCCAAACCTATAAAGAAACCAAAGAAGAGATCCAGAAGGTTTTTTCATCAGACAGCTAATAACATAACAGAAGCATTTGAAAGTCCTTCCAAACCGTTATGACCTTGTTCAGTCATACACTTCAGGTTGACCACTGAAAGAAATGCAAAGCAATGCTAGTTTTCCCACATCTCCCATCACAGAGCAAATGACAGCTCTGATGCTGGGAACGGACTGCCAAAGTATTTAGCCTCTTTAACTGTGATACAAAAATTGAAAGAATTAAAAAAGAAAATAGCCATGTTGCTGTTAACACTTCACAACTTAATCAGACATTACACTTGTACTGCAGAAAACATGCAACAAGATTCAACTTCTACATGGTAGCTGGATCTAAAATATGTGCTGTGTTAAAGAAAGATTACCAAGCACTGCAGTGCATGACCCTGCCATCTTCCTTCTCACTCGGAGGCATTTCTTCTCTAACAGCTGAAAATCATCAGAACATTAAGTACTAACATGGACACTACCGAATGTACATGCTCTCATGAAGGATGATAAAATTACTTAAATGTGTCTCTTTTGTTTTAAGCGCTCTCTTACATTCCTCTCAGGAGCAATATATTGCCAGCGTCACTGTTAGGAACAAGTAAGTGACATATCAAGAACAGCCGTTTATTAATAAACACTTCACTTCTTCTGTGAAGTTAATCTTCACACACACCCATGAGGCAGGAAACTATCAGCTATCAAACAACTATCAGTGTTTCCCACATGGGGGCCAAAGTCACGCCATAGACGTCCCTGTCCTCGTGGTGATTCAGGTGTCAAAGCTGTAACAAACCATAAGCAATCCTGCCTCCTGCGTTCATTCAGTCATTGCACTTTGCCCATCTGACAAGAAGGAAACTATCAGAACAACGCTGCCTTGTCATAACTGGAATGAGTAAGTCAGCATTTATTAAAAGCCATTAGAAGCTTGGAAATAATCTTACAATTAAAATGGGAAATAAGAAAACACGATTTATCATCTGCTTTCCTTTCCATCTTCCAAGGACATAAGGATCATAACCATTCCACAGGTCTTTGTTTGGAAAAAACATCTTCCAAACAGAACCTGAGAATGCTTTCTCTAAATTCCTTGATCTCTCTTTACCCAGCTTCAAGTTCTCAGATACTCCCTTATGACCAAACATGAACTGAATGATAAGAGGGGGTATTAACATCGCTCCCAAACAATGCAAGACAAGCACTGAGAGTTCAAGACAGAGAAAGAAGCTGCACAGCACAAACCTCTTGTGGTACTGACAAACTGCAGACGCATTACTAACGTGGAATTCAATCCATATATAAAAATGCTTATTTCTATCTCATCCAAATTAGCACAATAAGCATCTTCAAGCTGACTAAGATACTGACTCAGAGAGCTCCCTTTAAAACTATAAGAAATTGTAGGGATAAATCACTTAACAAGCTTTCATAGAATCATAGAACTGTTTGAGTGCAAGGGACCCTTAAAGGTCACCTAGTCCAACTCCCCTGCAATGAACAGGGACACCTACAGCACATCAAGTTGCTCAGAGCTCCATCCAGCCTGACGTTGAGTGTCTCCAGGGATGATGGGGCACCCACCACCTCTCTGGGCAACCTTTCACATCTCAATCCATGAATTAAGAAAAAGTTAGGTTCCACATCTTGCAGGTTGTCAAGGGCTCTGGGCTCTTACCAGATCAGAAAACATCTACTTCAGCACACTCAGCAAAGCACTTCTGCTACCACATTAAGTCAAGAATTTGAGAAATAGCGAAGTCAGCAAATGATGAGTTTTAAAAAATGTTCAGGAGCTCTGTACATAGATTTGAGAGATTTCAAATCATGTGGGCTTCTTCGATCCTGATGGGCAACCTTTTGCTTGTGCTAGAAACACAATGAAGAGATGCTCTGAGCATGAATCATTAGCAGCCCACTGCAGGAATGCCTTAAAGAATGTTCCAAAAAACCTCCTGTGTAGTTCTTTCCTTTTCTCATGTTCCTTAAGACTAAACTAAATGAATGGGATAAATTCTGCTGAGCACAGACAGTGAAGCTCATCTATTTCACTGCACCCAAGAACACTCTTTTGTCCACTACTCAGCTGACTGAAGACCAACCAGCTGTGCTTCTATGCCGCTAGTTTCTTCCTAAGGGAAGCACTTGCTTCCATTTTCTCTCTGAAACAACTGCAAGACAACCTGCATCACAGCGAGGGCTACATGCCTGTGCAGCACAGTCACACAAAACACTGCCCATTTCCACCACAAATTTCCATGTTTAAGACAAGTTAAGCATACAGCCCAGCCTTCACAAAGTCTGAACAAAGCTATCAAAAAACATATTCTTCCATAAGAGCTGAGCCAATATAAATGTTATCAAACACAAAGGAATAGAGGATGGAACAGCAGCAAAAACAGATAAGCAAATTTCAGTCCAAAACATACTTGATTCCATTGTCTTCCACGTGTGCAAAAAAGCAACAAGTAGCATCTGCCTCAAAAAATGCTTTGTGCAAGCCTGAGAGCAAGGCTAAACAGAAAATACATGACGAACCCTTCTTAAAGTGTTTCAAATGACTTTTCAGTCCTCACCTTTCTTTGCGGGGGTTTCAATGGGCTTAACAAGAACATTCTTGTGTACGGGGCTCTACAAGATCAATATTCAGTTGCTGACTCAATATTTTACTCCAAGAATCATTCCAAAGCCAAATGTGAGAGTAGTGTTTAATATAGCAAAACCTAGCTTCAAAATGAATCAAACGCATAATCAATTTTACGCAATGAAATTCTGCACTTAACTGAATTTCAAAGGCCTCTGAAGTTTAGCTCCAGCCCTTCAGTTGATCATCTAGATTATTATTTACCCTCTCTAGTAATCAGGAGTGACAGACAGGTAACCTCAAAATCAGCATCAGAAAGCTCAAGAGCCAAGTGCTTCTTCGGGAAGTACATATTTGAGAATGAAAAAAGTCATGGTCAACAATAACACAAATGAGCAAACTAACAGAGTAAGTTCATGCTTTTCTGTTCTGAACATAACATTTTTTTCATAAAGGGATGTATGTTTACTCAAATGTCTCTTACCTAGTGGTACTCAATTCAGTATGCACAACACAAGGGAATTCAACAATTCTCATTTCCTAAAACAGATGTTCATGCATCTCATGCTCCTTCCTCTGTCACAGCAGGCAAATTCTTTATTAGGTTCTAATAAAAAAAATTCTTCGAGTACATGCAACATTTTCAAAGGGGGAACAAAGGCTGTGTCACTGTCTTCTCAATTCTCGTTTTAAGCCTTCTTACACTTTTCAATAATGCTTCTTCCTACACAGACACGTATTTTCTCTTGTCTTTTACCAATTTAAATAGAGCAGAATTTCATATGACTTTCTCCAAGAGCCAGCAAATAAAATTTATATATATATAAAACATCTAGAAAATGCAGTGTGTCAGTGATTCTTTATTGTATATTCTCCTATGAATACTTCCTGAAAGTTAGGCAACTCACTGTAAGAAACCCTCTAACAACACAAACTTCCTCCTCAAGGGTCCTGGAGAAGATGACAATCTATTGCTTTGTGGAACAGACTCCAAACCATGAAATACGCACAAGCTAGATGAGAAGAGTTAAATAAAGCTGCTAAAATTCAGCAGCATTGCAAGCTATTCCAAACTACACTTACTATAACCTACACTGGGTGTCCTCTGCATAAGCACCAGTGTGACTTTGTGGACTGCTGAGACTCAGTCTGTTGCAACTGGCATAAGTTGCCACAGGCGAGTAATCACAAGAAACTGACCTTGGCAAAAGCACATTTTACACTTCACTGCTGTTCAACTGTGTTAAACTAAAGAGAGAGAAAGCGAGCACAAGGGGAACAGGGAGGGAGAAGGAACAAAGGGGGATGGACAGAAAGCATAAAAGTGATTGCAGCCATTTTCAGCTTTACCTGAATTTAGGACTTTGAGGCACATCAGCTGAAGTGCACAGCTCAGCCTAGGGTTTCAGATGGATTCAGGGCAGGGGATGGGGAGGGGAACGGATTAAGTTCTAAATTAGGAAATAACATCTCCAAACACCTCTTGAGAAGGAAAGAAAAAGATAAAGATGACAATGACAACTTCACACTTACCACCACCAGATTACTCACTGAATGAATTGTTCCTTCCTCGTTTGGCTACACCATTTAAAAACACATTTTAGAATCAGCTGCAATAAGGACAATAGGTATTCCTCAAGGCATGCAGCAAAATAGTTCAATTCTGATTGAAAAGTTTCAACACAACCTTGACTGCAGTGGCTCTCTCAACAGTCCCACAGCAGGTAGCAGGAACTAGCATGGTAGAATTCCCCCTGCTGTATGTGCAGTTGTGTCCTGTCCTAACCATCTTCTGAGTTTCCTTCAGTTTGGATCACTTATCTCCCTGCCGTATCTTTTTCTTACTTTCTGCATTCTACTTTTTCCTATTGATTACCACATCTCCAAAGCAGCAGTCCTGGCAGAGCAAGGTGATGGGGGATCCCTGGCTAGCATTAACCCCACATCCTGCCCAAACTTCTCAGGCACTTGAATAGCAGTGACCGTTGGGTCAGCCAGTGGGTATTCTGCATTTCTAGGATATTCAGTGGTTGAAGCAAAATACACAGAAGTTTTGGAGAAGTTTAAAATATATATATATATATACAAAACAAAACAAAACAACATTCACTCTTCAATTGTGAAAAGCACAAGGTACACAAGTCTTGACAAAATGAGACTGTACACATTTCATATCTCAGTTCCTCTGCCACTCAGTGCTTAAGGATCAAAACCCTCTAAAAAAGTTCAACTGTATGCAGGTTCCCTTTCAAATCCTGAAGGCTGCTTCTCTCCTACATAGACAGTTTTTCCATGATTCATCTGTTCTCATAATTAACTCAAAACCCCTGATACAAAAGACAGTCTTTGCTCCTCTCACACATCCAAACCTTTTACATATCACTGAGAATCCAGTCTCCTATTCCAATCTCCGCCTTTCTCCACTTTAGTCCTCCACACGTCTATTACTACAGCATGAAGAACAATGAGATCTGATGTGAGCTTTTTTTCCACCCCCACCCCCCCCACAGCCATATTACCTCAAACCACTCCCACTCGAGTGAGAGTCACCACGGTTTAATGACCTCTGCTGTCACTGGGTGGAGAGATGCAAGACTCAGCCCTGACAGCAGATGGCCCGTTCACACACACTGATGTTCAGCAATTCAACAGTGATACCATCACGTCTAGCCTATGAATTATAGAAACAGCAAATCCATGAAGCATAGCTTAAAATTCCATGGGATTCAGGTACTTCCAAATCTGAACTTCAGATCTGGGTCAAAAAGGTGTCAGCCGTGGATCTGCAGAATATTAATCATCTCATCAGATTGTAGCTCTCACAAATAAATGATGTTTGAAAGGCCCACAGGCACTCTTTGTGACAGCAAGCCACAACTCTGCCAAAAGGGGCTGAACAGGTGACCAAACTGCTCACTTCGTGTGCGTGGTTTCTAAGTAAACTTAGCAGGGTCTAGGCTGGGAGCACACTGGTATCTGTCATATTTTGCTGACTGTGCACTTCAGCACAAAGTTTAATTATTCAAATTTGTACTGTCTTAGTGCTAAAATTGGAAGACAAAAAATAAAATCAGGGAGACTGCTCTAGTTCTACTGCAATTGTGGCCGCCGTTTGGGCTCAGCTATGATATGGTCACCATTTCTTACATGGGAGCACAGCAAAATAAAGAGTAACAAGAAAGTAAGTACCTGAAAGGTTCTCAGGAAGACTGAATATTTGTGTCCATCTGAGCACCCTCAGCTGAAAGCAGGAATTTGGTGCCTTTTATTTCTTTCATGCATATCCTAAACAGGTCACTGAACTATTCTCTTCCTTCTTTGCAGCTGCCCCTCAAACTCTGACACTACACCACTTGTCACTCACTGCCAACTGATTTAACAATTTGGCGTCTAGGAGGCTCATCTTCAAGACTTATTTTTTGTAGGTAAAACAGTAATATTAACTGGGTCTTCCACATTCCAGCAAATAACTACTAATACACTGACTACTCTGAGCAAATCACTTCCTCATGTCTTTTACCTGAGAGATTTCCTCGAGATCCATATATTTCCACAGAAAATCTCAGGACTCATACATCAAAATCTTTCACTATCTAAAAATTAGTAGTAAGGTTTAGTTATAATTATGCATATGAATAACTACCACCAAAACATGCATATATATGACTGCAACAAAATACCTATCAAAAAGATCGTGCTGCGATAAAGCAGAAAAGTTATGAGATTAATTTGATTACAGTATACCCCTACTACAAAAGATTGGTTTGTCTGAAATGTGTTTACCTTTCTAAAAGTGTTTCAGAAAGAAAAGTCTTGCGTAGTTTAAACTCACCCAATATAACACAGCGATATCCTTGATGTCCAGGGAGTCAGGAGATTCTTCTTCTTCCTTCTGGTTGTGAATACTGAGCGTGACCTACAGGAAAAAGTGAAAAACATGGATGGTAGACAATCCTTCTTGTTCTCAGTGGGTCAATTTTCAAAATTGCTACAGAACACTGTGCTGACTTCAGAAGATCAA
Organism: Tetrao urogallus; assembly: GCF_951394365.1. NCBI lineage: Eukaryota > Metazoa > Chordata > Aves > Galliformes > Phasianidae > Tetrao > Tetrao urogallus. The sequence goes on along the minus strand of NC_136815.1, from coordinate 51,444,055 downwards.
TCACTACTGGAGTTCCCGAAAGATTTCAAATCAGACTTGTGTTCTTTCTTAAGTATCTCTACAGAACGTACCAGGGGTTCATTTTTCCCTTTGAGATCACTGCCTTAACTACAAAGATATTTAAGCGACAGGCCCAGTGCTCTTCTTTACACAGAACTGTAACATACCATTTGCATTTTCTGCCATTAATTTAAATTTGTAACTTGCAGAACTCACATTTCCTTAAGATTACTAAACTGAAAACTTCAAAACTTCATTTAATAAGCAGCTATTGGCGCTTAGGTTCAGCACTCAATAACTCTGAATAAAGATGTCTGAAGTCTAAAAACAGCTGTGGAAATTTCAGCAAACTTTATCTTCTGCAGTCTTCAGCCAGCTCTGGGATTTCCATGTTTCTAAGGGACTTCACTTTTTCTCGACAGCACTGAACATGCAGCTTTGCAGATATTTACGCTGTATAAAGCCACCTCGATCCTTCTAGCTCTTCCAGTAACAGCAAGCAAATTTGCAAAAGCTTTGCCTCAGATTTCACAGGCATGTGTGCGCCTCTCTCAGTACCCAGGCCTCCTTGCCAATATGTAGGATTAAACTTTTTCCAAGGTTGAATAAGCCACCATCTGTCTATCTTGTGTGGTGCTGCGCGCCATCCGGGAGACTTGTCCCTCAGAGCATGTTTCTACCATATGTCACTCCTGAGTGATCAGCTATGCCAAGACATTTGGGAAAAAATGACTAAGTCTAGCTGGAAAACCCGTTCAGAATTCCAGAGGAGGTCTGCCAAGGCTGTATTTGCAAATAACTCTGCATCCACCAGTATGCAGGTATTGTATGCAGTAATGAATAGACTTTACCTGAGCTGACAGAACGATCCAGATGATGTAACGGCCCTCTACTGTCTAGAATTCACAGACTTTCTAATAGGCCAAGAGGCTCAGATATGATGTGTCTTCAGGAAAACCCAAGGAATTTTTATGGAAGAACTGTAATTTCTATCACAACTAAGGTAAGCAGGAAGGGAAGAAAACAGACGCAATGTATTTCAAGAAGGACTACTTGGTCTTTACAACTAATTACCAACTTTTTTCAAAATAATCAACTAAAATACCTAAGGCAACTGGACATAAGTTCTTCCTAATTCACAACAGTGTCTGAAGCCTTTGCCTGCACGCAAAGTAAACCTAAACTGAATTTTAAACCAATGATTAATCATGGTTCACACAATTAGAATTTGGCTAATAAAAATATGACTCTATCCAATTTCAGATTTAAAGAACTGCTTTATGTTCCAATTCCCCAATTATTAAATTAAAGACCAAGCCAGCATTGTTCTTATGGCCAGCTCAAGGCTGCTCATTTACATAACTGACTTTCAAGGGCACTTCATTATGCAGCAATTAATATCAACAGAGAATCGACCAGACCTGCTACTTAATGTTAAGGAAGATGTTCTTGAGAACACTGAAAGAAGACAGAAACTAGTAAGTAGCGATGACAGCCTCTCTCAGTGAGTTCAGCATGGGAAAGGAAATCTGTTCCTGTATACAACAGCAGAAGTATTAAATAACCTGTAGACAGGCTATGGGAATCATTACATTTAGTGGAAAAAAAAAAACACCAAGATGAGGAGTGATAGGAAACACAGTGGGGGATGTTCATGAAAGTTCAAGAATCCCTTGCCAGTGTTTTTTTCTTTCAGAGTCTGGATGATCAGTATTTCTGCCACTATTTGGGTTACGCACCCATGCACGGGTCCATCTCCCCATGGGTAGGAATGTCATTTGTGCGTGTCTCTGAGGAACTCAGAGGGCACTGCAGATGGAGACCGAGACACGAAAACTATGGATAATTGCCAATTGGGAAAATTCTCCCTCTGGAAAAGCATTTGCACTGTGAAGCTGGTAAAGATGCTTTTGGATCCAGCTTAATCAGGATGAGTCCCCAGTGCTCAATACAACTTTGCATTCTGCTTTGCACATGTGGTGAGGTTCACCACACGTTGTTGTTCTCAGCAACTTTTTTTTTTTTTTTTTTTTAGGAAACTTTCCTACACTCCTGGAATTCATAAGCTTGGGAATCACACAATCACATGAAGAAGCATTCCTTCATGAATAAAATCACTCAGCGGAACAACTAAATAACTATTACACAAATGCAAAACTTAACCAAAACATCTGTTGCTAAACGTAAGAGCAGGACAAGTAAAAGGCAGACAGTGAGGTCTATTTCCACAGGAAGCCTCATTTAGAGGAGAAGACTGAGGAGAAAGTGTTTACAGACAACAAAGGCTCTCTGAAAACGAGTGCTATATTCTCTGCGCCACCATCTGCAGGGTATTTCCAATTTTCCCACATTCATTCAGCAGAGTTCATTCCCCAGCAGAGGCTTTGGGCACTAATTGGCAAGAGGTTTGTTTTGGGGACTTTTTTTCCCACTGACCAAGACATAAAGAAAATACAGTGTGGTGGGAAGCTATTGAACATCACTAACAAGCCCAGAGGAGCCAGTCCTCTTACGAAAAAGTCAACTCTGCGGGTGCAATGGTACATCAACAAAAAAGAGGTTGTTGCTCAAAATGCTAATGCAATATTAAAGCAAAGCACTGTTCCTCTTCTCATCAGTAATCACTATTCATAAATTACACCCCCAAAAAAATCCTACTTGCGATATAAAATCAACTCGGGGCTTTTTTGCACTTAAAGGTGCAAAAAGAGGAACAGAGGTAATAATTAAAAAAAAAAAAAAAAAAAAAAAAAAAAAAGGCTGCTTTTCCAAAGCAAAGAGAGAAAGCAATTTTCCTCACGCATTGTTCCTCACCTTCGTTTCCCCCTCCTCCACACCAAACCAAGAAAATCTGCCATTGCTTTAGGTCAAAGGAAAAACAGGCCCAGCTGCCGTAAGCCAAACAACGTACAGGTTTGCTATCTCCCCTGCTGTTTTGGCTCGGGCTCTTCAGACTGGAAAATTCAGAAGCACGATCTCCCAAGCTCTATAAATGCCAGAACCATCTAAGAGGAAAATAGGACAAGGCCACCCCCAGGCAAGTTTGTACTAAAATCTGCTGGCTGCAAGGCAAAAATACAGTAAACATCACATAGGGACAGTCTGCGCCTTGGAAAGTATTCTATGCGAATAACCCAGCTTCCAAAGGAAGGCTGATCTGGAGCGGCTTCTGGAGAGCAGAACGCAATGTTTTAATATCCAAGTGAGGAGCTATGAGATAATGGCACGCTCAACAAATCGTGTGACAGGCAAAATGCTCCCAACGTTAATCCAAAGGAGAAACGCAAAAGCAACGCTCAGCGTTCTCTATGGCAAACTAACAGATGTGGCATCCAAGAACCGTTCTGCAGCTCGCTGAGGAAACATCGTTTTTATCCGACAATTGATTTCACGGAACAAAAGAAGTAATAATAAGCAATTAAGCAGTCGATATTTTCTTGTCTTTCGGGGAAGAATATTTCAGTTACATTTTCACAGTCCTTGAGAGATGAACTTTGCAGCTGACTACTGTATGTTTTAATGTGCTCTGCACTGACTCAACCTAGAAAAACAAGCCAAAAACACAAGTTGAAACATCCTTTTTCCTGTGTAGCTCCAATTTGCAGTAACAAGAAGCTAAACAACATGCTCTCCTCCAGATGGCTGAAATAAAAAGAACACTCTTTCTGATTAATTAGGAAACAAATGAATCTGCTGTTAGCACAACAAGTTACCATCAGGAAACCTGGGCTCCCACTAAACTTTGGTATTTGCGCTTGCCCTGCAGTTGTGTTCAGAACCTTCCCAAGAGTGGGCTCTCACTTCAGAAGAGAAACATTACACACAAGTGCACCAAAATACCACACCAAATACTGCACATCTGAAAACGATTTGGGCCCATCCCTGGAGGTGCTCAAGGCCAGGTTGGATGTGGCCCTGGGCAGCTGAGCTGCTGGGTGGCAGCCCTGCCCACAGAATGAGGTGGGCTGGGTGGACTCTGTGGTCCCTTCCAACCCAAACCATTTTGTGATTCTTTCTATGGACAAACCACTCTGCAAGTCAATCTATGAAGAGGGAAGTTTCCTAGAAGAAAGTGCCCACTGGAATAAAAGTGACTGAAGGTTTCACTGCTCTGAGAGGAAACACCAGTGGCAGAGCTGCTGTGTGAAAGAACTTAGATAAGGTTCAGTGAGCAACAGACACTGATGCATGTATGTTCCAGCTTTCCAGCTGGTCCATGAAACCAAAATCCCCAGGCTAGACAAAGCACAAAGAGCAAGGATGTGACAGCCTGAGCAAGAGGCCAGGCCATGGTCCCTGGCAGCTATGGATGATGGTGAACATTTCAAGTGCAGAAACTGCAGATGGAGGAGTTAAAAAAAAAAAAAAAAAAAAAAAAAACACAAAGCACATAAAGCAAGTGCAAAACTGGCACCTGCTGCATATTACAACACACGTTGCTACCAACCTGACTCACCTCTGGAAGAAGTTCGCCCAGCTGGGAGAGTTAAAGGAGGTTGCAGCAAAACATTTCCACATTCTCAATGCTCCTCTGCTTTCAGTGGAAGACATGCAGCTTCACCAACACACGGCTTAAGCCCCACAACTAGGAAAGGTCTACTCGGAAAAACAAGCTATACTGTTAGGATAAAGATGCTGAAGCAGAGAGCTCCCAGCTTTCTATGAACCAACAACTGCTTTTATGGGACCTGGGATGTGATACTTCATCAGCAGTGTTTAAAGGAAGACCACTCAAGAAGAAGCTGGCAACTTGCTGGGAAGGAGGAAGCCACGTCTGGGGCTATGGCACAATCTCACCACTGCCTTTAATAAGCAGATGCGTGCTTAAAGAGGGCACGGAGCCTCAGTGAGGATTCAGCAAAACCACACCATTAGAAATCAGACTACTTCTATGTGCACAGCTGACGTTTTCAAATACGCTGAGAGTTATTTCTTAGGGACAAAGAGAATAGTAGAGACAATTACTAGAAACTAAATCCATGACTGGTTCTTAAAATCCAGCTAAAGGCACTGCATCCTCTGAAGTAATTGAGGAAGCAGAGCAGCAAAAGAAAAAATAAAACTGATTCTTCACACATTAAAAGAAAGGATTATAATAATTCTGTACTACAGTGAAGTCACTTAATACAGCCAAGTGAGCTAATCTCACTCTTCCTTATAGGCCTGTGACAGTTACCTGCAGCAGGAAATAACAGACAACAAGAAACTACAGAAGACCAGAGAAAACACGTTTCAAAGTGCACTTATGCATTATATAGCACATATGATTACAGAAAAAAATGTTGATTTTTTTTCTTTTTGGAGCATGAAGTGTCAGAAAGTAAACTTCCAGCAAATACAATATTGCTTGGCACACCATATCAACAAGATCCACCTCTCTTTGCTTGGGAACAACCACACCTGTCCATCCTCTCACTCACAATAACACGGACCTCAAGAATACTTCAACGTCTCCTCTTCCCAGGATAAAGCGACACAATTTATTTTGTGCATAAGCCTTTCTGCATCTCTTATAACTGCTGCTTTCTCCAGATTTTCCCCAGCCTAATGTATCATCTCTGGGCTGAGGAGGCAGGAACTGCACATGCTACTCAAGATTCTGGGGAGCAATGAATTTATACAGCAGCAATATTGATAATGTCTGTTTTATTCTGTTCCTTTATTAGTAATGCCTAACATGTGATTTGTTTTTCTCATCAGTGTAGAGCACTGAGTTGGTTTTACACTGTTGTTTATCAAAAACCTCATAACTGACTCATGCATGCTAACAGTCAGCTCAAAGCTCATCACTTTTCAGTAGAACTGCAGTTATTTTCCTCCCTGTAGATCACTTCCCATTTATGTGCATTAAATTTTACCTGCCATTTACCATTCTACTGTCTGGCCACACTGTGTTGTCAGGCATTCCTCCAATTTTTTATGGCTCAGTCCAACCTTACTATCATGAACAAGTAAAGATCATCATCAAAGTACCTCTCTTCACCGATTAGCCTCTTTCCCCTTTAGATGTTGAGTACACCAACCATCCCAACCATACTGTGACCTGCTGGAATGGACCATTTATTTCATCCTCATTATTCCCACTTTCGAATAACGTAGTAGTCCATAACGCGACCCTCCTGCATGCACAGCTTACCTTCCTTACATTACAGAATACTGTCAAAAGCCTCTGAACAGCTTCCAGATCTTCCTATCCACTTGCACATTCACCCCTCTCAAAAGGCTTCACCAAGTTTGAAAGTTGTCACTTCCTTTCATAACAGAAAAGCTGACTCCTCCTGCAGCAAATAATCTGCAGGGAATAAAGCAATATAATTTTACAGTGTGTTTGTTGTTGTTCTTGGTTTTGGGTTGATTTTAAAAGATCCACAGGCATTTCCTTACTTTAAAGCCAATTTACCCAGGGAATGTGAAGTACCTCTAAACTCTCCCTTTCTAACGAGCTTCATGTATGACTAAGACTTAGGAAACGCACAGTAACAACAACTTCTCTTGTAACTTTTCCATGAAGACAATACCCTACTCATTTTTGTAACAGTCTTTGACCTCGGGAATAAAAAGCAAGGACACAAGAAAACTACTGCAGTTTGGCAGATGCATGGGACTGCTGGCAACTGCAGAGCATCAGAACACTTTTTGACTGGCTTCTGCCTGTGTAAGTTTCCACTATTCTTCACCAAATTAACAGGCTCATTTCCATCCCCACATTGGCTCATCTTTGCTGATCATTAAGTTATTGGCACAGTGAACCGTGTCCTTGTAACCTCCCTTCCTATCTGTCTCCTGCTGGCACATCATTGAAAGCGTGGGTATTCCACCTGAATGCTAAAAAGATCTGACTTGCATAGAGTTGAGACTCATTTCAGACTTCATCTGAAATCTGCAAGGACTCCTTACATAAAAATACCCTATTCATTCATGCTAGCTCTACCTGTAAGACCCTCAGCATCTTTAATACTTTGCTTTTCAGGCTCCTTGTACCTAGCTCATTCACATTCACTGGCATGTGGCCTGGAGGTCTGCAGAGCACAGGGCACAGACAAGCACCAGCATCCTCTATTTACATTACATCTCACACCAGACAACTGATTTTCCAACAAGCTGAAAGACCAAGGAAGCAACGTTTCAAAAAAATTCAACAAAAGGTGGCATCGTCATTACAACCTCGCTTTATTTGAGCCTGCTTGTTAGTTTCATTAGATGGAGAAGCAGAGAGTTCTGCAGACAGTTTTGCTTAGTTTCCACATGTGCTGCCAAATTTCCACACTGCGGAACCAATTTTAAACAGAAATAAGTGTCTCCTTCCCATCCTCCGTTCCTCCATGCCATTCTTATAAAGGATATGGAAGAAAAGTTGAATTAAAATGAACTACTCACTGCGGAGGGGAGGGGGATCTAAATGCTTTATTCTTTCTTTTTTTTTCAACTTGCCAAAAACTGTGGATCACTTTGATCCATAATTCTTCCTTTCTTACCGCTATGGAAAGTTTTTACTCTTTTTAAACTGAAGGCTGCCAGAAATGACTTTGTCATAAATTGGTGTTCACAGTTATTTTTATGGAACTTTTCTCAGCAACTTTCAGCTCAAAGCAGCTCTCATGAAAATATTTCCAAACCATCAACCTGGCTAAATATTTCCAGTGAAGCAAAGTAATCCCCAGTTCCTAAGTACAACTTCACTTTTTTTTTTTTTTAATTTGACTTTATCCTTCAGAAAACTAATACAGCTTTAAAAACAGAAAAAAGAGGGTGGAAGACAAAAATCTGAGTACTTCAAGCAGTGTCTGGTGTCCCTGGATTAGAGAAGATGCAGAACTGGAAATGGACATGAGGTATAGGCCATAATTTCCCAGAAGCATTAATAGCTAGTTAAAATTAAAAAAATAAAAGAAAAAGAAAACTGCTATTTGAAATAGCATTGTACCTGACCATGGCCTAGTAGAAAGCTCTCAAACAGATGCAGCCATTGTTAGCCTATGCTCACAGCCAGAGTTTCCACACTATGATAAAGGATCCCCAAAGAGGAAAAGAAAATCTGATGGGCTTGGTATTAACATTTTGTTTAGCTTTTTTCAGGGCAGAAGTGCAAAGAAGTCATTTATTACAATCCTTTCTGTATCTGTCATATGTAGCATGTTTTATGTAACTATCGCACATTTGGCAAACTATTCCTACCTACCCATATGGTAGGGAAAAGCTCAAACTGTGGAAGAAAAATCTTCCCTCACAAAGTAAATTTCCTTTTTAACAGGAACTGTCAATTGCACTGAACTCTCCACACTCTCCTCTAACCACTAGGACAAATATTCCACATCACCCCACATTCACATTCCCTGGGAAGCAGAACTGTCAGACCCATATTTTATGGAAGGTAATAATGTAAGCTTTGAGTAGAAGGAAAAAAAAAAAAGAATCACTTCTCCAAGAACTGGGCAAAAAAATAAAAGGCAGCAAAGGCAGCAAAGGCAGCAGGGGAACAGATGCTGAGAAGAGCTCAGGAAGAGTCCGAGAACAGGAAAACAGGAGAGGTTGTTCCAGGCAAGCAGAAAGGACCAGCCTCCCAGGCCTGGGACCTGAGGGACAAATTTGCAGAGTAGCAAAGCTTTCACCTGAAACATATCTATATAATTTTAAAAATGTTTCCAAATATGAGCAATCACCAGTTCAATACCTTACATAAACGTCAAACTGTTTCGTAGCAGCAAATACAAGCCACAAGCAGTCACAACACCACCTCAGATCTTCAGTCTCCCAATGAGACTGGAAGAAACTACCCTTACCTCAAATATCAAGAGTTAGTGTGGGGTTTTCAAGCCAACTTGGACCAGTTGTTTTTATCTGTAGGACTGTCAAGTCAACAATTCCTGTTGACTTGGTTTGAAAGCTACTTCATGAGCCTTTTGACCTCCTGAGTTGCTACAAAATTCCCTGCAAATCAAATGTATACTTTACAGCTGTGATACATCTGAGTTAAGAACTCAAGAACAAGCAGCATGGCAGTGTTTCTGAAAGGGAACATCAAGAGTCAGTGTTGAGTGAACAATGAAAAGATTGTAATATGACTTTTCAGTGCCCCTGCCAAAATCTGTGGAAAGTCCACCCCCAAAATTAGTACAGAGAAGAAATTTAAAAAATGAAAAGATACAGCATTTGCCAATCTACCAGATTAATCCAACATGGAAGCACGATAGAATAAAGGTCAAATGGCCCAGAGCATGATGCACTAGAATGTCGCAGAACATAGGAAACTTGTCCTGACTGAATGGGTTCCAGACCAATTCTTTCCAATGCCATCCTCAGCCAAGGCAAAGAAAATGGGAGCAAATCGCTATACCATGGCATTGGTCCAGTTGAACACAACTGCAGAACTAGAGCTGAAGGTGATGGCAGAAAACACTTCAGTGAACAGAACAAAGTTGAATCATTTGTCAAGTAAAAGGGAGTGTAACAGACTCTTCCCACAAAGTTCTGCCCTTCTGTTATTTCTACAACCATATCACAGCTCTGTGTATCAACTTCTAGAAACCAAAACAAGCTGGACTTTTTTTTGCAGTGCCAACTGATGCCATATTAAGAAGGCAGCACAGGTTTTATTCAAATAATGTAAATATTTCTAGCAAATTGTTTCAAAAACCTTGTAACAGCCAGCAGAAATGGCAGCTGGGCTTCTATGCCTGAAAATCATGGAAACTAACAGTGAGTTCTGGAAAGCATCCCAAAAATACTGAGTTTTTGAGAGTCCTTTTTCATATGCTTTACAAGCAAATGCACAAACAGCACAAAATACTCACTTCACAATACACCAATATAGTAGACACATTAGATAAGATTGTCAACCTTCTGAAGCCTTCTTAAGTGTACTGTGCATAATGTGCTCACTTACTAAAACAAGAAATAACTCCCGAACATCTTGTAATGATTGACACAGGCACAGAAAACAAAGACAGCAACTCACCGCTAATTTTCAAACAGCCAATTATTTCAGCCTTGTTAAAGCAAGCATGAAGATTGTAAATTAAAGTATCCTGACACAGACATATAGTGAATCTCTTCTCCATATGGTTTGTGATCCTAATTTGGGTTGCAAATTTGCCAATAATGACACAACCTGTATTTTAAAAGTAGTACTATATTACTTAAGAAGCAGAAGTCTTAAGTCTTTGAACACAGCCCTAACAGGAATTACTTTCTCCTTTGATTTAGTAAGCCTCTCTTCTAAGACTTCTGTCTGTAGGTGCACTGGAACCTCTGCTTTGAACATCTTTTAAAAGCGACCAACTTTCCCTAAAAAAATTAAATCATCTCAAGAGCTACAATGTGCATTCTGCGATAGAAACCCCAAAAACAGATCATTTCACAACTATACTTTACAGTTCTAATAACAACTGCTGAATAAAGAGTCAAAATAAAGAAACTTAACTCTTCTCTTTCTGTGAAATCATGGAAAATAAATACCTTTGCAGCAACCCTAGATTTTTCATATAAGCAACTCTTGTGAAAATTGGTACAATCGTATCTTGATACATCAAATACATCCTCCCATTACACCACAGTATGCTCGATACACTATTCTACACACTACACTTGGAAAGGGCAGAACACTGCCTGCTACTCTGCCCCTTACATCCACTTCCTGTAAGGCAGTCACACGGACATCTCAAGTCTGAGACGTTTTATGGCCTCAAGTTGTGCCAGGGGAGATTCAGGCTGGACTTTCTCATGTTTGCTCTTTCTGATGTGCAGTCAGCAAACAGCAGGTCCAGACAGACATTTCCCCTTTTCCTGTTATGAGGATTCTGTTAAACAGTAGAGGTGAAATCTTACCATAAAAACAGGACATTTTAAAAATCAACATAAATAACTGGAAATATTTCAGCAGCTTTACTAAACAGAACTATGTGTCACTTGGTCAGTTCCAAGCAGTAGTTTGGCTTGATCATGTCACTTTATTACTTTCATTAATACAGTACCCAGTGATGAAAACATCCGTGCAATGGAAAGCAAAGCAAGAGAGAAGGGGCAGGAATAGAAGAAAAAGGTGTGGCAATCAACAGGAAAAGAAGAGAACAGATTCAAGCATCTTTGGAAACTGCAAAACTAGGAGGTTAACAGAAAATGGATTTCATAAAAACGGAGGCCATTTCCTGAGGCAGTTAAGTATTTTAGTTCACAGGTAGCACTTCAGTAGGACTTATTTCTGTATGAGAACACTAAAAGAATCAGAATCAAACAAAGAAAAAAACCTCATATTAAGTATACAGAAACCACTCACTCTTTCTGTGCATGGCCATCTTCCTCACTAGTAGATGTGGAACATCCACAGCATTAATTCAGAAAGAAGACCACAAGAAGCTTAAATATGACAGAATGCAGACACTCGCCTTGCATGCACACTGTCACTGTGAATTAGGCATGAGTTGACAAGCTAAAGACCTGGCTTGCAGTCTCATCATTCAATCATCCATCCAATCTCATCAATTGAGCAAGACAGTAATACACGTCCCCTGCAGCTTAAATGACAGCAAAACTGTGGGTTATAATCACAGGTCATCTTCAAAGGACACATCATTAAGGACTGTCTTGTTCTGAATCAGTTTTTCTTGAGAATAACATCATACTTTTCTCTTTGCTCCTTTTGACTCTTGCATTTAACACTGTTTAGAAGAATATACCAAAATGAATATTTCATCACTTATTAGGAATAAGCTAACAATAAATGACATGGGGTTGAATTCAGAGTCAGCCATTTACAGTACAAAAACAATGACAGAAATGAGGTCATCCAGACAAACTACCAACTGCATCTTCAGCTAGTGCTAATCTATAGTGCCTTTGTTGCAGTCTTAACAGGTTTATTAGAACCTCAGACTGGCTTGGACCTTCTCCCCTGTCCTATCACTGCCCGAGTAAAAAGTTGATCTCCCATCTCTTTATAAGCTCCCCTCAAGTACTGGAAGGCTGCTATGAGATCTCCCCAAAGCCCTCTCTTCTCCACGCTGAACAAGCCCAACTCCCTCAGCCTTTCTTCATAGGAGAGGTGCTCCAGCCCTCTGACCGTCTCTATGGCCCATTTTATTCCTGTTCTTTTCCCACTTGCTCTATCAGCATCCTCTGAGAGCATATTTTAGAGGACCTACTCCTCAAATTGTATAAAAGGAGTAGACAGCTACTGCTAAATCTTTTTTCTTTGAAAAGGAGCAATTAGAAACAAAATTCTGATTGGACAAGGTTAGGAAAAAAAAGGGTGCATTTTAAACATGACAAAAACATTAGATGCTACTGATAGCTGAGGCAGTGTTGGTTTTTTTTTTTAGGGTGCATACACTGTTATTTATATTTTGGCTTATTTTTTAAGTTTTTATGCCCAGGGTAATTTGAAACAACTTCTTCACTCAAAGATTGTTTCACAATACTAAATGGCTCAACATAATCCTTCAAATCTTAAACTAAAAATAAACTTTTTTTTTTTTAAAAAAAGACAAAATTTATTTTAAATGACCTTAAATGGCAGTGTTTTAACCAAGATGTTCAAGTTACAGACACCAACTGACCCGAAAGCAAAGACGTTCTATTTGTTTTTTCCCCCTTTACAGTATGAAGATCAGACTTGGCACATGCTAGCATATCAGCTGAATTCCCCTATGTGTAAATAATATTGGCTAGAGCAAAAGGAGAACACACTTTGCATTTGGATGTTCCGATTTTGAAGGCTGCAAATAGCACCGAAAATTCTGAATTGCCAGAAACACTCCCTGAACTGATAGCTCATCCTGCCCTACTGTGAAATGAGAAAAACTAAATTACAGTTGTTTTAAGCAGGTAATTATAGTCACGCAAACACGGAGCCAAAGACAAGGACTAGTGTAAAGCCTGACGTTTTTTTCCTTGGATTTTTTTTTTTTTTAAAGTTTAAATTCTCTTAAACAGAATAAAATAAGCACTGAAAAGTGTTTTCTTATACACAGCAACCGATTAAAGACATATTTCAGCAATTCGATTTTATTATACTAACTATGTGAATATTTCTCATCCATGCAGGTAATTGCATTTGTACTAAAGCACGTATTTTAACATAGAAAGTGTACCATCAGAAACTCAGTACTGGAGACTGTATTTGGTCATGAAAGCGTTACTGTTTTTAACAGGGAGAGACGGCAGTGGGCGAATTTCAGAAATCATCACCTAGGAAAGTAGGCTAACAAAATTCCAACAGAGATCAACTTAAAAATTTAAAACAACAGATGTTTAATAACTTCTTTTTTTAATATCCGAGGAAGAAATACTAGTAACGTCCCAATTCAATTATCTTAAAAATTAAGACAACAAGAAAGGCTAAATAATTCCTCAGCATGCTCCCTGAGCAATCCAAGTACTCTGGGATACAGACATCAGGCTCAGCCAGCCATACTTAATTTTCTTCAGGCTCTAATTCATACTACTATATACTCAAAGTCATTTTTTTATTTAATCTTTGGCCAAATACACTTTGCTTCCTCGCACAGATGACGTGTGAGGAACGCACAGAACATTCTCATTACATTTCTCAAGCAGTAAGAGTATTAAAACTTACTTTGATACAGTAACAAAGGAATGGCTACCTAAAAAAAAGACGACAAATATTTGAAGAACTTGAAAAAGTAATTCTGATGCCTAAGGAGAACAGCAATACCTTAACACAAGGAGCATCTGCAAGAAAAAAAGAGGAATCACAAAGATATTACCTCTGGCATGCCCTTGAGGACAATGAAGTTGTCACCTCATAAGCCCTGAAGAATCGTAGAGAACCTGCAAGCCCTTTCAGCCACTTTTTCATATTTAACTTCAAAAACGAGTGGCGGCTTCCCATTTTACGAGCTGTCCAAACACTCAAACTGCCCTTGAACTCCAGCAGCTCTGCCCTGTGCAGCCCGTTCCATGCCCACCGCCCTGTGCTGCAGCCCCTGTCCCTCACCCCCAGCCGCCCTCCCCTCACACAGCTCCATGCCGTTCCCTCGGGCCCTGTCGCTGTCACACACTGCAGAGCTCAGCGCTGCCCTCCGCTCCCTGTCAGGAGCTGCAGCCGCCGTCAGGCCTCCCCTCAGCTCTTCTGCTCTGGGCCCAAAAAACTGAGCAACCTGAGCTGCTCCTCATACCCTCACCTTCGAGTTGAACCGTTCCCACGAAGACTAAGTGCTTTTTTTAAGAAGTACCAATAGGGGGCACCAGAAATGGTCCAGAAGTCATCACACTGCTAGTTCCTGTATTGCAATAGCAAGCAAAGGGTCTACTGACAATCCCTAACAGTTCTTAATCCTAGGTAAAACATGGGCTACCCTGTATGCATATTTAAGGTACAATAGAGCAAACCCAAAAGACGGTGGGCAGAGAAGCACAGGCAGATGCAAGGACTTCAGTATTGGGGATATTAGTGCAGTGCTTCTTAGAAAGAAAATAATAATGAGAAGGATGCGGTTTGCAACTCAGTTTTGACATCCTCATCAGTTTACAACCACTCTTATGTAATTAGCTAAAGAACAAGGCAAACTCGAGCTCAGACGCCAGATCCAGGCACTTTTTTTTTTTTAAGTAGTGCTTCGTTAAGGGGATTTCACATTCAAGGTGAAAGCCTGGCACTAATGAAATGCAGAGTCCTCCATTTCTCTTCATAATGATAAGCAACAACACAGGAAGCTTCTCACATTGTCCAGTTCAATTTCCTTCTTGCTTAATTATAGATCAGGAGTAATTCCACTAAAATTAATTAAGTTACATCAGAGACTGGCAAGAGAAGTATTAGCCTGTCAGCAGAGTGACACGGGAGGGACGACTGCTCTCCCACCACGGCCATCCATTTTCAGCCTCAGAGAATATTAACCCATCACATTTGCACTAATGGCCAAAATCACTCAATCTTAAGGGAAAAAAGCCACGAGCTGAGGACAGCAAGGGCAGCCCACCAAGGACACTCACTGTTGAAGAAGATTCCCACTGTGTGCTCCTTCTCATCGGGACTCCTGCTTTGGCATTAGATGTTTGTCAGATGAAAACAAAATGCTCCTTTCCTGCTGCTAGGGTTTTTTTTATTGGCCACCTCAGACAAACAGTACTGACTACTGAGAATCCTATTTTCCTGTTTAAGTCTCCCATTTCATTCCATAGGAATGCTCTGGCAAAGTATGAGGGGTGTCTGACACCCATCCCCGCACCACGTGGCGGAAAGACAGGAGCACCAAACCTCAACGCGTTTGCGAGTCATAGAATCATACCATATCAAAGAACCATAGAATGGCTTGGGTTGGAAGGGACCACAAAGCCCACACAGCCCACCCTATGCCATGGGCAGGGCTGCCCCCCAGCAGCTCAGCTGCCCTGGGCCACATCCAACCTGGCCTTGAGCACCTGCAGGGATAGGGCACCACAGCTTCTCTGGACAGCTGTGCCAGTGCCTCACTGCCCCGAGGAAGGAACTTCTTCCTAACATCTAAACTAAAAGAGGGGAATTCAGGATGAAGTCATTCCCCCTTGTACTACCACTATCAGACCAAGTAAAATATTGGTCCTCTCCTCTTCAAGAGTTTTCTCCTTTTGAGACACCTCAAAGCCCACAAGATGTCGAAATATAAGGTAAGAGTTTTCAAGTTCAGGCTGCACTTGAGTGAGGAAACTACAGGTCAAACTCGACTCTAACCCAAATCCAAGCTACCTGACATGCAAAATGAGAAGAATTAAAAGCAACAGTAATAAGTCCTCACTATCAGTTCTGGTTATTTCTTAATGGTACCTGCACTTCTTTTATTCGTAATTTAGTACTCCTATGTTCTGCTTATGGTTTATCAAACAGTTTCTCCCACACCCATCTCAGAGCGTTAAGTATGCTCTCAGATATCCCCTGCTTTGCTCCATTTATTACTCTATTTTCTCCTCCTTTCCTATACACAGCAATTCCACACTCACCCTCCAGATGTTACCATCTCACTTAATACTTCAGCAGCAGCAGCATGAACCAGGCTAACTCTTACATATCAACTGGCAGGTCACCGCGGAGCACTTCAGACTGACTCCAGTTTCACTGCATTGCTAGCACAGGCTGCAGACTGGCAGTAGGAGGACAGACCTCGAGAGGAACTCAGGGAAGAGAAACGAGCCGAGCCAAGATAAGCAGGGAGACAGACACACCCCGCATTCTTTCAGGCGCTCTGTCTGTGCTCTGCAGATGTTGTCTTGCACAGCTCATCACAGCAAGCAGCGTGTGAACAAGAATCCTGGTGCTCCAGACATTTTCAAATAAAAAACTATGGGAACACAGCAGAATAAAAAAGCAGTACATATGAGACAAAGTAAAAATTTAAATGGAAATAAAGATTAGATATCAGACAGCTATGAAATTAACATAGGCTGCGTAACAGCAAACACAAGTTTAATAATTTAAAATTAAGAGCACTTTATTAGCATTGGAAAAAATAAATTTGAAGTAACCTGCACCTGGGTAAATATAATTAAAGACAAAACAAATCCCTGCTTATCTTTGCATTGGTGGCTGCTGCAAACGTGACCCGGAGGCTGGGCAGGAGCTTCCCAATCCAAGCCAGGCAGCGCAACACAGGGACATTCAGCCCCTCTCCACACTGTACCTGTATCAGAAAGCCTCAACTTCTACACAAAACTACCCAAAAGCCGGAAACAGACATTTCAGAACATTCTGCTTGTACTTCAGCATAGCCTCTCTCTCCTTTACAAACACAGAAGATGGAGACACACCACTGGCTCCGATCCATCCAAAACCACATGGGTCCTCTACATTCCTCACAATATTTATTGACATTTTGATGGGGCCACCCTTATTACACAGAAGAACAAAGAGAAATTACTTATTAGCCTGTGTGACAGATGGACAGAAGTCTGTTTTAACCAGCCATTCCAGATCCATTTCCACTTTTATGTGGTAGCATATGTTGTTGTTATTTATTGGGAGCGATCACACAGGTTACTGGCTAACTTTGCAACAACTTTTTTTTTTTCCTTTAACTTTCTTGACCTAACTCATAAACAACGTGTATTTCTATATTTAGCATGAAATAATTTTACTAGCCTATCCACTTCCTCTATTAAACAACAGAACTCCAGGAATTCCTGGATTCTGCAAGTCTGGCTCCACTGACAATCATTGGTCCTCCTGCCAAAGCCTACAGCACAATGCCTACAATTCTGCAGAAAGAAGAGACACAGAAACAGCGTACCTCATCAGATACATACCAAGTTAGTATATGGAAGCCTTCCCCTCTCTCTGAAGTCAAGACCAGCACTATGCATCAACTCTAATTAAAGGGGTTGATTTTTCATTGCTTTTTAAGTCAGCTATTAAAAAAAAATGCTATCCAAAGGCAGCTACACAACATGATATGCAAAGTTATTTTTCCAGTTATTCTTCACATTGTCCAAGATAACCTTCCCTTCCCAGTCCAGCTACTGCCTTGCTGACACGTTAAACTGCCACTTTTGTAATAGTGGTTCCACACTGGGTCATTTATAGAGGCTCCTTGTTTCTAAGTAGGTATTTTTTCTTGTTATTTTTCTTATAAATTCCTACTGCCACCTCCTGCAGCTTTCTGAATGCAGAAAGGACTCGGGACCCCTGAAAAGGCATTTTTCCCAAACAAACGACACTTCTGTGCTCACGTACATCTGGGCAGACCAAGATCACAGAGCACGCACATCTGTGCTCTTAATGTGCTGACAGTGAGATTCAAGCTGTCAAGAAACCATCATTTAAGCACAGTTTGTTTTCTTAAACAAGATGTTTTAGAGTAAAACACAGCAGTGTGCTCCTACTAGATGGAAGAAAGACTTCAGCAGCAGAGCCCACGGACTGCCATCCTGTGCCTGGACAACTTGTTCACATGGCTGCAATCACACTGGGTGGCTGAAATGATCTGTAGGGACAGCAACTCCCAACTTCCACTTGCAGGACTGGTCTAAAGCCACATGATTTCAGCACTCTGGTTTGAAGCATAGCAATACGAACAGCTGTACTGGTCCAGCTGTGGTCAGCCCCCAGCCATCAAATCTTTCCTTGGAGAGGCCTAGTTCTTCCCACTGAGACAACATTGACAGCGGCCTTCTCTATATTTATGATCAAAAAGACTTCAACTAACTAGTTTCACCTGAAACACTTCTGTAATGCTATAATGGCATGATAATAGCAGGGTGGCAAAGTCTTTGCCTACAGCAAAGAACAAGCCCAAATGCAGCAGCCACAGACGCAGAAAGAGCAGCTGCTTACCTTTGGAAGGCGTCAGAAAGGAAGGGATCTCTGGCAAGAGATACCCTCACCTCCATTGCCAACCCTTAAATGAAGTCTGGGAAGGATCCTGGTTCCATCCCTTCCAGTCACTCAAGAGCACTGCATGCACCTGAGCTCCCCTGGGTTGGCCCTGCCTTCGCACCTGGTGTTCAATCACTGGTCCAGGCCATGACTTAGCATTTCCACTACAACTTCCCAACCTAGAATAGTAAGTCCAATCAGCATGTTAAGTTTCAGCTCATACAGTTCAGAAGCTGGGAAAAATACAAGCAATTTGAACAGTTTTCCAATAGGACATACCTTATACCAATTAAATCGCAACTTAAGTTACAGGTGCTTAGTCTATTATAACTTGAGCATGTATTTGTCCCCCTATACTAATTTATATTTAGCACAACATCATAGTTTTGCAATTTTCCTCTTGGAGATCAGCAGGAAAGCATTTTGTGTGTTACTCAAAGCCACTTTTTATCTAAAAAGCATTCTGTTGAATTGACTGATCTTAGTCATTAAAGTATATGAACACTAAGTGCAAGCCTGAAGAATCAAGCTTTTTATCCAAACAAGTTAGCCAGTGTTATTAATAATGACAGTAAAGGCAGAATGTATCATCACATATAGAAATTAAAGAAAGTTCTGTCTGAGATAGAGACAGATCCTCTAACTTCTGATGAATTTCCACTTCTCCAGCTGTTGAAAGAAAAGCAAGCATAAGCTGGTTCTTTCTGGTTAAACCTGAACACAGGGGGATTCCCTGCCAGAAGAATTTCCCAACGCTGATTGTCAAGCAGTCAACGCCTGAAGCAGGCTGCAGCAGAACAGAGCTCCACCTGACAAGTCACAAAATACAAATGGCCATACTTCTGTTTTTAAAAAACAACAACTGCTAGAGTTCTAATACCTCTAGCTGTAAAATGAGCAAGGAAGGAAGGAGATATATAGCATTAAGGTTATCCTTCAGAAGGAAAAGGATGGCAACTCAAACTCTACATGGCTTACCTCCAACTTCAGAGCCCTGACTTTTGTTTTTCTCCTTCGTAACATCACCAAATTTAAGACACTTCTGAAACTGTGAGGAAAATGGCTATCTTCCTGTCATGAATTCAAATGGAGAAAAGAGAACCTAACAGTCTGTCTAGCACGTTCAGTCTCAGCAATTTTACGTAAAATGATCTGCAGTCGTTATTCAGACTGCTGATCTGCTTTTGGGCTATTTCTTTGGACAACAGCAGTTGTACAGAGGTCTTCCCTTCTGACCTCAGCACTCCACGCTCCGAAGACTTCACCAGGCTGCACCCAAGGCAGAACAGGCACTCAACTGGGCTCCTGGAAAGGGAACAGAAACAAGGAGGGATGGGCAGAGGGGGGAACTTCTGGTAGGGTACAGGCAAGGCACAGTGTCAGAATGCAACCCGGTCATCTCCATTCTTGTGAGCCGCATGAATGACGCATACCTGAATTACAGAACTCTATAATAAAGTGGCCTGAGACCTGACTTCACAGCTCCAGCAGAGTAGTAATGTTACAAGCTTGAACGACCTTATATATAATATTCTTTCTTTGTCAGATACGCTAAAGGAAAAAAACTCCCTACTGCTAAATCTCTCTTAAAACCACAGATGGAATCACAACACGTGAGCTTGTCCAAACACATTTACACCAACTCCCACTCCAAAATACAGTCCCACGGAGGCCCTTGCTACAGACCACGTCCTCACTGTCATCTAACAGCTCTTTTTCTCTACTCCAGCAGTGTTCTGGAGATAAATCAGAATGTTCCTTTTATGTCATGCCATAAACAAACACAATGTTTCTACGCGAATTCCGACAAAAATTATATATACTTCCCCTTACCAAGTACCATATATCCCAAAAAATAACTTCATGCTGAGCTCAAACTACTGTTCCTCTTCAGAAATGAGCATCACAACCCATGCTCCTGCTTTGGGAAGAAGTACTGAGAGGGCAGGGGGGCAAGAGATTTACAAGATATACTGTATTCAGTTAAGTTTGTATATTATTTATATTGTTTAGTACCTAAGCATCCATTACTGTCCACCAAGTGCAAGCTAATGAAGAATCATAGAATCACAGAATTGCTCAGATTGGAAAAGACCTTAAAGGTCATCGAGTCCAAACACAACCTAACCATACTACCCTAACTCTAACAACCCTCCACTAAATCACATCCCTGAGCACCACATCCAAAAGGATTTTAAACATATCCAGGGATGGTGACTTAACCACCTCCCCGGGGAGCCTACTCCAGTGCTTAACAACCCTTTCTGTAAACAAGTTTTTCCTGATATCCAACCTAAACTTACCCTGGCGCAACTTGAGGCTGCTTTCCCTCATCCCGCCACCAGTGAAAAGAGACCAGCCCCGCTCTCACTGTAAGCACCTTACAGGTACTGGAAGAGAGCAACAAGGTCTCCCCTCAGCCTCCTTTTCCCCAGACTAAACAGCCCCAATTCCTTCAGTCTCTCCTCGTAGAGCACATTCTCCAAGCCCTTCACCAGCATCGCTGCCTTTCTCTGAACCTGCTCCAGCACCTCAATGTCCCTTCTGTATTGAGGTGCCCAAAACTGAACACAGTACTCGAGGTGAGGCCTCACCAGTGCTGAGTACAGGGGAGGATTACTTCCCTAGTCCTGCTCACCACACTCAAGATTAGCTTTTTATCGTTAGATTTGGATCTTATCAAGAATCAGAATGGACCCACTGGGAAAAAAAAGAATAGTAAAAATAAACAGATGAAGAAAAAACAGCTTTTACCAGTATTTCCAACCGCTGCATTACATGCCATTGCTTCTACTCCATTACCCAGCCACAGCACAAACAACATTCAAAAAGTAACTTTAAAATGGTTAAAAGAGTAAATGAAGGAGGAAAAAGGAAATTATTAAACTTCTAATGGAAGATACAAGTTACCATAAATCTATTATTTGGCTCTCCAAGTGAAAGCCAGAGCTCATCTGAAGTACAAACAGTATGTTGGACTGACACAATGATTCCCAAATTTCAATGCACATTTGAAATGCTAACTTGTTTAAATGTAAGTAAGAGCCACCACTGAATATAAACAGTCAACTTTGCAGAAAACTAGCACAGGAAAAACATTTTGTCACAGAAAAACAGTGTTTAAAGCAAACACAGATGAACTACACAATACAACCAGTATGTCACACTCATGTCTTTGACCTCTTTATGATACAGATCCAAAACACAAATGCATTTGTCTTGAAATGAGCTCTCACACTCAAAAACAAGTTTGAGTTTTGTAGGAATTACAATATATTTGGCCTTGTAGTTTCTTTAGTTATTTATTATTATCTGGACTTTAGTTGTCAAGACAACAGTTTCCACTTCCACAAAATACTGTGACATTTTGCTTAAAGTCAATACCGAAAGTTCATCAGACTGGCCTCGCAGCCAGAAAATAAGAGCATCTCCTTGGGATCAGGTCAGGCTGTCATCAGCAACGGCAATGAAACAGACAAGGAGACTGGATATCTGTAACAGATCACATCCACCCAGTAGAAATGGAAGGATTCAAGGCACAACCCACCTTACACAAGATCGATGGCACTACACGGCTCCTGCGCAGTGCCTTGTGACAACAACCACCCAAACTGGAGAATGATGCACACAGCGTAACTGATGAACGTGCATGCTTCAATATAGAAAGAAACAGTTCAGGTATCAGAATATTTTGGGATATGGTAGAGAAGAAAAATAAAAGCAAAACAAAACCGTCATAGTGCAGCAAAGTCAAATCACAAGGACGTGGAAATCAGAGTAACATGGCAGTTGTTACGTACTGAACGTATCCCGGTGCAGTATTAATGGGGAGAAAATGAACATGCTTCTAGGAATTAGGCCAAGTCTGGTACAGTGAGAAAAACTAAATGTACAACAGAGATTGTTTTTTTGATTATGTGATGTAAGCATGACAGCAATAAACAAAATGCAATGGCAGACACACCCAGAATCTATAACTCACTAGCTTGCTACCTGTCTGCAAGGCACCAGTGGGAGAGTCTGCCAATACCCAGTTTAGTTTTTGTAAAACAAAGTACCTTAGGATTACATCTCATTTCTTTTACTTGGTATGTTTCTTTCAAGTATTTTGTATTTAAAAAGAAACAAACAACAACAAACATGTAGACCACTATAATTATCTAACATGGATACCCTCCGTAGAGTCCCAGACTCCTGGGTAATTGTTTTCATGTAAAAAGACAAAATAATAAACATCTTGGAAAGTAACTATGAAACCTGCTCTTCCCAAAGCAGCTGCAGCAGCAATATTTGAGTTTATGAGAGCCATAGGCTGAAACAACAGCAAAACAGACTACCCAAAGCATTTTTCCCAACCCACTGGTATTCATTCAATATAGAACAGAAAAGGACAGAAGGAAGTATACTCAGGTGTAACTGTGCACAGACTACTCTAAGGAATTTAGTTATCATCAGTCATTTTATTTTAAAGATCCATGTGAGAAATGTGAGATTTACTCATTTTTATCATCATATCTATCTGTACATACGCATGCATTTACACTCCCCACTGCCTTTTAGTTCTTTGGCTCTCTAAATAAATGCTTAGTTTAACTCAAAGAAAGCAACAGTACCCCAAACACCGACATAAGATGCAGTCCTTCCTCTCTGAAGAAATTCTTTATAAATACTTACAACACTTAGTCAGAACATTTATTCTCTTGCAAGAACAGATGGGAATAAGCTACCTGAAAATATCAATATTAGCTTGTTAACTCAGTCTGCAGAAAACCAGAATAGCTCACTGGCAACAACGCAAAGAAGTGGAGAAGAAAAGATGAGGAGAGTGGAAAAGAAAAGCACATCGATGTACGAATAACCCCCTCAGCACGCCATACCGAAGGATATGTGGGTAAGGTGACTGCTGAATTGGAAGCAGTCCTCTCGAGCAACAGGCATTTTTGTCAGATTTATATTTTCAGAGACTTAAGAGTATTGTTTCCTGCATCCCTATGTTGGAACAGCTCAGCCCAGCCAAGCCATCATGCTCTCATTTGTCAGATTTAAAAAAGAGAAGCAAATGCAGAAGCTGTAAGTGCCATATTTTATTCTTCCCTCAAAGGTTACTAGCAACACGTGGCATAGTAGCCCCTATAACACATAAATGAGTCATTTAATTTGCATTAAGCAGTGCCACTGATAAACTACTAAGATATGCTTCTTTTCTTCAAAGTTTCCATACTTACCTTTCAACTCCGTGCATCATGAAGGAAGGCCACAGTTGCCTACTGTGTTTCTATTACCATTTTATATTACTACTTAAGAATCTTTTTTTCCCCTCAGATGTCATTGCCTCTTTCAATGTTATCATAATATACTGCAAGTATCACATGAAAAACAAACATTTCAGCAGTTGACATAGCACAAGTTTTAATCCTTAGCAATGAAACAAAGTCCTTAGGTACTCAAAACATACTGATGCCTAAGCATGAGCAACCAGCAATATTGTCACACCAAATTACTGTCTTTCCAGTTCTAGTTGTAGAATAGAAGAACCTCTCTGTAAGTTAGCAATTTAACCATCATTTTTATATCTGGCATAAAATACAATAAAATGAGTTCTATCCACAGTGCTAATGTTTCTTTTTCCAGCAGCTACCGTCTACACAGTATTTACCTTGAAGTTCTTTTCTTATTACCTACCCCCATACATCAAATACCAATGTGAACATTACTGAAGCATTATTGAGAGCAAATTCTGATGTGTTCAATACCAACTCTGCACATATCAAGAGGATCTACATTTGTAGACACAATATGCAATAACCTATAATGGAAACACATTTTATTTCCCTCACAGACATTAACAGAAGAGCATTTCAACTTAGAACAGTCCCACATTTTCAGTTATGAACATAGACTTTGACATAACAGGGAAATCTGTCCTTAGAGCCATCGGCACTCTTGTCAGTGAGCACAGCCAGCCCCCACCATCATCACGGGCCTCCTGCAGAGTTGGGATCAGTACATTTGCTTCCCTAAAAATCATATACAGGAAGTATTTAATTTAAGCTCAATCATCTGGTTGAGAACCGAAGAGGGAAGAAAACCATGTTTTAAAAAATTAAAATGAAAAAAAAAAATAAAACCCAACTAAAAATGTACCAACCAGGGAAAACACATTGCTATGTATCCTCTTCTATCATGGCAACTCGTAACATGGAGTTTGAAATCAGAAGAGGAGGATTTTCTTCCTCTTTTTTTCTTTTTTTCTTTTTAATACAGAATTTAAACAACGGGTCCAAACAGGGAATTAAGCAGTCCTGCCCACTTACAATTCAGGCATGTCTCACCTTACAGCTTTTAACAAAACAGAGCTAAGTTGGGGCAAAGATCTTATAAAGAGCGTCACTCTTCTGCCGCCTTGGCAGCTTGCTTGCACTAAGAAGACAATGCATTATCTTCATCCCATGCAGAGGCCACAAGAAACCCACTCAAGAAGGTTTTCTGAATACTCACAAGGTCAAATTCTGACCTGACACCTAGAAAAGTTTTACTAAGGTACAATTCCCAAGGTCTGGGGAAATAAATGGAGAAACAGCCTAACCAGCAGAGACTGGAAAATTAAACTATCAGTAAAGAAAAAGTCCAAAAAGTTGTCTTAGTGGTTCCAGATGGCAGATGGTCCTCTACACCAAGCAGTGCAAGGAACAAGGGCGTATAAAAAAAACACAAGAATGATGCCTTGTTCCTTAAATGTTTGAGATGGCAGCAATCTAACAGCTGCTCGTGTAGAGAAAAGAAAAGGACTTACAGAAAAAAAACTTGTACGATTATTACAAGCCTATATACTCTATCTATAATATACTCCAGGAGTTTTATTTGGAAGACCTTGCACCCTGCTTTTGTTCATATTGGATTTCAAAAATTCATGAACCTAAAATTGGAAGTTTTCTGCAGGCTAGCTTCATTTTAAAGGTTCTAGACTAAACGAGGCATTTGTTAAGCTAAGTAACAAATCTACATGTGTTATACATGTATTTGGTTGGGTGGTATGCTTTTTTAATATTATCCCATGTCACACCAGCCCATTTTATGCAGTAATTTGTGGGGTCTTGTACTACACAGGGTAACTACATGGGGTCTTGTATTTGCACTACTAACCTTTCACGTCTATCTAAAATGAAGATGAAAAACACGGATAGCATACTTAACCCATTTCTTAAAACATTAGCAGACAAAACAACATTTTCAGATAAGTATCATCATGTACTTGGCTGTTTTTCTCAATAATCATTCTTAATTAAGAAAACAATGCAAAAAATACCTCCCACTCATCTCTTTGCAGGACCATTTGACGCTACAAAGGGAATACCATCCTAATAAGGTAGGCACAGAAATAGTGCAGAGGAGATTGCACAATGATACTCATGCCACTTTAATCAAACTCTAATTAATCTGATGGTTTTACATTCTGACATAGTTTGGCTGAAAACAGACATACCTAATTACAACGACTTGTTTATCCAGCAGCTTAAGGTTTTGACTGTAAAAGTGACGTCCACAAAACAAACATGCCCTGTAGCACGTAATTTACTTTGATATGATAAAATGTTGAACCAAAAAAAAAAAAAATCATGCTTTGTCAGCAATCAGACAGCTGAAGAGAAATTAAAAAGGTAGCTAATTGCTTTCAGACCTAAGCAGCAAATACTTGGAAAGAGAGTGAATTTTTTTTTTTTTTACCATCTAGCATTTCTCGTGGTTCAGACTTTGAAGTGATAACACGCTACAGGCTGCTCCTCTATCAGACAGTCTCCATCCACAATTATGCATTCAAGCTCTAGCCCATCGAGCAGTGGTGGAAAAAAACCTGTTGCCTCATAGAGCACTCGAGTCTATCGCACACAAAAGCTCACAGAAGAAACTTTCAAGGCAAAAGCCAAAGACAACCTTCTTCATTTTCTGAGCTTGTTGTCTTCTAGCTTTAGTAGTATAAAGATTATAACACAAACTAGCATCAAACACTCAACGCTAAGGATTACAACCTTCCAACTTGTCACCTCTGATTTTTCCCTCCATCCTGAATGTCCAAACACACAGTGCCTTAAAACTTACTACTGAGAGACCGAAGCATCAGCATTCCAGAAATTACTCCACAAAGACGAACTCTACCATGTCAGGCTTGGGATTTTTTTCAGTCGGTCGGCATTACGAACTGTCTTGGGATATATAAACTTAATTGGATAAGACAGTTAAATTTTATGCTAATTACCTGAGCAGAAGTCAAGCATGTAATCTTCTTTCGTAACACAGCACTTCTGCATAACTGGACAGGAACATTTAATGACAAGAAAAATCAGACACTCTTCAACACATGAAGAGCTGGAAGAAGGGAAACACTTGGCTAATGGGAAGAAGACCTTACACAGCCACCCTCCAGAACCAAAACCTTGTTTGGCTTGTTATTAGCCTCAATTCAAAGTGAAAAGAATTACAGAGCCAGTTCAAATTGACCAGATTTCCATGTAAGCCCTCTGCAAAAAGCTCCCTCCTATTGAGAATTAGCAGAAGGGAAATGAAGAGGGAGGAATCAGCAGAAGACATGAGAAAACACAAATACAGTGGGCAACTTAAACAGCATCCATACACATAAGAATTTCTAGCAATACTAATCTAAAGTCAGATAAATCATTCAACAGCAGAGAACAGTCAGGAAGATGCATCTCCTGTGCAGTAATACGTACTCTTACCCTGTAAAACAAATGTGAAAAGGAATGAAGCAATCAATTAAAACAACAGTTTTAATAAACTATCTGAAGAAAGTTGCAGATTTGCAATGAAATGCAAAGAAGCTTCTTTTAAAAGAACTTTAGAAGTAAAGTTGTGCAACTAAGTAATATAAGGCAAAGCTCCCAAAGAAGTTTGCATGTCTTGTCAGTAACATCCCTGTATATCTCTTTGCCATCAGAAAATCTAATGCATCAAAGCAGAAATACTTCTTGTAATGTACCCTTTTGAAGACACTAACTGTGAAATAAGAACTGAAATAGGCATTTTATAAGGTAAAATTTTAAAAACTTTTCTTAACATTACGACAGGATTTTTTTTCCTTTTATTTTGCACGGAATCATACAAGACTACAGACAAAAACTGATCCAATATAAATGTAAGTTTGGTCGAAAAGCAGGAATGTGATTTTTTTCATTCTGCTATAAAGCAATCAAGTTTTGATATGGAATCTTTTCAGCAAGATGTGAAATCCCCTCCTTACCAAAAACTTAATCAGTGTTATTCTGACCCATCAATTACCCCTTCAGGGTAATTAAAGCAATATAATCCATGTTTTTTTAAAATGCAGAAAAGGTTGTTTAATTGTGATTTCGGAACAACCAATTGCAGCACTGAGGCAAAAGGAGGGACCTGATACAAGTACAAATGCACACATTTTTGTATCAACAAAGTGCTGCCAATGCTTTCCTTCTTGAAAAGTAAACCAGATGATTTGTGAGTAATTACATAGACAGCGCTCTGAAGACAACATCTCAAGGATATACAACAGCGCTGACAACTTTAGCCACATGCAGCAGCTCCACAAGTCAGTAGCTCCTTTCTACCTGCAACAAGACTTCAAGTAAACTTAGCTCTGTTTTTGGCACTTGGAATGTTTAGAAATAAGGCTGCCTTCCTTCATATTCTCCATTTTCTTCCACTACAACAAAGGCTTATTCCTACCTGCAGGTCAGACAAGATGAATTCCAGAAGGTCCCTTGCAGTCTGAATTACTTCTCAACTCTCTTTGCATCATCAGAAGACGAAGCCGGAGTAAGCACAGTGTACCTCTTCAATCTGCGCTGCGCCAGGTATCTGCATTCCATGAAGTTTCCCTAATTTCACTTACAATCTCCTTATTCAGCTTAAGGCTGCCCACAACAAACATTTTACACCTGTAAGCAGAGAGGTCTCTAGCATATAGCAAAGAAAGAAATTTGCTTCTGCACCTTACTTTGGGCCTATTTCTCAGCCTTACGTAGAACCTGCATAGAGTACAAGTTGTCCACTGAAGTTTGCCAAGTTCATTTTTAATCAACATCCACTGTTTTTTAAAGAAATACTATCAGGTAAAATTCACCAAAATCAGCAGATATCACTGTTTCCTCTACAAACATGCAAAGTTGTAATGGTCTCTAAGGCACTATTAAATTAATAACTGTGCATGTGACATCCCTTGCAAGACAGGAAAAAAGATTTTCAGATGAACCCAACTGCACAGCTGTCTGTCCAAACACACACGTCCATTTTTCAGGTTAAATTCACCGAGTTACCTCAACAGCAATTAATACAACTGCCATGAACATGAAGCACTCTTTCCCTCTAGATCTCCATTTTCTCTGTTGTTCTGTCCCCTTCTCAACTCTACTGTGAGTCACAGACAGATTAGAAATCAGATCAGCCTAGAATTTGCAACAGTGACTTAGCCTCTTTGGACTAAAAATAAACAGTAGATAGAGCGGCTGGAAGGAAAAAAAAAATTGATGCCAGTCAGCCCCAACGTGCTCTATTTTACCACAGCAAGAATCAACAGTATCTGAAGTTTACAGGGCTTTTCTTCCCACAGCACGCTGCCACCCTGCTCCTGCAACTGTCTTTAGGTCCACCCAAGAACACAAACATCCAGAATGCGTATACTGAAGACTGTGAGCCCCTTAGCATTGGAATAAATATTTCTGGGAAAGCAACAAAGAGAAATAATCACCTGGCTTATTCTAGTAGCTTTGCAAAGCGTTTACGACAACGCTGGCTCTAAGTGCCACAGCAGGCAATCCTCAGGCAGCCCGCGTGCTAAAATAATACCCTAAAGCAGGAGCAGCATGATTGGATTTCTATGTACATCTAAGGTCACCCAGGTCCTGCGTCTGGCCGGCTGCTCCTCGCCACCAGACACCTGCGCCGCATGGGCTGCCTGCACACCATGCTCATCCTGGAGATAAATGCAGCAGATCCAGCCAGCCACAGACTTCCTGACATTCTCCAGAACGGGCAGGTTTCATTCTTTTTCTCCAGAGCACGGAGATTTTGATATTAATCTGAACAGGGAGGAAAGCTGGAGTCTGCTACGCAGAAACATCTAGTCAAATAAATACGTCATTAAGTTAACTAGCTACAGGATTGTCTACCAGATGGATGACATCTTGGTTGCTAGTGGAACACTTTTCTATAGCCTTGTTTGAGGCAGACACATATGGCTCTCCCAAGTACTGATGCAAGCTCCCAGATGGACTAGATCATTGCTGACACCTTATTACAAACCCCAGAGATGAAAGAAGGGAGCACAGTTTTTGAATCACAACACAGGACTCTGAAATATTCAGACCTCCTAAAAATAAAGTTTATGACAGAATCCTTGTTCTTATTTATTTATTTTTAATCATTGAAAGAAACTACTTTCAACCAGGAACAGTAAATAGGGGAAACACTACAGCAAGAATGACTACAAGAGTCTTGACAAACTTGAGGACCAGAAGATCCATAACATGAATGCATACCGTAACTATGGATATATACAACTATTACAGCTCTGGGGCTTCAAAAAATTATCTGCTGTTCAGCTGTTACTGATACCAAAGAGCTTCCATATGGAATTTCTAGGTTGGGGTGGAAGGGGAAAGCAAAGAAGAGGAAGACGTTTAGACATTACAGCTGCATGACTTCCCTGACATATCTGCATCTGAAAGTACAAGAGAGGGAGAAAGAGGTCTTCAGCTACAGGAGTGCCAGGAAAACAAGCAGAGAGATCAGGGAAATAAGAGAACCTGTGGAAACAGCATTTGCTTTTTGGTAAGGAGTAAGGAACACCTGAGAACATCACAAGTACATGAGAGGAAAAAGGCATATTTTACTATTTTACTTATCATGGTCAGAAGCAGGGGGAAAAAAATATTCTTTTAACATTTTTACACCATGAAAAAAGAGACTATCCTTTGCATCCAGTAAGTTCACTCTTATCATTCACTCAAAAATAAGAATTTGTCATTCAGACATCTTACGTAAAATATTTTCTCTTGCCTCCAGAACCTGCTATACCATCTAACCCAGGAAAGATAGATTGTTGAGAGTGTTACAACTCTGTGACAAAAAATTCAAAAACAAATAGCTGAAGTTTTTGAAAACAAATCAACCCACTGAGACAGGGAATATGTTTGGAATTCTGTGTTTTCCTAAGTCTGTGAGAAACTTATTCTGCAAGCATCTATCTGCCTCTGCTTCAGCGGCCTTAAACTTATCACATGTGCAAACAACTTAGATGTGTCAATTAAACATGCACCAAATAAAATAATACAACTCATCTGTCTCCACATTTAGTGAAGAGACTCTTGTATTTTCAGCATCTTCAACTATACCATCATGGTGGAGGTTATTCAAGGCCAGGTTGGATGAGGCTCTGGGCAGCCTGCTCTAGTATTAACTGTGAAGGTTGGCAGCCCTGCCTGTGGCAGGGGGGTTGGAGCTTGATGATCCTTGGGGTTCCTGCTAACCCCAGCCATTCCATGATCATTTCAATGTACTGAAATCAAGAGCTGCTCTCAAGTTATCATTCACGTAAGAAACAACTTCCAGTGAGCATTTTAGCATCAAGTTAGACAGCAAGTTCAGAAAGTTCTGTCCGTTTGCTTTTTGTAAGAAAAACACAATCCTTGAATCAACTTATCAAACAGAATGTTTATAAGCAAAGAGAAAGGGTATCCCTGTCTTTTCAGAGAAAGAATATAATTTCTACTACCATCACATCACAGACCTCAACAAGAATGTCAGGAGTCTTAATTTTGTAATGGTAGCTGACAATAAATAGGAAGCAAGCAAAAATGAATTTTCAGCTACATACACTGCATCTACTTCAGTTGAGCAGTTCCTCTTCTCCTGCAATACTATGGTCCCTCTGGGAGGCAAGCTCAGCTGGACAGAAACAGAGTAAAGAACAGAACTACCTTTTTCTCAGAATGATTCGCAGTTCCTTTTAACCCTTTAGAACATTCCAGCTTCAAGATGTTCTTCGCTTTATGTGTGTCTTCCTATATAAGGCATAGCGAAGTACAACTTCCAACCCTCTGCAGTCAGGGCTAATATGACAGAAAGCAAATGAAAGCCTTAAGACAACAAAGGATTTGGTACTCCTGAGGAACTTCCTCAGGTGAGCCGCAGATTAAAAAGAAGTGGCAAGACAGATATTAATCGACATCCCCAAAGGCACAGTGAAAGACAGCTCAGCCTAGAATCAGCCAGTTTCTGGGCTGCAAGACATTTTTCAATGTTATTAATTTGTTTCAAAGCAAAAGGAACTCAATCCCTCTCTCCATTTCCTACCAGCTGCTGAGTAGGAATTTATTTTTTTCTTAGTTTCACTGCTTGGAGGGCTGCCAGTTTCAATATGCAAATACAAAGGATCACTGCAGGGCCCAAATCTGAGGTGGTCCCACAAGGTTTATTGCAGAGAGAAGTCTCTGGAATAGACTTCTCACACGGACTATGCAAGTAAGCCCCCTGTTTCTGGAAACACAGTGTCCCTGGTCGCAAAGTAGGATCCTTAGTAGTTCTGCTCCATGCCAAGGACCCTGAAAACACCAGGCCTTCATCCAAACCACAGGTCACCAGGAATCAAAGAGAGGTCATATCTTATTTTGATTTGAGTGAAAGTCTGTCGAATCTGAAAGATTTGCAACGAATCATCTCAAGCTCAGTGAACTGCCATTTCTGACTAAGTTACGATCACTTAGCAGTCTGCAATTAGCTGCAGCTAAGATGCCACTTCATAGTGGCATCACGAAAACTGATCTATAAGCAACACTGACAAAAGTCAAGATAAATCAAGTACATGATAAAATGTTGAAGTTAAGGTAAAGTAAACACCTAAGTCAGGAGGCCCTCGTTCATACACAGATGGTTTCAGATCACTGTAATTCAAATTACATTCTGAATGATGCTCTCATTCAGGTGTAAAATGACCTTTGATTGATTCAAGCTAGAGATATAAGGGGCTGTTCTATATTCAACACAGCATTCACACACAAGTTTAACATACTTTAACATATACATCTTGACTTGACACTTCGTTATTTCCTTTGGTGTCTCCATGTAGATATGATTAAAGGCTTTTATCTCCAACCTGTAACAATACCCAGAGGAAAACAGGGAATGGGAAAAGTCAAAGTCAGCTCCTGGTTGCATATTCAACTTAAGAGAGAACTCATCCTCATAAATGACACTTTCAGGATATCATTGTTCATCTAAGTCCTCCTCTGCAACCCAAAGAAGCCATCTTTTTCTATTTCTTCTCATTACTCCTGGCTTCTGAGAGTTTTAGGTAATAAAAAAAAAAATAAAAAAAATAAAAAAAATCAACAAAATGCTTCTTACTTCATTACTATGCACTATCAGTGCTGTATCTCTTTCTTGAACCTACTTGCCAAGCCACCTCCCTCAAAAAAAGATTTGTAGCTTTCTGCTGTAGAAACACTGCACAACACCAGTTGTTTTCGTCAAAAGGCTGCAAAGATCACTAGAGCAAAAGTGATTTTCACCTACAGCTGTGAGTGAGAAAGCTAAGCTCTATATCTATTGCAGGTAACTTCGTCTTGCAGCTAAAGAGATTTTTATCTCCCTAATCCTCAGTGCATTAATGCCTACATTAAAAAAGCGATAGCATCACTGTTATCAATCTAATAAGGCATTATAAGAATAAAGATATCTGTAAATTGCTTTGATGAGAAAGCTTTGCCATAAGGTGCTAAGTAGAACAGGTCAGATAAAGCACACATTTGACAAACACTGGCAGTATTTCTGTTCATCAACAGATGGTAGCTTTTTGAAAAAAATATTATTATTATTACTATAATTTACATGAAAGTAAGTACCAAATCATACCTGCATTCAACATACTGCAAGCTGTTCCGATTGGAGAGATGGATCACTTTAAGCTTCCCAACTAAATAAAGACTCACAATTTAAGACATTTAAAGCGAGAATTGAGCATTTTCAGAAAGTTAATCTAAAATGTGCTGCTTCTAAAAACTTGCTAGGAAGGTTATTAAAACAATAAGAAGAATCTGAAAGAGTCACACATAAAGAAAACAACGCTTCTGGAAATATTTACAGAACTCTCTCCTTTTCCACTACCCATCCAGGTTTGATGAGGAGTTACAATTAATGTAAACCTTTTGTAAAACAAAATATCTACACATCAACTGCACTGGCCGACAAAGGCTATTAGTCAGCTCAACTCTAGCTTTTATATAACCATTGTCTTTAATTTAGAGCGCTGTATCTTATCTGCACCTACTTTCTTTACAAATGTTCCGTCTCATTTTGCTCAACGCTAGTTAGGCAAAATCTAAAAAAAAAAAACCACGGTCATGCATTAAGGTGAAATTACAAAAGAAGAACATAAGCCCATTAGGTAATTCACAGAAGGTG
This sequence comes from Tetrao urogallus, assembly GCF_951394365.1. NCBI lineage: Eukaryota > Metazoa > Chordata > Aves > Galliformes > Phasianidae > Tetrao > Tetrao urogallus. The sequence goes on along the minus strand of NC_136815.1, from coordinate 51,410,307 downwards.
CTAGTTCAACAGCTACGGAGATTAAATTAGGTTATTTTTAAGTGTTCATCACTTCATCTTCTCTCCCACACCTCCTGCTGTGTTCTTAGCTCTGACCCACAGGACAGAAGCCAGGCAACTCACTTCAGTCTCAGAAAAATCCCAAGTAAACCACAGCAGACGTCCAGTTGAAATTCTGTATAATCCAGGTCAAAATACCTTTAGCGTCACTTGACACGATAACGACTGGTTAAGCAAAAGCAGAAAACAAAGCAACACTATATAGTTCAGCGTAACAACTCTACATGTATGTAGGCAATTACATACTGTAGAATCACTATGGTTGGAAGAGACCACTAAGATCATCTAGTCCAACCATCAGCCCAGCACCACCATGCCCACTAAGCCATGTCCCTCAGTGCCACGTCCACACGTTTCTCAAACACCCCCGAGAAGAAACTAACATCCAACCTGAACCTTCCCTGGCACAACAAGTTGCCAGTTACATGGGAGAAGAGGCTCACCCCCACCTCACTACAACCTCCATTCAGGGCGTCATAGAGAGCAATACGGTCTCCCCTGAACCTCCTCCAGACCAAACGCTCCAGTTCCATCAGCTGCTCCCGACCCTTCAAGAGCTCAGCTGTCCTTCTCTGGACATGCTGCGGGGCCTCAATGTCTTTCTTGTAGAGAGTGGCCCAAAACTAAACACAGGTACACTCCTACTAGATAGAGGACTAAAAAATTTATATTAATTATTGCTTCAGGAGTCATTAATACCTAATGGAATGCTTAAAGGTGTTTACAAGTCCAAAATATTAATGAATCACTCTTCATTAACACACAGTAAAAATTTCACCAAAATGGAAGAAGAGGTTCAGTAAAGAAACGGCTTCATATCTCAGTCACAAACTCCCCCTCCTTTCCCTCTACACAATGGAGAATATGTGTGACAAACCAACAGGCTCAGGTACACCACATAAAAAGGTAACTAAGAAAGAATCACACGTTTTTCCTTCTCGTAATCCCTGGAATCAAGATGAGATGAAGCTGTGATTAACAAACTGGACTTTTTGAAGATGCCTGCAAGTACTGGACACAGCAAATAAAAAACGAAGTGCAGCAGCTTTATACTGGCACATGCTGAGTGTTAATAAGCAGGTGAGTCAACTGTTAAATTCTGAGTAAAAACAGGATTTAGGCAGAAAACACTTTTCCAGTTCAGATGTGACTCTACTAAGCGCTAACATGCATTCTAATAAAATTTTATCGTACTGTCTAAAATCATTACTAAAATATATTCAGTGGTCAAAGATCACGGCAGAATCATTCAAACCTCAAGATGTTTATCAGACAATTATTCATAAGAGCACTTCTCTCCTCCAAGTCATTACATCTTTTACAGACAACTTCAGAATACATGAACAGAATGATATACTGAATGCAAGAAAGGAAATCTCCAAACTTGTCTTTTACAGGCAACAGCAAGTTCAATATGGTAATAAGTTTTGAGAAGCAGACTCATTGCCAGTTTCCATTTTTGACAAGAAGGGTACCAGGATGCTTAGCATGGAAAAGAAAAAAAAAAAAAAAAAAAAAATCAAGAGCACTCAAAGATGCAAACACAATGAAGACATTTCCCCAACACATCTTATTCTCGTATGCAGCATTTGAGCACTGGGGGCTTTTCCAAGAGATACCATTCTGCCTTTTCACACTAATCCTAAACACGTTAGCTGAAAAGCAGAGGAACAATGCCCACCACACTCACCACTTGTTTCTCCTGTCTTACAGGGAGCTAGCAGTCAGTGCCAACACAGATAAAACTTATTAACACTTTACTCAAAGACTTCCACGTAACTCCCAAAATACTCCATACAATCGTCCCTTTTCCACTGGTGCTGGCACTGAAGTCCGAAGTCTAATACTCTGATTTCTCACCTCACCTTAGCGAAACAAAACCAAACATTAAATTATAATTTAGGCCTACCCAAAAGCAAACTCTGCTACATGTTCTTATTCCAGCGCACAAAATTTCTCCTAAGATGAATAGTTTTCCAAAATCACACAACTGAAACTTTACTGAAAAGCAAGTAACAAGCATGCACATTTCTGAACTCAATTATAAGCAAAAAAAAAAAAAAACAAAAACACCCTTTTATTAGAATTAAAATAATGATTTTAGATATAAATTTTCAATTAGGCCTATTAACCCATCTACTTTAAAATCATCTACACAGACACCTATCTACTTAAAAAAATGATATATATTGTGCTACTGCTTTTTTAGCTGAGCAAGAGAAAGACTAAAGCCTTGGGAAAATGCTGAAAATGTTGATGTTTTAAATGTCTCATATAACATTCAGATTGGAATATAACAACTTCACTTGATCAGTTTCAACCTTCAGGACTAAGCACTGGACTCAACGCAAGATAATATCATCATGTTTCTACTGTCACTCTAATGAAAAAATGCCTCAGCATGAACTTTTTTTTTCCCACTTTCTTTTAAGAGTTATCCAACCACCACACCAGAAAGTCCCATTCAGCTCTGCTTAACACGCAGTAAGAACTCAGCAGTCGCATGGGGCAGAAGCCCAGCACCAGTTTATACCATGCAGCACTGCTCCTGCAGCACCAACCCTTGTCACGCACCCTGACCAGTCTTTCTGCAGGGATGCTGGCCATCACCGACTTGCACTGCTGCCCAAGCTAATATGCTTTTCAGTTTTAAAAGATAATAAATTGCAAATCCCATCCTCTTTCAGTCCTCTCCTTGAAAACTAAATCCCCTCGCCCATAAACCACTTCCACAATGAAGCAATTTCCCAAGACTGCACAGCTTCCTCAAAGGTGTTACATCCAAACTTGGGTGCAGCAAGTTTCCAAAATCCAGCAGAAAAGATTCCCAGTTTATCTGTGATAGGCAGACATTAAAACTAACAGTGGGTGTGGATGTGCTGCTTTCCCAGCCCTCTCCCCACTGCATGCACTTCCACCCCCAACTTCTTTGCTGGTTTTCATGCAGATTTGTGCCAGACACTTGGCATCCTCATTAAGTGGTGTCTGGCAAGCTGCCTAAGTTTTAGTGGGTTCTGGGAATGCCAATATATTAACCAGAGGACTGTCTGCATGCCCTAAAGAGATTTTATTCAGGAAAAGTCAACTATTTGGCACAAAGAACACTTCATTCAAATCTAGGAAAGCTCTCCACTGGCAATAAGAAGAGAAATTGCATTTACGTTCTTCCTAATTTCTGTCTCCTATCTAAAAGAAGAGTTTGAAGGAGAGCAAGATCGTTTAAAAGGTCAGAGTGCTGTCTGTAATAGGATTTTAGGGAAAAGAAAGGCAGATATGAGCAGCGAGACCCAGCATCACATCAAGAAAATGATTTGTTTTCATTCCATTGTCTCCTGTGACCAAAATAATCAGGAAGACTGAATTTACCTACTATTATGCTGAGCAATAATGAAGGCAATACGGGTACTCACATATCTCCATTGCTTTCAGCAAGAAAAAGCATTTAGAAGAATGCACCTACATTTAGCATCTTCCAAATATTCTAAATCAAGGCACATGCTACTGAAATGCATACATCAAATAAATATAGATGATGAATACAGAGACGCTTTGTCAGCATGGAGAACAGAAAACACCGTGATGCAGCCATCGCTCTTACCAACCTGCAGGCTTCCTTCCCACTGCAGTCTCCTCACAGTTGCTATCACTGAACTGAGTCTCAGAATTAAGCACATAAAACTCCTCTCTAAAATAAATAACTTACATTTTTCTTTCAAATAGAAGGTTCAGAAGAATGTGAAGAAAAAAAGAAGGTCAACAGCTTTCCTGCATCGGAATATTCTGCTTGTGCAGCACATAGGAAAAGTTGAAGAACACCAACAAACACATCATTACTTTGTTCCGAGACTGTTTCTGCAGCCTTACATACCTAGAGAATCCCATTAATTTCAAGAAGTCATTCAGCTAATCAAGTACTCTGCTGTCATTTAGACACTGCTACCCATTTTTACAAAGAAATTATTTTAAACTGACATTTACTTCAAACCCATCATTTTGATTTGTGCAGAAATTTGCTGGTTTCCTGACAGCAGCTTCAAAATATCACGATCTCTTTATAATGACTAATTAGCACCAGAGAGTTAACAAGAAATCAATTAAAATCAGTTCAGTTTAAATGTTTTAGTGTACATATTAGAAGTCTGGCAAAAATAACATGATGTTTGGTGGGAAAGAAATTTTTAGCTCTCTAGGCTGCATTTGCTTAGACATCAACCTTCTAGGCAAGACGGCTACCCTTAAAAATAGCTGTCAACCGAGAGAAGAAAATGTGCACGTATGAATCATTTCACTACGGGGTTGGATTCCCAGCAACCGATGCACCACTGTTCTGGCATCGGTGCCTGTGCCGAGCAGCTGATACTAGCTTGGTGCCATTGAAGAATTTCACGGTTATCACAGAACCAATCTGCAAAGAAATTCATCTCCAAACTCCTAGAAGTATCTGTATTCCCTCTCCGGCAATTCATTTGCAAGGAGCTGCTTTAAACTATTGGGAACTACAGGCAGAAAGATAACTTTTCCAAGGCTGCTCAGAAGTTCAATGCAAGATCCATTCCTGCCAACAGGAGACCCGGTGGGTAGGCACACGCTTTTTAACGCTTCATTTCTCTCAACATTAATTTAATTCAGTATAACCTCTAGGATGCCTTTTTTTTTTTTTTTTTTTTTTTTTTTTTAATAAAAATGAACTTTTTTTTCTGGTATATCATATTCTGAAAGGATTGTCAATAATTTCAGACAGCATCACTTAAGTGCAACCAGCTCCCATTGACAGAGCAGCAGCCAGTACAGAAGGTGCTGTAGGGCAGCTGGGAAAAAGAAAACTAAATTTTGGACAAAAAAATGAAATGAAAAACTCTCTTTTTCCAAAAAAGAAACAAGAAACAAGGCCTGGTACCTCCAGTGAACGGAGAACTAAAAGCATCTTATCTTCACAGGCCTCAGCTTGTGGGTTCTATGCAAAGAAAACAGCATTTTATCTATTTAAAGCCCATCATGGGGCAGGTTAGCTCTGAACTGTTCGGTTTGGCTACTGGTTGGCAGTCTGCATCTTACTAAACTCAGTCCTCATATGCCTCAGTGTTGAATCCCCGTTTCTTCCTATTTCTGCAACATGCATTGAGGGCTGAGCTCCAGCTCTACCAGCCAGAGCTGCCCAATGCCCATAATGTTTCAATTAACACAAACCACTGCTTTGAAATATCTGGTCTCACATTGTTAACCCATCCTACGTTACACATTTATCATCATTTCAGCCTGCCCAGACATCTTAACTTGCTGATGAATACCAATACGTCTTTATACGAGCACTGCAATGGTCTCCACATATCAAAGAATAAGAATTAAATACACTGGTATAAAACACAGGGTATTTGAAAAGATGCATTTTCCCTTCTGTACGTAACGACGTGCATTCGATGCATTCCAACCCAAATTCTCCTGGCTCTGCTCACCCCACGGATCACACCAACCAAATGCCTGCTGCTAGAACACCAGCACAGACACTCAAGAGCGACATATTACCTCAGTGAAGGTAGACAAGAGGCCACGTGGAACATGGAAGCAAGAGGAAACATGGAAGCAAGAGGACTTCCCACTGGCACACTGGCCTTCCAGCAGACCCCTTTGCTCTACAGCTACGAAGCCGCAATATTATTATATTCTCATTAGCTGAAGCAGACACGTGTGCACCACACAGTTATTCATCTCCACTCAAAGTGCGCAGACGTTACTTAAACACTTTTGGATTGTTGCAAGGAGTGCAATTCTCTGAGCCCTCACCCCAGCACTGAAGCCAGAGGGCAGGGCAGCAGCACCGTGCCCCAGCAGCACCCAGGCCTGAAGGCTGAAAAGCCAAAGGCGCTTTGCAGAAGGGCACACTGCTGTTCTCACGCAGTGTCCACGTCCTTACCTCATCCACGCCCTCCTCGCCGTGGAACCTCTTCTTTCTGGGGCCCTCACAGGCGAGGTGCCGCACGTGCTTCGCTCTTCACACGATGCGCTGCACCTTCTCATTCCCCACACAATCGACGCAAAAGTTTTTGCGTGCCAGAACAGATGAGCTCTGAGATTTCCTTCCTGACAGGAAGGTACCTGCTTTCAAAAACCCTCAGGCTCCTACAGCACCGAGCACTATTACCAGCATCACACGAAACCGCTCACCAGACCGCTGTCCTCCTGCACAGCCACCAAAGCAACCGCACCAGGCTCACAGCCTCCCCAAGAACCAAATGCCACCAGAGCCTTCACCGTTCTAGGCATTAAAATCATACGCCGCCACACAAATATAAAAAAAAAGACAAAAAAAAAAAAGTTATTTTTGCACGTTGCCCATTTCCTATCCTTTCTCCCGAGAGCCCGGAGCCCCGCACAGCGGTACAGCCCGCTCTCAGAGGCACGCACACCTCTGGGCTGCGCGCACCACAAGCGAAGGATGGAGGCGGACGCGACAGATTTTAGAACTACGTTTCTGCGGATAAACTTTAACCGAACCCGAAAAGAAAAGCGGCACGACGACACACGGGTCACCGGAGAGCGCCCGGCCGCCGCCCGCCCCGTTCCCTTCCCGTAAAAGTTGTCCGCCGGCACACGGCCGCTCCCCGCCCGCCCCTGACCGCGCCGCCGCCGCCTGCCGAGCCCCGCGTCCCCCCGCGTCTCCCCGCTACCTGTCAGCGGCACCGAACACCTGGGGGGCCGCCCCCACAGGCGGGTGGCGGACAGCAGCGGGCAGCGATGGGGCCGCCGGAGCCGCTCGCCGCCTCCCCGCTCCCGACCCCGGGGCCTCCCGGCACTTTCCGCCAGCACTCACCTCCCCCCGGCCCCCGCTCGGGGCTGGCCTCCCGCGGGGCGCCGCGCCGCCTCCCTCCCTGCGCGCAGGCTGCGGCCGCGGCTGCCTCCAACTCATCCCAGCCCCGCCGCCGCCGCCGCCGCCGCCTCCTCCTTCTCCTCCCCCCGCCCTGCCCGCTCCGCTGGCTGCCGCCTGTCTGCGGCGAGTCTGGCTCTGGCGGCCGGGCGCGGGGCCGCCGGCGCGGAGGAGGAGGGAGAAGGGAGGGAGGCGGGCGGGGAGGAGGAGGAAGCGGGGGAGGGGCGGCCGCGCTCCCTCCTTCTCTCCCCGCCGTTCCCTCCCTCCCCGCGGCGCGGCTAGCAGCTCACAGCGCCCCCTACCGGGCGGATGTACGCGGCGCCGGCCGCCCCCCCGCGGCCCTCCCTGCCGTCGGCGCCCCTTCTTCCTCTGCCTGTCCGGGGGTGAGACGCGGCGGGGGCCCCGCGGGTCCTACTTCTTCCGCGCCTGTGTGAAACAGGGAAACCGAAGAGCTAGGGGAGGCCAAGGCTCAGTTTTGTCCCGTGCAGAATGAAATTTTTCTGACATTTAAAAAAAATGTTGCAGGACAGGAAAACCCAGTTCCAGGCAAAGCCTGACGGGCTGAACCCAAGGCAGGAGTGTGCCCTGCCCGGGAGAGCTGAGGTGCACGCACTGCAGGCACCATCTGGCTACACCTGGCTGAATGTTCCTGTGCCCAACAGTCTTGCTCTCTGCCCCCATTTCACCTTCCCTGTCTCAGCAGATAGCCCTTGAGGCTTAGGGCTGCCACTGGGGGTTGGCCAACTCAGCCTCAGCTAGGCCAAACCTGGTAGCAGCACATGTAGCAACCACAGGTTGGGAATACGTGTAAATGTCCAAAGACTGACCCACAGGAAAAATATATGTATATTTGAAAAAAATAAATCTCTACCAATTCTTATGACCAACCTCCGTTCACATTCCCACCCATGATGCATGTTCACAAGACTTCTCACTTCGTAGCTGAATTGAATGAATAGCAGCACAGAGCGGGGAACCTGATGAGCTCCGTTTCCAGTTTTAAGTGTGCTCTCTTAACACAAACACACTCCTGAAGTTCAGTTCATTCCCTTCCTGCCTTACCTTGGTCCTGGAGAATAAGATGGGCACCCAGGCCCCACAGATGGTGAAGGCCACGCTGCAGGATGTCAGTTGTGACAGGAAATGGGGGAGCACTGAATTCATTCCAGAGCAGAGAAACAGCAGTGAAGGACAATTTTAGCAGACATATTTTGGATTAATCAGCAAGGAGCCAAAGGAGTACTAGCTGGAACAGGAAAAAAAAAGCTTCCAGTAATCTGAGGGATACATCAGGGCTACATGTCCTGAAAGTTGCAAAAATCATCTGAAGTTCCCAGGGTTAACTGTCACCACAGCAAACTACAGTCTGCATTTTACTGACAAATCGAGAGAAACTTGATTTCAAGTTTGCTTTGTAATTTGCAAATCACAGTGCTTAATTTCTAGGTGTCCCAGCAACCTGTGTGTGCGCTCCACCACACCTGGGTTTGACGCACTGTGGTTGTGCTCCCTCAGTGAGGAAAACAATAAGACACTTACTTCAGGCAGAGATTCTTGCCATTGCAAAGTCACATCCCCAGCCCACATAAAAGTTTGCAGAGCACAACAAAATCACCCATCAAGTACCAAACCACCCCTATACAAAACCTCAAGAGTGGAAAAATTGCCTCTAGAAAGGAAAGATATGGGAGAGTAGATTAAGTGGACTGTTTTTCTTTACTCTCACACAGAAAACTCATCTGTTATTGTGATAACAGTGAGTATCTAGTTTTCCTCGAGAATGCTTCTGGCATATGCGGTCCCACATGAACCGGTGTAATCTATTAGAAGTTCTGTAGTGGACACGATTACACTTGCAGATATCAATTCCCATGAACTGGAGACTGGAGGTGCTTTACTTTTTCCAGTCCTGGTTTGAAGGGATTTATGCCATTTCTTCATAATGCCCAAGTCAAATCCTCAAAAGTTGCTTAAACAGATTAAAATGACTAGTTTAGCTGCTGCCAAAAAATATAATTGTCTTTATGGGTATAATTCTCGTCAGCTAACAAATATGCACACTGTTGTTGTCTTTTCTCCTATTTTCAAGTTTTCTTTTTCTAATTTCTGACAGAAATCAGCAGGTCCATATATCTTCCCAAAGCCTTTAAATTTAAGTTTGGAATTTTGTTCTAAAATGCAAAATTGCAGGGCATACATGCCATCTTCTGAGATGAAGCAAACAAATTTTGACTTAAAGATTTATGAATTTGCGTTTTTATAGAGAACTGTAGTGGCAAACATTGGGATATTTGGGGTATGTAGAAAGAAGATGGGGGAAAAAAAAAAACAAAACAGCAAAAATGCACATAAAGTGCTATGCTTATATTGATCTATACCAGGAAATTGAACCAAAGTTATCACTCAGTACTGCTGGTACACTTGTTCCCATCTGAGACATCCCTGGAAGGGACAAGCTGACGCTGAACATATCGGCACCTGCCAAACGTCAACAGTGCCTCAGGTTTCTCAATTCCTTTACCTTTTAATCACTATCTTCGTCATTTCCAGCTTCTGTTTGGTGTCTGGATAGAGTACAGCTCCACTTCAACGTCTGAAGAACATCAGCATTTCTGAAATGTAAAGAGAGGGAATCAAAGAGGAGTGTTAAGATTTTTATACATCATAGGAGATGCTGGAGCTGTTCTGACATTTCTCTCTAAAGAGAATCCCAGAGAGAGCTTGGGAATATGAGGAGACATTTCTTATTATCTTTTTTTCTCCAGATAACAAGTCTCTTCTGGGAAAGCAATACTCACATTATCATGATATTGGATTTTCATACCCACGAGGTTGTGTTGGCACTCCGGCAGCGTTTCCTGGACAAGTAAGAGAAAGCTCCTATAATTGATTTAAGGTATTGGTAAATCTGTGTATGATTTCCTTTCTTTTCTTTATCCCTTCTTTATCCTAAACAATGTAGTTATGGGTTTTAGTTACTGGTGACTCATCTTGGTTCCCACCAGGAAGCCACAGACCAGTGTATTTCAACTGTTACTGATTCCTATTATCTGCTTCACAACAAGAACAAGGAAGATAAAATTAAAAACATTCAAACCACAATAACACAGCCAAATAACATTTGGGCACGTGTAATAGGATAGCCTTACTAAAGTATGTGCAAAAAGCATGCTACAAGTAAAACAACACCTAAAACAAGTTAGAAGATTTTTCAGTAGGGCTTTTTACCCAAGAGGTCATCCTGACTTATCTCCCAGACAAAAAAATTCTTCAGTATGCTAACCTCCAAAATACACTACTCAGTCAAGCCCCTGGGGTAGGGAGTGCTGGATTTGGGTGCATTTTGTGCTCTCACACAAAATTAGCAACAGACAGAGCCCTCAGCCTGAACTGAACTCCAGAGTATGTGCAAGGTCTTGCCCTGCACCTCGACACCCAACCAGATATGCATAGATGGATGGGCTTAGGGGGCTCCCTCACCACACACAGAGAGCTCTAGGATCTTGGCTGTATGTCAATGTATTGTCATGGTGTTAGATGGTGTGTAGTTTGTGCTCCTCCAGCAGCTGTGACCTCTCTGACCACTTTGTCTGCCTTCTTAAAGAGGTGCTAGGTATTACAGCAGTGACATGAGAGGGAAAATATGTAAGGATATAAGCAAAGCCACAAAAGAAAGATTATTTATAAAAAAATATAATGTTGTAAAAAAGATTGTGTGTTCTAGTCATTCACTGAAGTCGTATATCAACTACTTTGTTGTTTCCAGGTGCATGCACACAGGCTCATTCTGCAATATGTTGTTCACCCGCCAATTTCACCCACCCACCTGCAGGCCTCTCCACCAGGTGTCAATCTCAGTGTTAGATAGTGACACAGATCTTAAGAGTCACTTTGGTTTTCTTACTGTGCGGGATCTAACTGAAAAGGTTTGCATGCTAAATAAAATGTAAAGCCAGACTGTAATTCTGTAAGAATATTTGGATTGCATCCTCAGGTTTTAACAAATAGGTAACATTAAAGAGCATAAGATTTTGGACAATAAAAAAGTTTGAAAGGACATCCTTAGATAAAGTCATAAGCAAGAATGCAAATGTAGACTCCAGACTACAACTCTTCCAGCTACTGTATACAGCAAGTAATCCTACAGCCTGGGAGAGACATGGCAGTAAATCTCAGTTGGACACACATTCTGTAGCTCCTGTTGGAGTTTCAAAATCTGTAATGTTGGCCAAGATGACATTTCTAAAAGACAGCACCAATGCACCTAATTTAAACCTGTAAAAAGCAGTGGATGAAAAGCCTCAGCAACTATTAACATCACAGAACTCATACCGAACTGACACACAGAGAGGACAACTGCCACCTCCTCTTTTTCCTAGGCTTAATGCAAAGTTGACCCATTGGGAATGCACATAGACCAGGTTGCCAGATCCACCTTTAGTTTCTGATAAATCAGCCAAGAAGGCTATGATGTGGAAACCTGGCTGCAAGAAACCAAGAGAAAGGGACAAAAATGAGATCATATCACAAACTAACAAATAACACACACTACATTAAAGAGAGAACCTGTTAAAAGAAAGAGGAGGAATGACAGAACATCTATCAAGATACAGATCAACATCCTATACAGAGCCAGTGTTGTATGGAGCTGTGTGATAATATTTGACCATCAAATAAGAAAGAATACTTGTCTTAACCTGGCTATTCCTCCCTTTTAATAAAAAACAAACCCCCAAACCATTTTTCTTGAAGTTAGCAAATCCTTACAAAATATACCTACTGCCTTATGAGGCAGCACAGATTGAACGAATGGAATCCTAACCTGAAAAAGTTTTTGACAGCGATTCTTTAAAGTAAAAATAGTAACTACAGTTCTGAATTGATTCCCTGACTTGTATTTGAAATACCAAACTGTCTAGTTTGCTGCAATGTTGATAACAGCACCACATTAAAATAGAAAGATATTTAGTAACTTCCATATGCCTTCACATTGATCTATCTTCTTCACAAATTAGTCAGTAAATTTTTCAGATGGGGGGTCCCCAGTATGTATTAGAATAATGATAATACAATGCTATTTCTAAATCCTCTCTTAGCACTAAAGCACTTTGGACACAGCTTCAGTAACTTAGTGTGTGAATAAATACATAAGATGAACTATAAATTTATGTCAAATTGTACAACTCAGTATATTTACATGTTTGCAAAATGAAGCCTTTGCCATATGAAAAACAAGATTCTTGTTTATAATAAAATATCAGAAATATATTTTCTTTTTTATTCTCCAGGTTCAACAAGCCCATCCCTCTCAGTCCTTCTTCATTGCAGAGGTGCTCCATCCCTCTGATCATCTTTGTGACCCTCCTCTGGACCCTCTCCAACAGCTCCACATCTTTTTTTTTTTGGTTGGAGGCTAGGCCTGGATGCAGTGCTCCAGATGAGGCCTCATGAGTGCAGAGCGGAGGGGCGCAGTCACCTCCCTCACCCTGCTGGCCATCTCCTTCTGGCCTGCAAGCACACTCACGTTGAGTTTTTCCATCAAAAAACACTCTTTTCTCCCTAGGGCTGTTCAGAATCCATTTTTTGTCCTGCCTGCATTCATGTTTGGGGTTGCCAATCCTTGCACTTGGCCTTGTAGAATTACATGAGTTTTGCATGGGCTCACCTCTAAAGTCTGTCCAGATCCCTCTGGAAGGCCTTCCTTCCCTCTAGCATGTTAACTGCACCCCACAGCTTGGTGCTGTCCACAAACTCGCTGAGGATATACTCAGTCCCACCATCCATGTCCCTGACAAAGATGGTAGCACCAGTCCCAGCACAGATCTCTGAGGAACACCACCTTATAACTTGTCTCCACCTGGACATCAAGCTGTTAACTGAACTGCGTGTTACTATCCAGCCAGTTGATTGTCCACCGAGTGGTCCATCTGTCAAATCCATGGATCTCCAATCTGGAGACAAGGATGCTGTGCAGGACAGTATCAAATGCTTTGCGTAAGTCCCAGTAGATTACATCAGGTGATCTTCCCTTATATGCCAATGCTTGACCTCGTCACAGAAAGCTATCAGGTTTGTCAGGCATGATTTGCCTTCAGCGAGGCCACGCTGGCTGTCATCAAACACCTCATTTTCCATGTGCTGTAGCACAGTTTCTTGGAGGATCTGCTCCATGATTTTGCCTTAAGAATGGACAGAATTATGTACTGATCAAAATTACTCGTATATTCTGTAGCGTTCTGTCTATTGAACCACAAAGCAGCTATTGACTATTATTCTATACTTTTTCATTTTTAAAATATAACAAAATTCCCCTCTTCTCCAAAAATAGCCAAAATTACTTTTTTTAGCTACTAGTTCTACTGCACTGCTTTATGTTAAACACTAAGGAAATAATCAGTTTGCAAAATACTTTCAAATGAAAAACTTGACAAGCGTTGTTGGACAGGATCCTAACTCTTCTCAGGTCCACATCAGAAATCCCACTGACTTGAGTAAGACTAGAATCATTTCGCAAATGCACATATGTGCACACACAAAGCCTACCGAAAATGCATTTGAAAAGAATGCTGTGCCCATCTTGTACGAAGATGAAGTCGTGACTCCAAAACTTTGGATCGCCTTATGGCAACAGATGGAAATCATATGAGAAGGCTGCACAACAGAACTGATTACCAATAAGAGCATCAACATTTCAGGCCTAACTGTGATGAGAGAATCAGTATTACAGCGTATAAGCATCTGCCTTTCTCTATTCACCAACCTAATCTTTCCTATTTGGCTGCCCATATTCCTAGCTTTCAAATGCTTCCCAGTAAGTTGACACATCCATGTATTTTTAAAAGCTACTGAATTCTTCTTTAGGGCTTCAAAGAATAATTCTACCTTCCTATTTTATGCACTTGAAATAAAAAACTGATTTTTTTGAGATCATCTTCATTGTGTCCCTAGTACGGTACAAAGCACTTTGTCAATGCTTAAACTTTAAAACACATAATTGCCTTCATTTTAAGAATCCTACATTGCAATAATTTTTTTAGTTCGGCCCATCAGCTCTCCCTAAGGATAAATCTGGAAGGCTTTGAAATGTTTCCAGTGTCCACTTACTGCTACTACTTCTTTTCTCTTTCTCTTCTTTTTTATTCTTTCCCCTCTTTTTTTGGACTCCCTTTAAACTAAAGCCTTTGTATTACCGCAGTGTTGAAAATTTTGAGGACTTTACTATGAAGGAAGACAATAAAAATTAACATAAATAGCTTGGCCAGATTACACTGCTCAAATTGCATATATTTTAACATAAGCAGTAGCTGAGTGTTTTTCATGTCTACCTCACCCTGAGGCATCAGAAGCTAACACTGCCCATTGAACCTGATGCCTGCATTGTCCAGAAAGAGAGCAAATGGAACCCGCTGCTGACTGCATCAGGTTTGCTTCATTCCTTGCTGTGACCAAATGCATTTTTTCCAAGTTTGAATATACTCACAGAAATACTGAAGATCAGACTGTCACATTGTTTCCTAGCTGACTATTCCCCCAGTGAGGCCTTAGGAATTGCTTCTTTCTTCTCTTGTGTTACAGGTATCCTGGTGACTTTTTTTTTTTTTTTTTTTTTAATCTTCCTTGCTGCTTCTGCAGGTCACCTATATAAAAAATAAAATTAAATTAAATTAAATTAAAAATCTGCAAGCATAAAATTTAATGCCTTCCACTAAAGGATCTCAAAGCATTTTGTTGATGTTAACCTGTTCAATCTCACCAACCCAGACATACAGAAACATTATTTCTACTCCACCTACAGGAGAACAACAGAGAAGGCTGAGTGGCAGAATTCATTCTTGCAGACAAACTCTAACTACTAGATCAAAAACAGCTTGAAGAAAGACAAACGGCGCTCTAAGGCACAGATGTCAATGATTGTATTAACCAGAGTTCCTCTGATAACCTGCTGTCTTTTATCTCAGATACTTCCTCAGCTACTCACTTATTTATAAGCAGGGTACCTACAAATTACAAACATACCTTACAGACTCCAAGAAAGAGCCCAAAATGAAGTCATTAAAAATAATTTCTCACAGTTATTTTAGCATCAGAATAGCAAGTTGAAAGAAGGTGGAATACATAAAAATGACAGATTTGTATATCTTTTTTCTTTACACACTGGCTATTCAGCTGGCACTTTCAGAAGTCTTTACTGACAACTAACCCACGTTAGACAAGACACTACTTGAAAAATATATTTAAAAATTGCAGAGAAATGTTTCTACATTTCACAAAATTAAATTCATAGGTCACCATTATATGAGCTACCAGGTCACTCACATATTTCTCTATTAAATCCTACTGTACCAAGATGTGCTTTGGCACATTGTGAAAATGATACTCTGATTCACAAGCTTAATGTAATGAGATGCAAGAAAAGCACCCATATTTCTTTCTTGCAAATCTAGGAAGTGAAAGAGTATTGCATTACATTTAAAGACAGTTTTCTTCAACTGGTTAGAAACACTGTGAGTTACACACTGCAGAATACAGAATTCCATACAAAAGAATGAAAAAAGCTTTCATAGGTTACAAAATGATTTACCAATATTTTGTTTTCATTTTACCAAAGGTTAAGTGAAAAGTTTGATTGTAATCCTAACACTGAAGAACTCCTGTTGCAGGTCAGTGCAATTCCAGAAATTCTGATACAATTTACTGAAATCTTTGTCAGTCTACACAGTGGTATAACATCTATTTTTATTTATTTTCTGTTATTAAAATTTGTCTCGTTCCCTTCATGCAGAAAACTAAGACTGCATTGAGAATAAATATGGAAAGAGGTTCAATTTGATGGAAGTTCCACCTCACTTGTGCAGATTGACATTTTGTTCTTGTTCAGTATCATACTTGCTTTACCACACTCTATAGAAAAATCAAGAACAAACATCACAAGCAACACACGGAAGTAAATGGCTTTGAATTACCTCATATTGACCTGACAGTACAATATTTACGCATGCAGTTAATGCAAACAGCTGACTTGTGATAACTTAATTAGAATAAGTAGTGAAGGAGAGCAGGTAATTCGTGCAGGTATACTCTCAATATACATGCACCTACATTACCTCAGAGTCTGGCAACATTTTCATAAAACATAGCCACACCTATATCTTATGCCAATCTAAATTATGCTGTTGCCACAAAATTTCACTTCTTCAAGCCATGTCTTTCTGGCAAGTTGACAAATATGTGAAATACTCTCTTCCTTCCTCAAACTTGCGACTTTTCACCAGCATGCATACAAGGGCAAATTAAATGTGCTCATGGTTTACTTGTAGCTATGCCACAGCGCATAACTATCCCAAATTGTATTGCTTCAAAACCAGACAATTATAACAATAAAGGCTGTTCCTTCTCATGGGTATTAGAATGTCTTCTTACTGCTTATTTTTGTATAAGCATTGTTTTCACAGTGACATTTACTTATTTCTCTGCTACACTCTAGAACTGTTGTTATCCTGAAAGCATGATAGATGAGCAACAATTCTAATTTCACCACACGCAGTGAGGCCACGCACAGACCTCAGAGCCTCCTCAGAGAAATAGCCGAACTGTTATCTCCAAGACCTGTCTCCCTCCAAACATTTGCCCTTCCACTGAGGGCCAGACAACAGAGCAAAACAGATATTGTTCTGTTCAACACCATTCTTGGCTCTGTGTCCCAACAGCAACATGGAAATCTGAGCATGGAACAGCACAGCTTGGAGCGTGTCAGCAGTTGCATGGCGCATCCTGCCAGAGGCTGCACAGCTGCTGCAGCTCCAAGCTACCATCCCACCTCCTGAACCTCTCACTCATCTCTCACTGACCGTGTGAAGGTTGTAACAGTACCAGGCAGACTCCTCTCCATCCACAAGTCCAGCTATTAGCTGCTACAGAAGCTGCTTGGTAGTTAACTATGACAATACAGGCACAGGCTAGATGCTGAGTTCCTTTAAAGAAGCCTCAGAGTACTTCAGAATCACACCTGCCACCAAAAATTAAAAACTAAAATACTTTGGACCCAACGTAGCTGTAACTTGTCTGCTCTCAAAGAGAATTACATGAGCACAGAAATTTTGTCAGCGGTCAATCTCAGATCTGTACCAGATAGACACAGTTTTATAATAAATCCAGATGCGACTTAAAGTCAAAAATTAAACTAAAATTAGTAGCCACTGAATGACTTTTTTTAGAGAAAAAATACTCTCTGCAGCTTAAATAAGGAACTATGAAAATATCTAAAAATCATGTATCTCTCTAAGCGTCACAGAATCACAGAATCACAGAATCACCCGGGTTGGAAGGGACCTCAAGGATCATGTAGTTCCAACCCCCCTGCCTAGCAGGGCCACCAAACATACACATTTAGATCAGGTTGCCCAGGACCCCGTCCAACCTGGCCTTGAACACGTCCAAGGACGGGGCATCCACAACCTCCCTGGGCAGCCCGTTCCAGGGCCTAACCACTCTCCTCGTAAAGAACTTCCCCCTAACATCCAACCTAAATCTTCCCTCCTTCAACTTGGATCCATTTCCCCTAGTCCTGCTATTGTCAGCCCTTATGAAGAGTTTACTCCCCTCCTGGGTGTAGGTTCCCTTCAGGTATTGATAGGCTGCAATGAGGTCGCCCCGCAGCCTTCTCTTCTCCAGGCTGAACAAGCCCAACTCCCTCAGCCTGTCCTCATAGGGGAGGTGCTCTAGCCCCCTGATCATCTTAGTCGCCCTCCTCTGGACCCTTTCCAAAATCTCCATGTCTTTCTTGTACTGAGGGCTCCACACCTGGACACAGTACTCCAGATGGGGCCTCACAAGAGCCGAGTAGAGAGGGACAATCACTTCCCTGTCCCTGCTGACCACCCCTCTCCTGATGGAGCCCAGGATCCCATTTGCCTTTCGAGCTGCCAGAGCGCACTGCTGGCTCATGTTGAGTCTCTCGTCCATCAGGACCCCCAGGTCCTTCTCTGCCGAGCTGCTCTCAAGGACCACTCCTCCCAGCTTGTACGGGTGCCTGGGGTTCTTCCGGCCCAAATGCAAAACCTTGCACTTTGCCGTGTTGAACCTCATTAGGTTCACCCGAGCCCAGCTTTCCAGCCTGTCGAGGTCCCTCTGAATGGCATCCCTTCCTTCCACCGTATCAACCGCACCACTCAGCTTGGTGTCGTCAGCAAACTTGCTGAGGGTGCAATTCATTTCATTTTTGTCTCATACAAACATATAAATCTACAGAGACAAAAGTGGAAAATGTTTCCATGTTCATTTGGATATGCTCATAACTCATGATCAGTTTGTGTGCCTCAGTAGTGTCCCCAGTGTACAGAGCTATGCACCATTACTGTTTGATTTACATGCACAGTATCTGCTAAATTATCTGCTGGAGGGGCTCTTTAGTAGAAAAATTCCATGTTCCTTTCACAAGGAACTAAATTAATTTTTAAAAACAAAGTAAGTCTCTCTAACCTAACCTTTGACAAACATGTTAGGGAATAACCACACTCACAACTAGCATATCTGAGACTATTATAACCATAGCTAGAAAGACGGTGACAAGCTGATGAGGGACAGTTACCTCTTCTGCAAGCATAGCAAGATCTAGTCTAACTGCCCATTACTTCACTAAACTACCTTTGTCTTCTAAAAGGCAGCTTATTCCCTGCATGTGGTAGGGGAGTTGGAGATTCAGGATCCTTGAGGTACCTTCCAACCCTGCTCATTCTGTGAATCTGTGATTATTTTCTAGACATTGTCAAGAAAAATTGTATTAGTATGCTTGCTCATCTGTGTTGCTAAAGCTAACATTAAAATCTCCCACAAACATTCCTTTCTGCACGGCCAAATGTCAAAATATCCAATGTCTCTTCCCAAAACCTTTTTTAAAAGACTAAGCAGCTCCCTTGCTTTCAGTATTCTTAACATTGCAGTATATGAATTTCTACGTCTTTCTATACTCATAAATATGCCTCTGCAACCACACAAAATAAAATACATATTTGAAAAAAGACTGGATGAGGAGAAATCTCCATGACATAAAATAAGATGGATGATAACCTACTTCCTGAAACCATACAAAACTGTCTTACCTTCATCTTTCATAATAGGATAACTGCTATACTGTGACAGCTGGTTTCATTTCTGGTGATGCTAGTGATTATTCTTCTTTCAAATGACTTTGTGTTCTATTAGCAGTTGCTTTGTAGGTTTTGTCTAGTTGGCTGGCTGTTCTGGTTTTTAAGACTCAAAACACTTTTTTTCATTCAAAGCCATATGGAAAATCCCAAGTGTAGCTCCTCTGAGGACTCTGGGAGTGGCCACAAAGGATACGGGCACACAGAAACCATAAAAACTATTGAAAAGATGCATGGCATACAGAACAAGCTTTCAAATGACTTACTAACATACACCAGCTGACTAGTAATATTGTTTAAACTCAGACACAGCTATGCAGGTGTGAAGGTGCAGCAAAAGAGGTCCAGGGATATGCATAATTCACCAACATTAAATGGTTTATCCAACTAAGTGGCAAGATTAAGCAATTGCTGTTCCAGGTAGGTAAGTGCTTTGAAAATTGAACCCCCAATTTAATTCGCTTGATTTCTAAAAATATCAAACCTCCTAAGTTACTATTCATCTGCATTGCAGGCTTCTAGCTTTTAAGCCAACTCTCTTTTCATCCAGAGACAGCGTTGAAGCACATGGTCATGTTTTCAGTTACAAGCAGGTAAGACTCATTATCTCATTATCTTACTTTATGTTCATATCCTGTTCACAGGATATTAAACTTCCTGTTTGGTCACAAGGGCAATACAGCTTAGACACATCATAACATCAATTCTAGCCTTTCACTAAATTCTTTTAGTTCCTTAATTCTTTCTTCAAAAAATACTATAATGTCACTTGTCAGGCCATCTCTACATTCTATTAAATGTATCTTCTGTCCATCACTCAACAAAGCAATTTAGGATGGAAACCGTACTTGTTCAAGATAGGCTCAAAATGGAATACAAGGCCCAAATATTACCAAATTTTGGAAAATCTACTGAGATTTAAAAAAAAAAAAAAAAAAAAAAAAAAAAAAAAAAAAAAAAAAAAAAGAATCTGTACCAGTGCTGATGAATTGATAAGAGCATCTTAATATTTTGCATTTGCACATTTTGTTTCCATAGAGAAATCAAGAAACCATTCCGATACCAGATACTACAACAAAGACAAAATAGATAAAAACGGACAAGAATGCTACAATTGCTAAGCCCCACTGGACCTATTCTCAGAGAATCAATAGGGGTGGAACACCTTGATTTACCTGAAAGGAAGAAACATTTTTCATCTCTTTGGATCTTTCACACACCAGTAGGTTAAATTGTGAGCCTTCATTGCTCTGTCATTGCCTTCCCACTCCTTGGAGGCCCTGGGCTCGAGACACTGAGAGCATTCACAGGAACAAACAAACAGGTTCCAAGCTGATTTTCACACAATCACTGAAAACCTGTAAGATAAAGGTGAAGAAGATCTGAAGAGGTTATTGAAAAAGGAAAAAAAATCTGCAATATGAGGACACAAGATATTTCTTTCTGAATATAGAAACCTCACTTTCTAGCTATCATTCTTTACCATGAGGAAACTTTCAAAGAGTGTTTCTAGTACTCATGAGTCATTTTCTAACACCGCGTCTTTGGCGGGTTGAAGCATTTTGAAAGTGGAAAGCAAACAAAATTGCTTTTAATGCACTCAGAAGAGGGTACTTCAGGTTTTTAAAAGCCATTTTTTTTCTCTATCTTTTAGCTGCTAGGAGGCTTTAAATGGGACCCCTGTAGGTTTTTGTCTGTAAACCATACGAGAGCATAAAAGCCTGGAAAACTTGCAGAGATTCTGAAGCAGGTTCACACAGATTCATTGAAACTGTGTGTGGTTTTGAAGCTCACCAGGGCTCTAGTCACCAGGATCCATTTAGAACTGCCAACTTAAAAAATAGATTTAAAACTCATAAAGGATTATGAGGAAAAATGTAAGACTTATTTTGCTTAGGCTTTCAGCTTGAAAGAAAAAATACTATTCTGTAAATAGAAAGGAATTAGTTTTCATTCCCTAAAGGGTTTTGTGTCTTGTTTCTTCTGAAAACACATACTGTACCCTCAAAAACAGATCTCAGTAACCCCTGTAAACACAGTCTGAATTAACCTACATCAAAGTGCTTTACCTCTATCAAAGAATCAGACTGGTGGATTCATTATATCAACAAAAGGTGAGTCAACTACCACAAAAGAACATGCATGATGGTTATAATGGAAATGTGTCAAATCTTTCTTTGGAGATGACACTTTCCAGCACTTCAGTATTAAGTCAGAACAGACAGAAAGAAGAACCACCACTGCTATCCATAAATACCTGGAAAAGCCTGAAAATACTTGCATTTTTATGAAGAATCATTCAAATATGATTTGACTAATACCATTATCTTGCCATTATCTATGAAAAATATAGTCTTGAATATTGAGACATGAATAAATGATCACTGTAGAGTCTAATATGGGTTTTTTTGTACGTGCACAGATGCCATTGAAGCTTGTGAGAATTTTGTGAGGAGAGATTGTGAGACTGGACATTGTCTTCAGTGTTAACATTCGAGGAAGATATCAAGAAGTTGGTGGACAGAAATGAAACTTTGTCTTTCATGTTTTCTGTTGGCAAACAGTACAATAGTGCTCTCAGAGGTTCAAAGCAAAACGTTCAAACCACAAAGAAAATAACACGTTTATACCTGCCTACGTGGACTTGACCCCAAATGTAGTGACAGAAAACAAGATGCACAGAAAACATGCGTACAAAGGACTTGATTCTCAAACTACATACTAGCATATTCTGTCAGCCCTGTGCGTACAATTGCAGAAATATTCAGTTTTTCATAAGTGGAGGAGAAAAATGAGAAACAAAACAAAAATAAAAAATGAAACCAAATATTTCAGAAGCCAATGAAGGGAAAGGGGAATTCCTTCCCAGACCCTACAGGTAACTGTCAAGTCTGGAGCACAGAATTAATACACCACAAGTGTCACGTAAGCAGATACTCAAGTCATCTCTGTTTAAAAAAAGAAAAAGAAGGAAGGAAAGCGGAAGGGAGAGGTGCTCTTAAAGTACTACTCAAAGCCTGGAAGAGTGTGGCCCATGGCTGGCATCTCAGTATTTCTTTTCCATCAGTCAAACTAATTTGAAGAAAATCCCTGCAAAGAAGCTTTCATAAGATGGCATTTTTGTGATTCAGCATAGCACCAATATTCCTTTTGAGTTTTATAACTGTTCCTAGAACATTCTTGGCAATGAATTTAAACTTTTTGAAAGAGGTTGCATTTCACTGTAAATGGTTATCTGGTATTCACAACACAAAATAAGCATTTGAATATTTATTGTGAGCACACTGCATTTTAGAGAGAACACACAAAGATTCTTACCACAATTATCTTGTTCCAGCTTTAATATATTAGCTGTCACCTCTTTAATGGATCTTGTGAGAAAGGAAAGTTTCTTTCTTTAACTCTCTTTTCCCCTGAACGCAATTACCACCTCATTCAAAGCTCTTTGTGTCCACCTAATCTCTCTGATTATGTCTCTGACACCGCCACAATACTACATGACTGACATACCTGACAGCTGTGACTAGTGACAGAGCACTCACAAAGAGAACCAGCTCTATGCAGGATGAGTATTACCTACCGCCAGCCCCACAGAGCAGACATGGAGGGAAGGTAAAACAGGGGTGGGGGCATTTCACGGCTAGCCTAACCCCTACCGATTTTCCCTCCTTTTATAGCCAAACAGCACTGACAAGCAGAGCCTCTTTGTACATACCTACCTAATGAACCAATTGTTGGCTGAATACAAAAGAACACCCATTAGTATTTTAATTTTGAATTTATAGAATAGAAAATGCATGTTTGGAGACCTGACTTGCAAGTAGGACTTGATGGATCACTTTGTCTCTCCCCAGTTCTTTTCTGTTTCTCCGGGTCATAACTCCCAGCTGGTGCTCAACTGTCAGATTTGTGCAGGTGGCAACTGATGGGAGCTCGAGGAAAGCCATACCTGAAAACATCAGTCCCAGACAGCAAGCAGCCACTGGAATCAGACAGAAACTAGTTCAACATTCAACATTTTGAGCCATAAAGACATGAAAGAGTATAGCAAAGAATCGGCTAAGAAAACATTAGCAATGAGTATACTAATGAGGAAAAATACTCAGGTAGAGTGCTTTAGTGTCTTCAAGTTCCACTTTTTTATGTGCCATTTCATCCTGTCAGCACCAACTTTGTTCTGAGAATAGCACAAAGCTAATTTTCATAAGTATGTTGCATATTTGGAATGGCCAATTTAGTTGCATCTTTTTGAGTTCCAGAGCAGCTTCACAAGTTATGCATTGCCAGAGTCAGGGACAGCAATCAAACTACTGCGCTGAAATGAGAATATCTATAAGTCAGCAAAACATAGCACTCAGTTTTCAGAGACAATCAGGTAACATTTACACTGAATTAAGTGCTATATATCCACGTGCTTTCATAACTAAGAGTTGCTCATGTAAAATTTAGCAGAAAAAAAAGTGACCTTGAAGGATATGCTTAGGAAAGCTTTGTGATCAAAGAGTATGTTACTGTTTCTACATTAACTTGCATATGTTGTGAGGTGTTCGTGCTGTTACTCTAAGTTCAGCACAACTTTACAGTTACTTTTACAAAGTTTAAGGAACACTTTATTTAAATGTATGACATTTATGTAAAGAAAACCTTCTTTTTAGCTCTGCATAGTTTAGCTTGCAATACCTGTTTCTGTACTTTGTTACCTGTCTAGTAACCGGTGACGCACGTTCCATGTGAGATGATGCATCAATGAACAAATACAAAACTGTAAAGAAAAAACTCATTTATGTTAACAAGTACATTGAAAAAAACTTCTCTTTTGCTGCTAATGTCAGCTCAAATTTCCAAATGAGGAAATAGAATCAATCTTTTAACTGGTAGATTTGAAGAGAAATTTGGCACAACGCAAACATTGCTGCTTCACAGTTATTAACAGACAACTTTCTTGCTGATTATGAGGCATCACTGCAGACAGATGCATTCTTCTCACATTTTACGTCCTTTTTACTGATTGATTGTAGGACATGCACATTCTTCACCTATGCTATAAAATGAAAGTAGTAAGGCATGAACTTTTATTACCTAGCTTTGTATAATAAATAAATAAGATAAATTAATAAAAGTTAAAACAAGATGGCTGTGAATAGAAGAACATTCAATTACAGATCCAGGGACAACTGTTTTTATGTCAAATGCCCATTCTTTCATTAGCTTCTAAGGACTTTTGATCCCATAGTGCTTTTTTTCATTTCCAAAGATGCCATAATGTGAAAATCTAGTATACTTCACATACGTAAGATACGTTACCTGTCAATTTTGTAGTAATCTCTGATAGCCCTACAGCCCCTCAATTCTCCCACAAACCCTATGGGCAAGAATATACCAGCATTACCCTTAACAGGCATTCTTATCACAGAAATGCCCTAAGGCACTACTCAAAAAGCCACCACTGTCCTCAAAAGCCTATTTTATACATAAAAAAAATCCCTTAAAAATTTACCATTTTAACCTTTTATATAATCAAAATAACTTTCCAGACAGTCAGGCTTTGATATGCACCTTTACTAGGTTTTCTGAACACTAATTAGTTTCAGATGCCAGGGCAACAATCTCCAAAACACACTGAAGCACGTGTGCAGAATGTATTATAACTCCATTTATAGTCAATGATGTGAAAACTTCACAAAGCTGTTGAATAATTATGATTACTAATATCCCAATTAGGCTGAGCAGGTACAAAGATATCCTGAGTGTTAGGCACTTAATGAATTTCAAATAACAATTTCTGAATTCTCTGATTGATATTAAAATCAACATGTTAAGATTACTATAATTAAAAGGAGTTCCTTCTAAAAAATTTGCTTGCTTGGTGCGTTTGAGCCAATCTTCCCAGAGACCAAGGACTGCATCCAACATGAAAAACAACTGAAAGAAATTTCAAAGCAAACAGTGACAAAAACAAGAGACAAGAATTATGTACAAAGCTAATTCTCATTCTTTAACTATAACTGTTGTAGCTTAGACTCAGAATTGATTTGCAGTCTTTCAGTCATTGGTCACAATTTTTCTACATCAGTAAATGAGGTTTAGATGCTGTAAGCATCCTAAGGTCTTCACTGGGAATATTCTCATGGCATAGAGCAACCCCTTGCACTAAGGAGCACGATGTCGGTTCTGCCTTTCTTCTTAAAGTATACATCTGAAAGTTGGTCAATTGCCTCCTCCAGGCCAAATGACTAATAGCTTTCACTTGTTTGACTACTTCAGTGCAGCCAGTTCGTGTTGCTGTACAGGTATTTATAGAGGCTAAGCTTACAGAGGTTGGACAATAGTCACTTGACAATAGGACATGTGTCAAAACAAGTCAAATGCAGCTCAGTACTAGGTAAGTCCTGAGTTCTTGTGCAGCCAGACTAATACTGTCTTGTATGAATAATGACAAAACCTTATTTTTGCCTACAGGAATTGCTCACTAAGCTAAATGGTTACAGATAAGAGTGACTTCAAAGGCTATCTTTGGGTCAGTAGACCTTGTTAGAACTCTAGAAGCATCTGAAATCGGCACTAGCATTGATATCAATTTTTTTGTGAGAAACAACACAAAGTCATTTATGGACTTTACTAAATTGAGCGCACCTTCAGCAAGTTTGCAGACATTATCAAGCAGGGAGGGAGTGTTGATGTGCCAGTGGGAAGAAAGGCACTACAGAGGGACCCAGATAGACTAGATCGATGGCCAAGGTAAACTGTGTGAGTTTCAATAGGGCCAAGTGTCAGTCCTTCATTTTGGTCACAACCACCTCAGGCAAACCTAAAGGCTTGGGGAGAAGTGGTTGGAAAGCAGCCTGATGGAAAGGGACCTTGGTGTACTGATGGACAGCCCGCTGAATACGAGCCAGCGGTGTGCCCAGGTGGCCTAAAAGGCTGATGGCAGCCTGGCTTGTATCAGGAATGGTGTGGTGAGCAGGACTAGGGAAGTAATCCTGTCCCTGTACTCAGCACTGGTGAGGCCTCACCTCGAGTACTGCGTTCAATTTTGGGCACCTCAATACAGAAGGGACATTGAGGTGCTGGAGCAGATCCAAAGAAGGGCAACAAGGCTGGTGAAGGGCTTGGAGAATGTACCCTATGAGGAGAGACTGAAGGATCTGGGGCTGTTTAGTCTGGGGAAAAGGAGGCTGAGGGAAGACCTTATTGCTCTCTTCAAATATCTGAAAGGTGCTTAAAGCAAGAGCGGGGTTAGTCTCTTCTCACTGGTGACAGGACAAGGGGAAATGGCCTCAAGTTGCACCAGGATAAGTTTAGGTTGGATATCAGGAACAACTTGTTTACAGAAAGGGCTGTTAAGCGCTGGAATAGGCTCCCCCAGGAGGTGGTTAAGTCACCATCCCTGGATATGTTTAAAATCCTTTTGCTTGTGGTACTCAGGGACATGATTTAGCAGAGGGTTGTTAGTTAGGGCAGTATGGTTAGGCCATGATTGGACTCGATGACCTTTAAGGTCTTTTCCAACATGAGCAATTCTATGGTTCTATGGTTCTAAATTAATCTGAGAAGGCAGCCAGTTGAGTAAATTCTGTCTCTTTATCAAAACTAGTTGTTCAGTAGAACATGAAAAAAAAATTAGTTACGTGCTTTAAAGTACCAATTCTACACTGTAAGCCTGGTTAAAAATAATGAAAAACTCTCATCAGTGACAAAGTGCTAAATTAAGTGATTTGAAAATTCAAATGTCTTACCCAAGGAAAGATTTTAACCACTCCTCAGAATACAGCCTCAGATGATTCTGAAGGTTGCCCATTTCCACAGGTTGGAGCCATAAAGTAAGGATAATGCTAAAACAGAGGGCAGCTGGAAGATATTCAGCTGTGAAATGCAAAGGTTATGAAGATATACATACACTGAGATCAGTGTATGTCTTCTTTTCATCTCTGAAAAGAGGAGATTTCTGATTATGACCCTAAAACCAAACCAATCTATGTTTTTGAACACCAAAGTCTCTCACAAATAAAGAAGCCAGGAAAGAGGAAAGACAACAGACAGCAGTAGATCCATCCCCATTCCAATTCAGTATTCTGAGTACACAACAGGTAGGGAAATGTGTTAGCAGGGAGAAGTTGGTCACAGTACCTAGTATCTAGATAGGTGCTTATACGCATTTATAGGACAAGGGAGAATGGCTTTTAACTTAAAAAGGGTAGACGTAGGTTAGATGTTAGGAAGATTTTTTTTTTACTCAGAGGGCAATGAGGCGCTGGAACAGTTTGCCCAGAGAGGCTGTGGATACCCCATCCCTGGAGCCATTCAAGGCCAGGTTGGATGGGGCCCAGGGCAGTTTGATCTAGGAGCTGACAACACTGCCCATAGCAGGGGGAGTGAAACTAGATGATGTTCAAGGTCCCCTTCCAACCTAAGCCATTCTATGATCCCGTTGATGGAAGAATACACAGGGAGCAAGACTTCTGATGTCTAGCTTAAATTTCTTCTAGCAAATCTTCCCCTTCTGGTGTTCAGTCTGCTGAGAAACTAGGTTTTAACAAAGAAAAAGCACCTACAGTATACTTCAGTATACTTTATAATGACTGTGGTGAAACATCAGACAATTCAAGGTTCTTCCACCCAGTTATCTTCAAATTTGACTTATTTGAAAGTTAAATTACTTTCAATATGAAACTGTATTTTCACTCCTACTTTTGCCAACTTGAAGAAAGGAATAATGTATGTAACCAATGAGAACAAGGCTATCAAAGTTACATTTCTAGCTTATGGCAACTTCAGATATAACACATGATACAGAAGTGAAAGAGCCAACAGCCAAAGGGTGCAGAGAGCATGGAAGCAACGGGTAACTTGACTGCAGAACTGCTGTTCACTGAATCCTACAATGTAAGAACTGGAGAGCACTCAACAAAATTTTAAAAGAAATCCACTTAGCACATAGGGGAAAAACTTCTCTTGAAAGAGCAGACAGTGAACATCTGGTGCTTGCTGCCACACAAAGTTGTGAACACAGGGTATCAAAAGGCTCAAAGAGGCATACAGATAAATTCATAAACAGGTCCATAAATGGAAAAAAGGGATAGGTGGGAATCTCTGCATCCTGTCCCCATTGTAATAACTCCGGAGATCTGGGAAAGTGCAAGGAAAAGAAACCAAAGGCAGCAGATCAGGCTTTTGCGATCTCCAAGAACAACCATCTTTTTGCCATTGTTAAAGACAGAATATCAGCCTAGAAGAATCATTTTTGAGTGCTGAAAGCAATATTGCTCATGTTGAATTGACAGTGTTTTCACATTGCTAGGAAAAAAAAGTAATGCTTAAGCCTACCACTGAACTGACTGTACAAGCTTTACCAGATGAAGACACAATATGTAGCAAGTCAGCTTCTGTACTGCAATCCCATCCCCCCAAAACCCCTAAACCCAAAATAACTAAGCATTGCTTAGGAGTAGGAAGCTTAATCCTTCATGTACAGCAAGTAACCATCTAACCACCAAAGACAGAAATGAGAATCAACAGTTAATGCATACTTTATTTCTGTATTTACAATGTTGAAAATAAAATACATTATATCTTCCTAATAAATGCAAAAATAGAAACCTCCCTTTTCAACAAAAGTGCAGAAACATAAGTTAGAACATGATAACTTTAAAAACACAGAATATTATTTCTCAGTGTTTTTACTATGAAAAAGCACTTGAAAAACAAGCGCCATAATTCATCTTAAAGATGACTTTCCATCAGAGCAGCATCACAGGGCAAAACAAGTAAAAGGTTAGTATGGAAATGTAGTAGCAAATCCTTGAATAGTTTAAATGGCTTAAACCATCCTAAACAATTGTAAGTTGTTCAGACTATTCTTTTGCAATAGCTTTACCACAGAGTCGAATGTTAATACAGCCATATTTGGTCGTGTGCACGGCCAAGAGACCTTCAAATATGCCTTCTGCTTGTGGCTTGAACTGGACTGGCACATTGATGTAATGATGGGATCTGCAAGGAGACAATTGTGCATATTCATGAACAACCAAGCAAACTGTACCAGATATTGAAGTTCTAATCCTTATTATCACCACAACTATACATTTGATGCGTACTAGACCATCAAGTTTATTTTTACAGTTTTTATTATTACTCTTCTGAAGGAAGATTTTAAAGGCAATTCTTTTCTACAGGTACTGAAATATTTTATTGCTGCTAGTTTATCTGGATAGGTTTGTTCTGCCTCTTCACAATAATACTGACTGCGCACCTATTATGTTTACAGCAAAGTTACTACATGTTTTCACAGGTCCATTGATGAGCATACCAAAATGTACAATTCTCAATCAATTTAAAGCTGGTAAAATATTTTCAATTATTTTTAGTTGCCTCTACGTGAATAAATATTTCACTGAGTCACCACAAGCCAATACATCAATCCTCAACCAGTATCTTCAAACTGTTGCATCACATCTTTTTTGGTTACTTACTTACTTCTATTCAGATTGCATAAAAACGTGCCAAATAGTAAAATTCAGCTGTAGGTAGGCTATAAAGGGTGGCTGTCTTAATTGTCAAAAGCCTAGAGTGAACATGTTAAAGTTAAAAAATATAAGCTATACAACCAAAAAGGCTGGAAATGCTGAGCAGAAGTCTATTAGCCATGGCATCTGATGGAAATATTCAGTACTAACAAAGAAGTAGAAGTAACGGGCACACATTAGAATAAGGAAAAACAAATAGCAAAACTCACTAAGAAAAAAGGATTTGTTTGTTTCTTAAATTTAATGATAACTCTAGTTCTCTGCCTTTGGCAGCATTTAGTGCTATCCAGCATCTTTTAGAATGTGCTCATTTCCTCTACTTTTTATTATTTTGTTGTTACTATATATTAGATACTAGATAGAGAAGAACGTCAGTATGACCCTTTCATTTGTAACAGATGCATTGTATTAGAAAACAAAAAAGGTAGTAAGAATTGAAACTGAAGCTCAAGACTTAGTCTGCTGAAGACTTCACAAAAGTAAGAATAAATTTAAGAAAAAGTCAGAAGGTGTGCACAAATCTGTATCTTCAGAGCGATATACAGATGCTTCCTTATATATCCTATCACATAGTCAAAAAGAATACAGCCAAACTCAAGCTCACATTATCAAAGCAACGGTAAGTCACATATCACTCTTCAAGAGAAGTCCACATCCAACTTTCAAAGACTGATTTCCAAAACAGTTACTATATGACCTCAGTAATGGCATATGGCAACTATATTTAGTTTAATCTGACCACAGAATTGAAGTGTCCATTTAGTTGGTGCTATACACTGTCTTTTAGAAAAGCAGAATTAATCAGGCACTGCTCAGTTTGCTTTGCAGCAGTCAGTATATTTCCGATGACCAGGATAAGGTTCAACACACTAAAGAGTATTTTTGAAACATGTATCTTCCAATTAAGTTACTCACCTTTTTTCAAGGACTGTCAATACATGACTGTCCTTTGCCTAAGGCTGTACAGCCTCAGATAGATCTAGCAAGTTGTTTTTATTTGAGTAGATTTGTATCTTGTTCACTACTTTGGCAATAAACTCTTTAGTGGCAACTCCAATTAAAAAAAAATGCAAGTGAAGTAGAGGCACTAAAAAATGTCTCAGTGGAGTTACAACACTTCTTACTAGAAACTGGCTTCAAAATACCTTGAATACTGTGGTTAGTAACATAACATCTATTACAAAGATGGGGCTGTGACATATCACTGGAAGAGAAGAAACAGAGTATCCAGTCCTATTTCTGACCTTACATACAACTTCTACTCTGCATATACTTAGTTTCCTCATCTTTAAAATGGAGAAATATCTAAATACTGAGAAAATGTATGTTGTATGACTTCTAATGAAATGGTTGCAATTTTATCTTCATGACACTCCTGCTGTTATAGATGAGCATGTTTGATGCTATATCTCTTTATGAGATGACTAACAGGACTGTCAAATACCTGCACTAGTCAACTCTCAGGATGGCTGGGTTTATTTTGAAGGGCTTTTATCACCAACTTGAAAATTCCTTTTATGCAAGTAATATGCTGAACTTCTTGGTAAGACCGAGCAATTCCACTGGCTGCTCAAACCTACATTTGCAGAGAATCTTTCATGCAGCTCTGCAGGTTTGTCAAATTAGAAGCATGATGAAGGCAATTTGGTCTGTTGTGTACAAAGTATAAATGGAAGGAATGACTTGATTGTGCACAGCAGGCCAAATGGCTAAATGAAGCATTAGGTTTAGCACGAAAAGCAGCAGCACTGTTTGCAGTGAAGAAATTGGCAGATGCAGAAGTAACTGCGTGGGATCATTCTGTTCCTAACCAAGATTACAGAGCTCAGTATTAGCAAAAAAAACCTCACATATTTAACTAGACAGCTAGAATGCTAGGTCTTTATACCTACATTTTAGCACTGTACATTGAGAAGATATTTATCTTACTGAATTAAATTTTTTTCATTGTTGTTAGGCAAGAATGTTAGCACAAGAGTTACTTACCTTAGAGAGTATTTTGAGTGTTTGATGTAGAAAGGCTCATTGGGACTCAAAAATTTCAGCTGCAATTTAATACAAAATGTTTAAAGACCCACTGTATCTAAAGCCTCTTATATTCACTCTATAACATGGTTAAGCTAAACAAGGTAATTTACAAATACAGCATTAGATAGATCCAGTGGTTAAAAATGAAACATGCCCAGATTGGTGCATTTGAGAAGAACCGAAATCTCAGGATATTTTAATGAAGTTAAAAAAATAAAGATAACAAGAAATCTATCATCTTTTTAAAACTACTGCATAGCTTACAAATACCCTCACTGACTCAGTCAAGAAGAGAAAAATTACAGAGGAGAGCAAATTTTTTCAAGTATAATACTGTCTTTTGAAACTAGCAACACAAGACTTGAACTATTGCCATCTTATGCCCAGAGTAAAAAATAAAGAATAAAAATAAGCCATCATAGAACGCAGAACTGCTAGGAGGATTTATGAAAATATGCATTTAGAAGAAACCCCACCAGACTTACCAAATGCGTTCTAAATGAATTATTTCGCAAGTTGACTTTTAACGTGCGTGATTCCCCAATTCTAGTTGGAAGAAAAGTGTACAGGTCTTCTGGTGCATACACCCCACGAGTTACCTCATTCAGTCTGATACGGAAAAGGGAGTTAAGATGGTAAGATTTTACTTATATGGTCTGGATGTATTGATTACATACTTCAAGACGTTCATATTTTCTTAAGAGAATAAACAAGGAAACACTGAAAGATCTTGAAGGCATCGACACTCTCACTTATGTGTCATAGGTTATACATTTTAGCCACCAAGAGTCTAAGGAAAGCATCACTGCAACATAAATACATGAGCTTACTTACACATGCTTTTACAATCTGAATTTTCCATCCATATGCTTTACTACACAGCTAGTCTCTTTTCAGGGATTCCACATTTAACCAAAACGTTTTACTCTCCTGCCATACTCATATCATCCCATAGTATAAGAATTGTGGATCAATTTTAAAGAAAAATAGCAATGTTAAGACATGCAGTACACCACATTCTTACAATGAACTTGAACATTTTGTAAAACCACCAAAATGGGTCAGTAAACAATTCTGCTGCTGATACTAGTTTTCACAACAGCAAATTATGATTAGGCAACCTAGAAAATTAAATGAAAAGAATGTGAAACTGAACAATGCAGTGCAACACAAGGTTTGGTCAAGTATGTTTCTGCAGCTATTTGCTCATATAGGATAACCAAGATTGGAAGAGAGTCAGGATGTCTCACGTTCAACACCCCTTGTACCGAGAATATCGGTTATGGGCTCAGATAAGGTATTTCACAGGGCTTTGTCCTGTTAGGTCCCAGAAATCTCCAAGGGCAGACAGCAGAGCCTCTCTGGGCAGCCTGTTCTACCACACAGCTATTGTAACAGCAAAAAGGTTTGGTTGCGTTTTTGGAACTTCCAACCATTAGCAGCATCTCATTTCAGTTCTTGCCCATACATACCCTGCTTTAGTTGTACAAGCCTCAGAGCAAACCTTCCTTTTAGGTGTAACTGGGCTTCCAGCTTCTATGAGGGTTTCCGCGGAAGCCCTTCCAACTGCAGCTGTATTTTCTGCTTTGGTACCCTATTGACAAAGATAAGGAAGTCTTTAAATTTTGTATTGAAAAGGTCCCAAGTACTGAAGTCATTTTCCTTAGACAAGGGAAGGGAGTAAGACTTTTTTTTTTTTTTTTTTTTTTTTTTTTTAAAGTATAGTATTTCAGAACAGTAACAGATGAGCAGCAGCTTGGGAGGACCAAGCTTTTGTGTTTTATGTACCATGTTTTGTCTTTACTTGTTAAAAGGCAGTTCACAGAACACTGGTAGTGCAGTAGAGGCGGAATCTCATAAAGGCTGCAAGAAATTTCTCTGCAGACATTCTTGAGGCCCACGTGCCTCAAGAGCAGCAAAGTCAGCAAAACAACTAGTCACAGAGGAAGACATCAGTTATCACTGTAGTTTAAATTCCCACCAAAGCACAAAGCCTCATAATACTACTTCTGCATTATGAAGGATACATCAGTCCTCAAGGGGCATCACTCCAGAGAAAAAGAATCTGATGCACTAAATAGTAACTGTCACACTTAGAAATTAGGACAAAAATATTTACCTCTGTCACAACCTCTATTCAATGTACTATCTAACACAACAAAACCAGACCACCCAAAGGGAATATTTTGCCAAACAGCCAATTCAAAATTCTCCACTGTCTGATGAATCTAGCCAGCTACTGTCTGGGATCCCCTTGTGTTACAACATCTTGACAAAAAGACAAAGAACTAAAGAACCTCCCCACATGTACGGTCATACAACATAGTCTTTTTTTTCCCAAATAGCACTGGTGTTTTAGACAAGCAGTTGATTTCCTTATGCAGGGAAGATTTAAAAAATAATTTTCTCTTCAATAGAGCTGCTATGACAAACTTGTCTTTCAGACATTGATTTCTCTACTTGAAAGAGCCGCGAGTCAATCTGCCAGAAATAGCAACAGCCAACAAAAAACCTTAATTTTAAGAATATTCTTCAGCTGCAAATAATCCATGAACCACAGTAGAACCCTGTACCTAAAGATAAAAAAAGCCTGCATATATGTTGTTTCAAGAGCTTTTAGTTTTCCATGTAGGAAAAAATGATGGGTGTCGTGCTTCAGTGTTATCATTCAAATTCTTCTGGATCAATAGGGCAGGTTCACTGCATAAGAATAATACCCATAATGGAAAATAATCACAAGTTCTGTCTTCCCTGATCTTTACAAAAGTATCTTCAAGTATTGCTTTATTTGACACCTTACTAATTTCTCCTGTTTCAAATGAAATTAGTATGTTAAACATTCACCATATGGTTCTCTTGATCCTGAAGTAACTTCAAAAGCATATGCTTTTTTTAATGCGCGTTTAGTGTGAAATTAGATTTTGCTCACTGAGATTAAAAAAAAAAAAAAAAAAAAAAAAAAGGGGGGGGGTCCCCTATTACTCCTGGAATATCCAAATAAGATGAAGGTTCCATATTGCTAATAACAATAAAAATCAAATCAGAACTTTTAGTAAAATGTTCTGTATTAACCATTCAAAAATAGAGCTCAATTTGTTCACTTTACCTCTTGCAAAATAACACACTAAAAAGTTACTTAACACAACAGCTAAAGTACACAGATCACATTTAAAAAAAAATCACGCCTATCATTTGTAGTATTGTCAACCAACACTGGAATTCTTTATGCAGTCCTCAACTTTCTACACACTGAAGAAGCCATCATAACCTAGGTCCTGCCTCAGCCCTCTGACAGGTTCTTGCTGATTGACTGCTTCAACAAGAAGAAATCAATACCTAAACCTAAATGCTATTCCAAAGTATTTGTGCACAATGGTGGCATTCCTTTTTGCCCATTGATCTTTGGCCAGTTCCTCATAGCAAATGTTCATCAGAAAGAGGAAAAACTAAGTTTGCATTGTCAGTATTGACAGGAAGAGACTGCAAGGGGCATTTGAGTCCTTCCTCTCTCTGTCCCTAGGATCAGATGTGGAAACCAGTTCTTCTGCGTTGGAGTCTATGGTTTCTAACGGTGGGAACTGCAAATGCAAACAGAGCATCACAGTTACAGCTAACTGACTTCCTAGGAAAAAAAAAGAAGAAAATGGTAAGTACCATTGATTTTCCTAACTTCACCTTGTTCTAGTTCTTTCCTGACGTCGTTCACACCTCTTTCCAATTCTATTGAAGCGGTGCTATAAATATATACCACTCCATCATTGTGAATGACAGTCAGTCTTCCTATTTCATTTTATCAAAAAATCACAGCAGTACCCCACCTAGGGCAAGCCTACAGGATATAAGTCCTTCCCAAAGCTGTAGTAATGTAGTATACACTCTTGGTTCCTAGGACATAATAGGCAATAACTGACTTGTCTTCTCTAAAAGCAGGCCGTATTAAAAAGCTGCAAGAGTCTAAGTAAATGTTCTGTGTTGACTCCTCTTGCAAAATGATAACTAGTTTCCTTATCTAGTTGATACAAAAAGATTTTCTACTCTTTATCAAAAATGACCTCAAGATATTTCAAGTATTTTCTGTAATGCTTTATTCCTAGAAGTATAAGGAAATGCTGGAAAGATCTAATAGTTAACAGCTTTAAGTAGAGTCAAGAGGAAAGAGAAACAAATCTGACATGCTAGTTCAAAAACATTGATGTCAAGTCATGCAGCTCAAAGATTTACACAATTCTGACAACTACTCATGTTCTCGGAAGAGAATTATTCAGAACCCTAGACTTCTAATAAAGAATTCATCTTTTCTCAAGCTTGAAACAGTCAACTGACAGATGTTTTCCTCGCTTTATGGGAAATGATGTTCAAAGTATTTGATGAAAGCTTAAAAAAAAAAAATCTCCAAACAAACATTGTACAAGTCTCATTCTTCCAGACAAAATTAGAAATCATTTAACATTTATATTATTAACAAGCCCTATTCTCAATGTAATTAACTACTGGGAAGAAAAAAGATCCTACAAAGTAAAAGGTATCTTGCCAAGAAGGGTAAAGTAAGGCTTCTATATGTAGCAATCACAGAATATCAAAGTTCTTCACATTCAGCTCATCTACATAAGGATTAGAATTTACTTATCTTAAATATTTAAAAATAGATTTTGTGTCCTATGCAGACTCACTTTAGATGGATGGATGGTGAGGTAGTGACTAGAAGTGAGCTAAGAAGTGATTTTCTGTGCTCTCTTAACTCCCAAACCCATTTCTCTAGGCCTCGCCATAAAATCAGAGCTCAGGAGCATGAAAAGAGCAAAGAAGAGCTCTGATTTAATTGTTTCTATGTATAAATCTAAATAATCACCCATATCTATGCTGAACTGTGATAAAATGCTCAAATCGATTTCATCAGAAACATACCCACATCTCCAAAGCAGGTGGTAAGCAAAACTAAAAACTGAGCTACATACTGGATCAAAGGTCAATAGCTTTACTGCTTATTTACAGAAATAAACGCAATGCATTTAGCATGTGATATAAACAAATCTGCCCCTGCAGAAATTATTCCCACAGGAGTTTCTCTACAGTCTCTGAGCAGAAAGCAAAATTTTACACGTTAAATGACAAAAGATAATGCATTATCACATAAGCAAGACTAAAAACTCATTTTTGTAATATAAGAAAAACAGTACAGTTCAGGCTGTATCTTCTTTCATAATATCATTGAGGCGTATCAGCAATAATACAGTATAGTGACATTAAGATGTTATGAAATAACAGGATAGAGTTTATAGCATTTATATACTCACTGTTCCAGAAAGCTGAAACCTTAATTTGTGTTTCCAACTAGGTTTTTCAACAGGGTGACACTCAAGGTCCCAGAACTGAGAATAATCTCCACTTTCTCTAGGTAAAAACATTAGAGAAACCTACAAAAAACAAGAAGAAAAAATTGCGAAAGTTCAAAATAATTTATAAAACTCCATAACTTTACTTGTACAAAGTTTCATTAAAGCCAGCACAATTATTTATACACTACAGAAATTGATGCATGCATTCCACACACACAATCTTGCAGAAAACATTATCGTTCATCCTCCTTTGCCTGCAAATGAAAAGGTTCTGGTAAAAAGGGTTGTGCCTCACAGAATCCTATGCAGTACATCTTTGGATGTTGATAATTGTGGTTATGAAACCCTCTACCGGCCAGAAAGTAAAATTGTAAGTTAAATGAAATCCACTTTAGGACCAAACAATTGTTCCTCAAGAATTCTGACATAAACAGGAGCTAGTTCTCACACCAGTTTTGCAAAAACACAGTACAATTTCTAATAATCTTGTGGATTTTTATAAAGCATTTTAAATCAATCTTCTGTTCTAGAACAGAGTATCTTCTAAAACAACAAAACAAAGTAAACCTATAGATTGCATGATATCTTAACATCAACTCAGCTGACATTATAACACCTGTGGCAAGTAGATACGGACCACTTAATACAAATAGATATAATGAAAACCAGCTTCAATAATTCAACTGTTATTTCAGAAAATTTATCATGCAGGGTACTGTTTTACAATTAAGATAAATTAATATGCTTGAAACGTCAGCTTACCTTCTCTTTTCCATGAGCTTCAAGTGTACCAGAAACATGGTAACATCTGAAAGCAGAGTAAGTAGCTCTATAAACAGAACCAGTTCCATCCATGGCCTGCAAACGAAGTTAGGCACCAGATTCAGGAGGGATTAGAATACATGCTGCCCTCTCTGCCCCCTGCCTCACCATGCTTACATAAGACTGAAAAATGCACCCAATAAAGCTATTTTCAAATAAGCAAATAACATTCAATCCCTAAAAGCAAACAACAAAGACTTGAAGCTACTACAGTATGAATGCAGTCATCACAACTACTGACTTCCAGTTTAGACGTGGATACTAACTGGAACACTACATACTCTGTCTTCACAGTCATGGCCACATTTACAGGATTTCTGGGATACAAAATTTTCTTCCATCATTTCATAATCCATACTAATTCTAGCACAGAATCCAATGATCATCGCAGCATTCAGCTATCAAGAAATAGGAGACTATTTACAAATACTAGTTACAGCTACTACAGTAACTGCAAAATCAGCAGTAGTGTAGTTCAGATATCCTTTCCCTAACTTTAAATTACCTACAGAGGTATAATGCAGAGCAGAATTCTAGAAGCATGTGTCTCGTAACAGGGCAAGTTAGATTGGCATTCTGGATCAGAAACAAACACATCTTTCATGTATGTTTGACAACTAGTGCAATCCAGAATACAACACTGACTGAGCAAAAGCAAGCACCATAAGCTACTAAGTGAACCAGAAATAGGCTCACAGAGCACTGATTCCCAGCCAGAGGTATACTAGAGGAAAAAAAAGGGAAAGTTTTCCTTTATATGGACAGAGTCAGAGTGATGGTAAAGAAACTAACTAAGTTCAGGCTCAAAAAGGCATACTTTCTCAAGAGGCTAGAGGGAGAAAGAGAGAACAAGCAAAAAAACACAACAGGGAATTTGCATAAAACACTCTCAATGCAAGCATTCACTCACTTTAACATAGGGTGGAGTAAATGATGATAAGTTCCACCTGACATTTTCATCCCCCTTATTCTCCATTTCCAGGTAACTCTCTGCAAGAGAAATATCACATGTAAATAAATTTGTTCAAATACCTTTAATTGAATGAATTCAAAACAGGCAGTTTGTTTAGAAAGAAAGCCCCTTTATTTCTAGATATAGTGAAGATTACTAGCAGTGGTTCTTACAATGTCAAGTAGATTTGAAACTTCAGGAACAGACTCAAATAAAGCACACTATCAGAAATTCCTTGCAAGTTTTTACAAATGAATTTGGAAGTCAAGCCTTCCAGTGAAGAACCATATTGAAGATGCTTACAAGAAGTGAGACCCGAACTCGATATGCCTAAAAGAACAGAAGAGAACCCTCCAAAAGGCCCGGAAGCATAAAGACAATTACGTGGTCGTATTGTCTGTAGGAGGAAGTTATCTCTTTGAAAATTCAGTGTATGACAATTAGCAAAGAGAAATCTAAGTCAACTCCAACATTCCAATTTATTGCCTTGAGATTTTTGGAGGCTATCTTCACTTTCTAGTGTACAAAAACAGACATCCCCCCTCCAAAAAAAAAAAAAAAAAAATCCCTGAAGATACCCAACTCTTCTCCAAGATGTTATTTGGCTGCTCAGGGAAGAACACTGACAGTATTGTTAAAAAAATATATATATATAATCAATAAAGTAAGCCTTGGCAGTTCTAGAGGTAGTTAAATGAAAGCATAGGGTCAGTGAATCACTACAAAAATACCAGATACCTAGAAAAAGAGTACAACACACTAACAAATCTGGTATCTAGATAACAGAATGACAGTTTCATACAGCAATCTGAAGAATTTGAAGTATTTACTGTAATTAAAAGTACAGACAGAGAATTTTCAACAACATGCTCCTGGATCATTAAGTACAAGACAGGAACAGCCAGTCTCAGAGCTGGCATTCCTAGAGACTTAAGGCAGAATATTTCCCTTCTACCTGTAGATAGATTTACATAAACATCTTTGGAACACGATGAGAATGGGTATACTGCACAATAACACTGCTGCAAAAGAAGTTCAACAAAACACAATTAGCAGTGTCCTTTTGACAGAGGCACGGTTCAGTGGATACATCAATAATTTAAGAAATTGGCAACTTACCTGCCCGCATACAAACCATCCGCAGGAAAATGTGTTACTATGAAGGAGGAAAAAAAGATTTCCATCACGAGGACTAACAGTTCAATGAATCAAAACATGGTAACTGGAATCAACAATTTCAAGGCATTCAAGTTCCCAAACATTCAATACAGAAAACAAAAACACTGAAGATCTCTCAGATGTTATAGTTACTAAGTATTATTACCTGTGCATTCACCAGCTCTTGTTTTAGGAAAAATAATCGATCTGCTCTTTATTTCCATTTTTGTTAAAGGATGTGCTGAGAGAGGTTTTGCCACGTGAACAGTAGGACTTGCAGATTGTACAGTAAATAAATCACGTCTTCTAGATGGAGAGCTTGTTCCAGACACATCCTGCGCCTCACGAATCTGCACTTTAATAACCTTTTACACAATTTGGAGAGAAAGACTTAAAATAGTGAATGTTCTTACATTAACAAGTCATATTACTCAGGTCTATTCCCTCGAGCTCTAAGAACACACATTGTTCAGCCTCACGTCCCAACAGAGAAAAAAGTCTTAAGCCAGTTGGCCATCTCTAGCTTTTGTTCCTGATGTTTTAAGATTTTAGGATAAATTTAATTCAGGACAAAAGGAAATTTTACTGAGCACTTATCTAGAAGTTTTAATTCAATACTCAAGATGTTCTTTTTAATCTAAACCCCACACCCTGCTGCCAACTTCTGCAAATATTTCTCATTTATTCGTTATTACAAATAGTATTTTCTTACAATTATGTTTTGTAAGAAATGTTTTGGAATATATTTTTATTAATAGATCAGCAGAGGATTGTTCCTCAATAAGAGAAACAATTTAGATCGACTGAATTTAATTGCCTATTGCTAGAATATTCTCTATTTGCAGAGAAAGGGACCAGGACTGTCTGAAACAAAATGAAGATTATGTTCATTTTTGGCTGTGTAAGTAATGCTTCTGAAAATTAAATATGAAATCTTACCATTCTTCCTGCCTTACTAGACAGATTGCAAAGAAATGGCAAAAGCATTACCAAGTACCAGATATCTTACAATTAGAGTGGTTTGGATATACCCTCTACTTCTGCCATACCAGGTTTCTTCTCTTCAACTTTTTATTATTAAGTAATTAAATCAATATTATTTAATATTTTATTAACGTAACACAGTAAAAGATGTACACAATGCCAATTTCCTTCTCTACAAACTCCTTTTATCAGCTTCTCATGTTTTTTCTTGGTGGTTTTGGTTGTGCTTTTTTTCATTTGTTCTCCTCATTGTAGGACAGCTCAGGTTGGAAGAGACATTTAAGCCTACCCAGATTCAACTCCCTGTTGTGAGCAAGGACATCTTCCACTATGATCAGGCTGCACAGGACCCCATTCAACCTGGTCTGAACATTTCCAAGGGCATCCACAGCTTCTGTGGGAAACCTGTTCCAGTGACCCACCACCCTTATAGCGAAGAACTCTGCCATAATATCTAATCTAAATCTACCTCTCCCACTTTAAAGCTACTACCCTTTGTCCTGTCACTGCAATCCCTGATAAAGGATCTCTTGCCAAGGCAGTTTGCAATTCTGTATTATTCATATCATCTTTCTCCATCTAGAAGGTAAGTAGATAGACTGTTTTAACCTTTCAGTGTCTATCATTTCTCTCTATGTGTACCATTATAATTAATCCAAAATAAATAACAGCTGTAAAAAAAAAGACAATATGTATTTCTCTGGGGGAAATCACCAAGGAGATTTCATACTTTCACACTGAAAAAAGCAGAAAAATTGTTGGCTCTGTGAATTTTATTATTGCCTTAATTGAATCAAGGCAAAATTTTGGATTAAAATGCATAAGAAGCAAGAACCTATTCTACACATTCATTATTACAGACTTGTCTGCCAGAAGGTTAAGTTCACCTTAAGGGAGTCCAAAGTGAACTTGTCCAGAGTCTTGTCCAGCAACCTGCTTTAACTCCTTTTGTCTTAAAGGTTTACATACATAGAGATACATACACTGTCTACATGTGTAGTCTGTATAAACAAATATATACACATATATTAAAAAGCAGAGATATATAGATAATTATATATGTAAGAAACATAACTTCAGCATTTCTAGAAAATGATATACAAATAGTGAGTATATTGAAAAAATTTTGATTGGCAATGCAGTCCTACTGTTCACATCACGGTGTTTCATTAATCTCTAAAGAAATAAAGATTCTCAATTTTCAAAACATGTTTTGTTGCTTTGGGTTTGCTGTGCATTTCTTTGTTGTTTTTGTTTGTTTGTTTGTTTGGGGTGCTTTTTTTTTTTTTTTTTTTTGGAAATACCATCTTTACAAATCTGTGGCGTGGAGGGAGAGATTTTAAATGAGAATTAAGTTTACAGAACTTGTGCTCCACATATAAAAGATTTTGGCAACATTACTAGCCACTTACTTTTTGTCCATTATCACAGTGGATGTAGATTAGCCCACTCCAAGGAATTACAGAAGGCTTTGTGGCAAGTGAAGGATTAGGACTCACCAGAATTAGTGCACGGCTCCTAAAAGGAAAAAACATTTTGTCTAATAGGAGGATCAAGCTAACAAAGATTACAGATCTCCCTAGCTCAAGAAAGAATGCACTTTTAAGACAGTAGCTAAGCAAAAATGATCTAGAAACAAATATCAGTAGTAAGTATCTGAAAATATTACGCGTTGTTAGAAACTTAAAAATAACTTACTGCATAAACTTGTTATTGATGTTTCTTTAAGGGTACAGAGGGAAAGCATGACATACACATTAAGAAACAACCTCTCAGGTCATAAAATGCAAACACAGAACGACATGAATCAGAAAAATATACTCTAGAAGGAAACTTCTATTCAAACAAAGTATGTGCAAATTGCACCTTTAAAACTAATTCTAGCTTTAAAGAATTTGCATGCTTTCCTTTCTCCCACTCAGAACCACTGATTTTGGAGAAAAACTTTTCAATGGTTTCTATAGTTATGTAGGTAGGGGACACCAAAGAGTCTACTAAATTCATTTCAAGTAATTACAACATAAGACAGTACTTTGACCAGTGAAAATGTAAGTTTGATTTACAATGTTCTGTATTCAATATCATAAAATTTCAACATAAAAGAGGGCAGAAAGTAAGCAATGAAGCATTCAAAAAAACCACAAAAAAAAAAATCACATTGATTTTACATTAGGACAGTTAATGAGTGAAAGCACTCAAATCATCCCAGAAAAACTAGCTTGAAGTGTCACTAGCAGAGCACTGCATTTGAAAAGTTCAGTGTAAGAACAAAAATCAGTCCTCAGAGGAAAGTCAGCTCCATAATAATCCTCAAAATAAAACCTTCTCATACACACTTCAACTAACAGGCATCAGTAGCCTCATACTAATTCAGGGTTTTACTATTTCCTTAAAGAACCGTTGAAATCTCAGTTTCCTCTAGGAGAAAGTCC
Organism: Tetrao urogallus; assembly: GCF_951394365.1. Classification (NCBI taxonomy): domain Eukaryota; kingdom Metazoa; phylum Chordata; class Aves; order Galliformes; family Phasianidae; genus Tetrao; species Tetrao urogallus. The sequence goes on along the minus strand of NC_136815.1, from coordinate 51,367,007 downwards.
TGCATAGGCACAGCCAACCTACACAGACACAAAGCCAACATACACAAAGCCATTTCAACCTTACCGTTTTGGATAAAAATCTTATTACTTTAAAATTTCAGTACTCAGAATCTTTACTCTTACGGCTCTGCCACTCTCTCACACATACACAAATCTGTGTACGTGAGAACATGACTTACTAGTACATATAAAATTCTCAGTTACTACCTGCTTTCACTGTCTTTGCTCCTATCAGCCTGACTCTGACGTTTACTGCCAACTTCACATACAAATCCAACCTGCATGGAATCATGACCCAGATGTCTCAAAAGGGTGACATCCAACCTACAGATACCAACATCTCTCGGTACTTTTCCTGCTGTGGAATGGAGCAGTCTAGGGAAGACAAATCCTGCCTAACTGCCCTTCAAACCTTATTCAGAAGGGAAGTCTCCAAGACGCTTCCTAAACAAGGCACTTGCAAATCTTTCCAGATGCCAACAGTCCCGGCTCCAAAAGTGCAATTCCTTTGACAGCACCAATCAATACTTCCAACACTGAGACATCTCCATGATAAAAGTCTCTTAGAAAGCTATCAAATTCAGCAGGGACTTACGATTTAACGATTCCGCATTCAGACAGGTTGAAGGTTGCACCTATCACATTCCAGGAAATGTAAGGATTTTAGTTAAGGTGAAACAGGAGATGGCTTGCATGATCTAACTGGCTCTGATGTGGCAAAGGCAGTCTTTGATTTTAGGACTTCCACTATCACTGAGGAATTGGAGCTTCTCCTTTCACGGCTTAAATCAGCTCAAGAATTCCACACAGCTCCAGCCATCACAGTGCATACTATAAAAGACTGCCTGGCTTCCATCCTGACACCATGACTGTTCTTGTCATGGTATGGAGATTGCCATAGAAAGTAGAAAACTATGTAAGCAGAACCTGTCATGCTTAAGCCAGCTGTTCCCACAGGTCTGTTTCCTGCTTGCAGGCCTCTGTTCTTGATCCAGGCTACTTTTTGGACCTAACCTGTTTGGCCACAGCTCATTCTTTTCTAATGAAAAGAAGACAATATAATTATGCAACACAAGAAAGTTGCTTCAAGCCTGTCACTGATCCCATCAATTAAAAAAAAAAAAAAATTGAAAGAGTCCTGAGTCTAGGGTACAAGATACTCAACATATCCTTGCTATTAGCTATTGCAGATTGTACGCTGGTCTCCCACTGTTTTAATTGGCCACTCCTTGCAGATATTCTAACCCCTGCACAGAATCATCTTGATTTTTTTTTTTCTGACTCAAGAATTTAAATCTAATTGAGTATCAAATTAAATGTTGAAGACCATACCTCAAACAGTGACGCAGGACTAAAAAGAAAGCCTCTGCTTTGTGTAAACATCTAAAGATAAGATAGTTGCTTAACTCTTTAAGAGTATTTCTGAATTTACCTTAATTTTAATTCAGAAATGAGAAGTGGTAAAGTGCTTTTTGGTTGATATCTGTTAAGAGTCCACACAAGCAATGACGGTACAAAGACTGCTCCAAAATACTGCTAGATAAGGTAGAGATGATCTGATGCTGACTTGCCATTTCATACTAACAAATACTGAGAAGCCACAGGTTAAGCAACAAAAAATGATTCTGTCAATACATAATGAATCAAGTGCTGATAAATATCAGCATATAACCAAATCAAAGAAATATCCTGTTTTAAATACATAGGTCATTCAAATTAAAAAAAAAAAATACTGTGAAAGGACTTTTTTTTTTTTTCTTTTTTAAATTTCAGTTTTATTGACCTGGAAAATTATACAAGAGTAACAACATCTCGAAGAACAGAAAACTCCTGGTCTGCAGGTAACTTTGCGTACAACAGAAAAACATTCCCTGTAAAAAAAATTATGAAGGATAAAGTCAAATAAGTAAGGTTAGCTTTACATGCCAGTAGAGTAGATGACTGTACCCTAGAACAGACTATAATAAGTTGCTCTAAAATCTCACCACGATTGTATATATAAAAAAAGGAATCTATGTAAAGAAACTTACTCTGGTTCAATAACTCCATGTTGTGGGGTTATAGTAAGGCAGTGAGCTGGCCACGAAAGCTCAAACGTCAGCATCCTACTAGAATTGTTGACAATTTGTACATGTCCAGTATCAGCTGTTCCACCTAAAGCACAAAAAAAGCTATAAAAAGCTAACAAGTACAAAAATGCACAAAAGTGATCAAGAGTCAGAGACGCACTAAGTAAGATAAAGCATTTTCTGCTCTATTTTTTTTTTTTTTTTTTTTAATCAAAATTCCCAGGACTTTAAAATATACATAATTATGTAGTGCATATTATAAATATACAAACACATACAGCCCCTTAACACTCACAATTTAACCAAAACTCTGTTCAAGTCAGGTTTATTGCTTAGGTGCAATACTATTGCAGCAAGATTATTGGTCAAGTCACACGAAAGTGAGAGAATTTTGAACATAAGTAGAAGTTATTTTAATACTAAAATGATTAAGTTATTAAATGAAGAAAATACTTACTAATAGAAGGAGGTAACAAAATCAAGTGTTCAGGCTTAACAGTCCAAGTCTGTTGAGCATCTACTTTATTCTGGAGTTCATCATTGGTTTTCACAGGTAATGGAGGACCCTGAGGCCCTTTAACAGGAAGAACATCCAATGTTGCATTGATAAGTCTTGCAGCATTCTCAGATCTGGAAGTAAGACTGCATTAAGCAAAAGTAGTAATGAAGATAGCATAGAAGTATTTATAACAGCTTACTCTTAGTATCTCTTAAAATTTAACACTGAAATACAATGTTGTTCATGAGGACTTTCAATTTAATTCATCATTACAAAAAAAAAAAAAAAAAGTCAGCAGCTACATCACAGAATGGCTTAGGCTGGAGAGCATGTTAAAAGTCACTGAGTTCCAAGCTCCCCGCCATGGGCAGGGTTGCCATCCACTAGATCAGCCTGCCGCCCAGGATCCCATCCAGCCTGACCCTGAACGCCTCCAGAGATGGGAGCACCCACAGCCTCTCTGGGCAGCTGTGCCAGTATCTCATCACCCTTTGAATAACAAATTTCTTCCTAAACCTGGCTTTAGACGATTTTAGATAAGTGGAGTCGCACTTAAGCATTATCCAACATTACTCTTATACGTTACCCGTTTGATTCCAGATGACGTCGAGGAGATTGCTGAAAAACATCCCGATTCACAACAAAGTATCCAACCACGGTGAGGATAATTTTTCGCATATTTGCATAGAAAAGACGGATATCATTCGTCCCTCGTGGGATATCGCACACTGAAAGAGTAACAGAGCAGCTCCACTAAGAACAAAAGAATCATACTCAGAAATCGCACAGAGATTTTGGATATACTCCTATTTAACCTTTTGGTTAAGAATAATGGATAATTCCAAAAACAGCTTATGAAAATAATCAGGCATAAACCAACATTAACAAAACTTTTCCTTTGAATTATTTAAGTTATTTTCCATCTTTATGTAAAACACACACATTAGTTTGATTTTATGTCCAATTAAAGTCAAGTTTAATTTATTTACCCTGACAAGACTTAAAAATAATTGTTTCCTCAAAACATTTAATAATTTAGTCCAAGTTTACTACTGTACTTTAAGCAACTTCATGTAGAATTGACAGAACAAGAAAGTGAGCGCTTCTCACACAGGATGCATTGGATCCATTCTTGCTTCTGCTGCATAGAAAATTTTGGGGTAAATTATTAATGCTTGCACACAGCATGTACACTTCAGCTCGGGATAAGACAGATGAATGCCCTCACAATAATGAAACTCAGGAATGCTGTGAAATTCATACTCTTATAGACATGCATGCTGATTGTCAAGTCTAATTGCACATTCCATTGTGCAGCACGCTGATGCAACAAGCAAGTAGACTGGTGAAAAACTGACAACACACCATTTCAAACACTAATGTCAGTGTATAATTTTGGAGTGACAAGGAGGTAATGAAGGGCTTTAAGTCTGTATCAGTGTTTGCTTCTTCAAAGCAACTTTCTGAACTCCCCCATAAAGGCTTATTAGCAGCGTTATGTAAGTCCATCATTATTTGTTGTTTGTTTTTAATAATATCAATCTTCTCCTCAATGTATATATTTATTCAGTACAGAAAATACTGAATAGAATGCTAAGGATCTTTTACTTGCAGGACAAATAAGTCCTGCTAAGTAAAAGGACTGTGCTCAAAAAGGAAAGAAAAAAAGCCTGTATTTGACAGCCATTAAGATGCCTTGTTTTCTACAGAAAGAAAAAGAAAATTAAACTACTACTAGCAAGACTATATCTGACAATCTTATTAATAGAAGTCATCTCAGCTCTCTTATACCCTCTTATACCAAGTAAACAACTTTAGAGCACGCTCAGATTTCTTATATTCCCTAGGATCTTACCTCAGCCAAGATGATCAATCACTTTTCCAAGTAAAAACAGTATAAAAATCTATCGGGGCAGAATCAGGCTACAACTTTCACTCAAGTGTAGTGGCATTATAATACTGAATTCTTTCCATGTGTAAAGCAAACTAGTAAAACTCTATTTCTTATGCTGTCATAAGGAGGTTTCTGTTAAAGGACAATTTTTTTATTTGGAGGATACCTTTACAATATATTCTGCTATTTTTTACTTCTGCCTGTGATGTTATTTAACTTGGGGAGGGAAATACAACTTTTAATATCAGCAAAGTTAATTGCTAAATCTTCAAATATAGAATATATATCTCTAGTAAAACCTGACACTTTCAATGAAGCGAAACACTGAGTCTCTTTCTCAAGTTTTAATATATCTTTCACTAAACCTGACAATTTTAATGTCATAATATTCATTACTTTAGGTCACATTTTGATAGGAAAAAAGAGAAGTAAACAGTTTTTATGTGTTTTGAGTAAAAGGGATGAATTTTCATTCTGTTTTTTATCAAAAATAAAGAAAAAAGAACCAGGATTTAAGTCTAAAATGCATTTTTCCCCACCCTAATACAAGTATTACATCTTTTAAAAGTTAATAGGCCTACCTTCTGTCACAAGCTGCTCCCCTTGAAACTCTTCATCAAATACAATGTTTCTCAATAAACTGTTTTCCGGGACTATGGGTTTTACTACCTCAAGTTCACACATCATAGCTCTGTTAGAGATGAAAAAACAGTCACTGAATTACTCAAAGCATTAAAAACATGGATCAGAAGAAATGAGCGAGATAATTATCTACCATCACTAACTTTTACCATTTCTGAAATATCTGACAGGCTGAATTGTTGATAAGATTATCAGACACGCAGCTATATAATATGAGCTTTTTATTCCAAGTCCAATGGTTAAATTCTACTAGTTTTAATACTTTATTTGGATAACAATAGGTACAATGACTTCAGTAAGGCTTTAGGTAACAGTGAAAGATTCCTCATTCACAGAAAGAAGCTTTACACTGCATGGTGCTGCCCAGGGAGGTGGTGGAGTCACCGACCCTGAAGGTGTTCAAAGAACAAAATCACAAAATCACCAAAGTGGAAATGACCTTCAAGATCATCCAGCCCAACCATCCACCGACCACCAATAGCTCTCACTAAACCATGTCCCTCAACACAACGTCCAAACATTTAGTGAGAACTACTGGTGATCGGTGGATGGTTGGGCTGGATGATCATGTAGGTCTTTTCCAACCTTGGTGATTCTGTGATCATTGACTCCTCAGTATTCTGTCTCTTGTCAGCGTTTTGTATGATGATAGCATGCTGTGCACAGACACTTATGTCATTGAAAGCAGAACACACCATTATATTTTTATGCATTTATTACACAAATTAAAATATAAATACAGCATCTATTGAAGCTTGGTTAGATATATTCTACAGATTTCACAGAATGGCTTGGATTAGAAGGGACGTCAAAGACCATTAAGTTCCAGTCCCTCTCCCATGGGCAGAGCTGCCAATCAATAAATCAAGCATTAGATCAAACTACCCAGGGCCATATCCAGCTTGGCTTTCAAAACTTCCTGGAACAAATCACCCACAGCTTCTCTGGGCAGCCAGTTGCAGCACCTCACCATCCTCACGGAGATAACCTTCTAATCTCCTCTCCTTTACTTCAAAATAATTCCCCCTTGTCCTACCACTATCTACCCATGTAAAAATCTGGATTTCCCTCCTGTTCCCTTTAAGTATTGGAAGGCTGTAATGACATCCTCTAAAGCCTTCTCTTCTCCAGATTGAACAGCCCAGTTCCTTCAGCCTGTCTTCATAGGAAAGGTGTTCCAGCCCCTGGATCATTTTTGTGGCCCTCCTCTGGAACCTCTCCAAAAAGTTCCACATCATCTCTGCGTGGATGTTATTTTTCTCACATACACATTCACTCGCATGCTGCCTTTCTTCATATAATTCACCAAATCAAGATGCTTATCTCAATCAAAACTGAATTTACTGAATTTTAGTACTACTCCTTTCAAGAGTGTTTTACTAAAAAAGAATTAAAGTTACACATGCATTGGGAAAAGACAGAAGAAGATAGTAAAACAGAAGACTGCTCTTCTGATATACACACACATATACACACAAAAAACAAAATCCATCCACAAAAACCAACACGTTCACACTCAAGAATATAAAAAGAACAAAATCCTTAACTAGAATTGCAGCTACAGTATGTAAACTAAACATTAAAGAAAAAAGAAAAAAAAAAAAACAAACAAGCCATCATAAGCAGCCACCTTTAAATAAACAAATATCAGACGTAAGACTTACCACATCTGTCCTTATCATCTAGGTTTCTCGTATTGTGCTTGCCATTCCTGGAAGCACGCTAAAACCACGGCAGCATACACTTTCAGTTTTAACATTTTGTGGAATATATGGCTATATAACAATAACAAAGGACATCTCACCTACGGTATCGCTGCCTGGAAATTTCATCACCACAAAAGAAACATATTGTTGATAACAATGTCTTTGGTTTAAGAAAGTTCCTCTCCTTTTCCATGGGATTCCATGTTACTGTAATCATCTGATAAAATAAACAGACAACATTTGGGAAAAAAAAATCTTCGTTTTAGTACTAATGTTTGGAAAATTGAGTGAAATTTTAAAAAGTTAGATGAGATTTCAATGAGGAACGAGTGGGATGCTTTCATTAAGCACATTTTAATCAATACAACTCGTTCATAATCAGGCAATATACTTACTTCATGTGCTCCTTCTGTCAGTATGAACTTTTCTGGAGATACTGTCATTACTTGAGGGTCTACAACTGTTTTTGTCTGTAGGTTGGCAAAGCACAGTGCTTTCACAAACGCAGCACGAGAACCTGTATTTCTCACGCAGAAAGAAACCCTCTTTAATCTTGAAGGCAATAATCCATCCAGTGTTAACGTGTAGCTGTCTGACAGTTTTTTAACGCTCTCTAAAATTATATTGCTGGTTCCTCCATATCCAGATAAAGGTATCTGGGAAAAACAAACAAAAAACAACAGTATTTCAAATGAATGCCTTCTCACTAAACTTCAGTAAAATCACAACATTCAACAACAATATACATATTAACAGAACTACAGTTAAAAACAGGCTACTTTTTAAAAGGTACATAAACCATTTCTTCATTCTTCACAATAGGAATGAAGTACATACCAAAGTTAAGGCTACTTAAACTAAAATTCAATACCCATGTTACTTTCTAAGCAGTATGCAAATACACACAGTGGATATCTCCAGAAATTTCAACTTTTTGACAGAAACAACAGACTTCTAACAATTAAGAAAAATTTATGTTTAATATTATCAGAAATTACATTAGGACTCTTACAGTAAACTTAATTCCTGGCTGTGATCTAATTCCCAGCTGTTTGATTTCCAGCTTTGCAAAGAAGAAAGTTACTCGAGTAGGTGTAAACATCAAGTATATGTTAGTGTCTTCTTTGGGACGGATTTTGAGTTCCCAGTTACTAGTTAAACGTTCTTCTGATCCAAATATACTTTGCAGCTACAGAAAAAAAGATACAATAAATGAATGACTACAGTGAGAAAAATAATTAATAAGACTTATTTCACTACCAAACCAAAACAAACTTCAAAATCTGGAGTAAGTAATCGACGGTGGTAGATATTAAAGGCTGTGATGCTTAACATAGAAGAGAAAAACTAAGTTCACTGACAGTGAGCTCTCACTTCAGATAACAGAACTTTCTGGGTTCAAACCTTAATACAGTGCATGAAGCTGAAGTTCATAATGCTACATTAATTCTTTCTCATTTGAAGATTTTACAGAGCAGATCTGAATAGCTGAGGAAGAAGGGCTATAAATCTGTATTTGTATAACGAATTTGTATAACAAAACTGTCATCATGGAAACTCCAAAAGCTGATTCCAGTTCTTCCTTCTTCCTTCCTACATACACAGTCCCTTGAAGTAAGGTCTTGAATCACTCATGGAAAAAGCACCAGCAATAGGACCATTCTACCCAGTATTGAGTCTGTTGTACTGCAGCAGTTTGAAGAGCTGCAAACTGAGCTCCAATCTGTTGCAATGCTGTTATGATTCCAGCTGGAAGGTTATCAGTACAGCTTCACTACCATGTTCATCTAGGCAGCCACAGAGGAAATACAGCCCATGGAAGCACTAAACACAAGCTTTAGATTGAGCTGGGAGACCACAACTTTTGAAAGTGAGAACAGTTTAAGCAGCTCCTTCACAAACTTCAGGGTAGTCAGAAACAGGTATCCTAATACTCCTTTCTGGGTAACAGCCATTTGCTCCTCTCCAACTTTAATGATTTTGTGATTCCAAGTAGTCTCATCGTAATAGATGCTCAAGAAGAATGAAGAGGTACACCAGACAGAAGTATGAACTCATTAATTAAGAAACCACATCTCAGCCATATTAAGTGTTAAACTACTTAGCAAGTTCAAGCATTCTTGAGAAAAAATACAGGTAGGGAGGAATAATATGCAATTGTTGACACTAGGTAGGAGTAAAACTGGAAAATAGCTTTCTATTTGGAATGTTAATTCTTTTACTGTCTTTACCAGTCAACAGACTCCCAGGCTACCTGCAACAACTGCCAGACATTCCCTTAACCATGGCCAACTATGTTAGTAAAGAATAAGGCACACAAATTGTAGTACCATCAGCTGGCTTTCTGGTTTCAAAGGAAACAGAGATCAACAACCTACCAAACAATTCTGTACAGATCACCTTCACTGAGGAATGAGGGAACTTTAGCCATATTGGTTAAAAGCCTCTCAGATTGTTAGAAACAATCACAAGCTTGTCAACGACCCAGAGAAAACCAGCCACCTTTCAAAGGCTACAGATCAACCAGTAAATAAATGCAAGTTGAATTTCCTGATAAGCACAAGAGAAACACCAAGAATTGAAAAAACAAAAATCAGATTCTAATGTCTAAAATTCCATACAACAACCATGGCATCTAATGCACCATTACATACAGTTACTAATGTTCTCTTTTGTGAGAAGTCTAGATCTCAAAACCTATTTGGCACTTTGACAATATTGCATCTATCCAAGCTGCAGCACAAGTCCATCAACACTTCAGCATATGCCTGACTCATCTCTACTTATGGATAATCAAACCAAGACAAAGATGGGCAAGGTCCTCCACCTCAGTGCCAAGATCTAACAGAGCCTGGGCAGAAAGAGCAACACCACTGTTTTTGACCTCCACCACCTTCAATCAAACAGGCAAAGATACAAAGAGTTATGTGTCAAAGATACAAAGAGTTATGTTAACTGCCTGATCAAGAGCACCGACAGAATTTACTGGGTGCTTCAGAACCATCCTTGACCTGAAAAACATAATCTGAAGAGGACTATCACTGCCTAATTCATGGCCGGTATGACTTCACATGACAAGTGAAATTGTACACAGCTTCAGTCCTTCGATACACAGACATGGTACAAAGGTTAGCACATGGGACATGACAACCAGAGAAAACCAGAAGAGTTAACAAAATCCTCATCAGTACAATACAAGACCATACGATGACCCAAAATATTTTGTTGAGAAAATAGGCAGAAAATTACACACTTACTGCATGAAGGTACACATGAAATTCTATGCAAAGTGGAAAAATTATTTTAAATTTTGCCATTCCACTGACCATAGCTAAACATTTAATTTCTAACCTCATTTAATTCACCTGGACTAAAAAAAAAAATAAAAAAATACAGTGAGCTGCTAATCCAAAATATCAAATTCAGAATTCATTCTGTGATTAATTTAATTTACACAGGTCTTCTACAGCTTGGTTTCTAATCTGGCTCATTCACCACTAAGGATGTGCTACAAGCGAGACAAATTCTGACATTTTTATATTATCCTGATGTCATAAATGATAAAGAGAAATTTACAGTCACCTGAAAACAGTCCTGATCCTGACCTCTTATCACCAGTCTTAAATGCTGAGTCACAGATGGAGAGTTATTTCTTAAAGTTAACTTCTGTTGGCTGAAAAAATATGAAGTTCAGTTATATTTTGCAGCAAACATTAATCAGCTGTATATATTTATTCGTGTGAGCAATGGAAATAGGAAAATTTAAGTCACTTCATGAAAAAAATGCCTCTAGTACAACTTTCAAGTAGAAAGTTATTACTGTATTCTCAAACTTACAGATCTTACAGTATTATATAACATTAACATCAGTTTTCATACAGCAGAAGAGCTATAAATACATTACTTTCTCTTAACACAGCAGTTTTGTCAATACCAAAATTCTGTCAATAAAAACAAACAACTAAGACAGATACAATTAAGATTATCCAGAACCACTCAGTTATGAAGAAGCAATCTTGTAAATAGCATGACCCAGATCCATTGGTACAGTGGCAGAGAACTAAATTAAGGCTAATATTTTCATATACTTTTCAACATAATTATACCACAAAGAGCCTTTGGCAGCATCAGGTTGATGTTGCCAAATGTTGATGATGAAAAGTATTCTTCCCCCCACCTCTTTGATATGTCCTGACATAAACCAGATATCTGCTACTCAGATTGGCCTTCAACAGAGGTAAGAAAGTTCTCCAGTAAGAACAGCTACTACCCTTTCCATTTTAGAGAGGCAGAAGCCAACAACAAAACAATCTGACAAGCCCTAAAACTCATAAAAAGCAATGAAGGAAGATCATACAGCTGCTGCAAACAAACACAGAGAGAGAACAATTCTTCCCAGCTTTCAGCAGCAGACACTGCTATACTGCATTGAAACAAAAAAAAAACATAAAAAGAATTAAATTTCCTAGTAGGCTTTGGTGAGTCAAAGCTACTTTTCAGAATAAACAGAAAATAAAGGGTCGAGAAAGTCATCCCCAAACATCCAAGACTGCTATTTTCAAAATAAGTTATATTGACAAAACAGAAAAATGGCAACGTAGCTATCAGAAGTGATTCTTGGTTATGAATGTGGATCAATCTAAAGTGATAACCCAAAGCATCACTACATTCCTCCAGAAGTTCAGTATCAGAACAATAGCGGATTTGTCCCCAAAGCAATACGACAAGTCCAAAGAACTTCAAAACTTGCAATCTTGACATACTAAAGCAGCAGTGAAGTATATCTCAACAGTAATTAACAGCAAAGCTGGAATTTTGAAACTAAAAAATTCAGACAAGAACTAGTCTGAATGATAAGCTATTGTAGAGATGCAACGGATTCTCTATCACTAGTAGTTTTAACATCAGAACGTAATCAAATTCAAATAGATTAATTCAGGAATAATATTCTATACGAACTGCTACTTACACTGATTCTCCAAGCTTTACTCCTCCCCAGGCAATGAACTGCTTGTTGGAGAGAATAGGTGGAATATCTGCAGCAGCTGTAAACACAGGTCTATTTCCCCCTGATTCCATCTCACCTTTTATCACCACTTCGTACTGAGGCCCAGATGGCAACACAAGGATTTTCAAAACACTTAAAAAAATAAATATGTAGATTTTAATCCCAGCACAGAACAAGAACAGCTAATGAAAACAAAACATAACTGGAAAAAAGTTACAGGCGGGCCTTTTAAAAGTACCTTCTTAAAGGGAATACACTCTATTTTATAGCAAAGACCAGCTTTAAGCGTGACAAAATTTAAATCCTTCAAGCCATTTGGCTACTTCATATAGATCAGCTAATTAACGTGCAAAATATATGAGTGCATATCTCTATGAATGAAACATACACATTATTTTTAGAGAAGATTCACATACTAACCTCAGTTATGGTAGCCAAAATGAATGAATTAATTTGATCCTGGTCTGAGCTTCAGGTTTTCATTTGTAAAAAGAAAGGGAAAGAATATTTCCCTTGTCTCAGTGGGGTGAAGAAGCAACTACAATGGCTGCTAAAGGTAAATACTTGAAAACTTTGTTGTAGCTTAGAAGTAAGCTATAAGATCTCTGCTGATTTGTGACAAGAAAAGAAACAGCAGCTCATTAAGTTAATGTAGAGAAAATGAGGCAGGAAATCTATGGAACAGTTGAATCAGCAGAAGTCTAGGACTCAAGAAAGCATCAGAAGTTGAAACAACTCTCTCATGGATAAAAACTTTCACATTTGTTGATGACCTTAATGTTGAAAAGTACTGTTCAAAATAGTTACATCACCTTTGAGTAGACGCTACATTTTTTGGAGAAAATTTCACAGTCACTTCTCGTTCTTCTCCAGGAAGAAGGAAGAGATCATCAGGTTCAACAGAGAAGCAACTGTCCTGTCCTGATATCTGACGGTGCATGTGTGCAGGCAGGGGAAAAAGTGTTGGTTATTTGAGGAAGGCATTATTTCTACAACATATAATAAAAGCTGGCTATCTATCTGTTGTACTTACAGCTTCAGACAACATAAACACACCCATCAAGTTCAAAACTTTTTCACATAATTGTGCTCTAGCCAAATTCTTCCACAGTTAGAGATACTTATACTATACCCAACAGAAGACATCTTAAGACATCAACTGTATATACAACACTGAATGAGATTCAAAGAAATGAGACAGAGCAATGATACACCACTATCAAAGCAGCATCACTGATCTCCTCACGTGTTACCAACCATTACTCATATCATTGCACTAATATAACATTAGGATGCATGACTAACATCACAATCTCCATGGCTTCCACTCTGAGAAATGATGTAGTCACAACCCTGACTTTTTTGCATATTTGTAAACAGACCTCACCATCACAGAATCACAGAATGGCTTGAGTTGGAAGGGACAAGGATCAAGTTCTAAGCCCTGCCCTCTCCCATCCTACCTCCCACCCCTCCTCTCCCTGCCACAGACAAGGTTGCAAGCTGCTAGATAATTATCAGATCAGGCTGCCCAAGGCATCATCCAGCCTGGCTTTGAAAATCTCCAGGGCCAGCGCATCCGCAACCTTTCAGGGCAGCCTGCTCCAGCACCTCACCACTCTCTCATTAAAAAACCTTCCTCGATATCTAATCCAAATCTCCCTTCTTTTAGTTTAAAACCATTCCACGTTGTCCTATCACTATCTACCCACATAAAAAGTTTATTTCTCTCCTGTTTATAAGCTACCTTTAAATACTGAAAGGCTGCCATTAGGTATCCCTGCAGCCTTCTCTTTACCAAGCTAAACAAGCCCAGTTCCTTCAGCCCATCTTCATACAGTCCCTGGATTATCTTCATGGCCACCCCTCTCTTAAAGCCCCACATCTTTCCTGTGTTGGGTTACCCCAGATGTGGGACACAGTGTTTCAGCTGGAGCCTCCCACGGGCAGAATAGAGAACAATCATCTCTCTCACCCTGCTGGCCTCCTCTCTTCTGATGGAACCCAGGATACCATCAGCCTTCCATGCAGCAAGCGCACTCTGCTGGCTCAAGTTCAGTTTTTCATCAACCAGGATCCTTAAGCCCTTCTCAGCAGGGCTACTCACAAGTTCTTCTCCCAGTTTTTATACATAACTGGGAATACCTTATATTCAGTCTCATGTATAGTCTCAGACTCGCTCTGCCCTTATATTGCATAGGAATTTGCTCCCCCAGTTCTCACCCAGAGGTTTAGGGATGTGAGGTTCAGCGATGTGAAAAATCTAGATGTAAGACAATGTGAGATATCTAGCTGTAAAATGAGACCAATCACCCCTTCCTTTAACCGCAAAGTGCTAGTTACAGTGAGTCTAGTTACCTTTCAGTCTGGGTCTATACGTTCCCCAGATTCTCTGAAAATAACTTAGTTTTGTACTTGACTTGGCAAGTTGTCCATAGAAAACAAATACAGCATTTTTAGAAATTGTAAATGTTTACCAGTGCTTAAATTCCTCTTTAATCTAAATGTACTTCACATCATCAGCTAAATAACATCCGCTATGTAGCTCAGGATTCTACTTTTAAAAAGTCTGTTAAAATCTATGTAAATAAAAATATATTTGTTATAACAAATAAACTGAAGCTGAGCAAATTCAACAAAAAAAACTCTCATCTTTTTTTCCCCACTTATACGAGCTAAATTCTGGCTATCTTTCATTCTCTACGTAAACTTGAAAACTTTTCTGTCAAACCACATTTAAGCAAGGATCCCAAGGCTTAGCCCTAGTTGTTTTTTTCCAAATAGGTTAACAGCACAAAACATGATTTTAAGATGGAAAAGCCAGCCTACCTTAAGTTTCAGATTTACACCAATGTTTCCAGCATTCTTCAATGGCAGTTGTTGTTTGGCTGTTGAACCCACACTAGCAGACAGATGTATTGTCTGGAAAAAGGAAATAAGTGTCTATCTATGCATGCACACATCTGTATTCTAAATACAAACATGTTACCACAAGCAGACTAGGAGAGGCAAACTGTTCTTAAAACATACTCTGTAAATACATGCAAACCTGTAAGTCCTTTGGAGCATGAATCCTGGCTGTTCCAGCTCTTGCTCGGAGAGGAATACTTTCAATCACACTACTAGGTCCTGGGCTATCCACTTCCACATCAACTCTTGCCAAGAATTCCTCTGCTGGACCCAAGGCATCTAGGGACAAGTCCACGAATGAAGAAACTAAGCAAGTCTGCTAGAAGTCACATACACACACGTACAACCCAAGTCTCACAGAACCTCAGTAAAAGGAGTAGAGCACATTCCACTTATTTTGCAATAAATAACCATTTTGTACAGTCTGCTACCGTAAATAACCCATTAATGCCTAAAACATTAAGACACAGAAGCATGCCATCTCCTTCAGGAACTAAAACTGAATGAGAAGTTGAGCAATGGAAACATCAGGACATATAAGACAAAGACAGAATGTTTCAGTTCAAATTTGCAGCCTGTTCCTAAAATTCTAACACACATCTATATTCTAAATATACATTAAAAGTTTTTTTTGTTTGTTTGTTTGTTTGTTTGTTTTTTAACTGAAATGAAATTCAAATTGCTATACCTGAACAAGAAATTTGTTTCTTAGGTGCATGGAACAGAACCCAAACTGTTAAAACCTCAGGATCCTGAAAAAGAAATTGGTTGATTCATCTTACAGAATGAACGGAATTACTAGAGAAAAAATAAAGCAAAAAAAAAAAAAAAACCCCAAACTCCACTAGGTAGATTACAAAAAACATTACTGTGAATTCAGATAATCAGAACGCATTTCAGACAGTAAGTAACAGAAAGAATCAGTAAACTCCAACTACTCACTTGTCCATCATAGCTTGCATGGATCACATGATTTACAACAGATGGAGCTGCTACCTGAGAAACTGTATCCATTTGGAGTGATTGCTCATTAGAAGAATTAACTGGTTCCTTGGAAAACGTGAAGCAACGCCAAGCTACTGCATTCTGTCCACAAAATAGAGATTTTTAAAGTATTAAAATACTTACTGAAACAAAACTGACAAAGCTGACAAATGCAAGGCTATCTCTAAGCAATTTAGTCTGGAAAAAAGAAATAAAAAATTAGCCTGTAGTCTCAGCTGGTATGTCATAGTGCAGAAAACCCTCTAAAAATTGTTAGAAATCCTCTGTAATAGAAGGAATTGAGCTGGAAGTGGTAAGCAGAAGGCTTAAACCAGTTAGGCTGTGCAAGACTAAATCTTACTAGTAACTGAGATGATAACCCACAGCGTTAACACAAAGCCAGACCTTTCTCTCTTGTCCCCGTACAACAGGAGGAAAAGAAAAAACTCTTCCCACAGCAAACAGCAGCAAGCCTAGACACTAACCCAAAACCTGCACTGCCAAAGAGATGCAAATAGGAGCATAATGTAGCAAGTTACAGAGGGTATTACTGCCTAGTGGGAGACAAAGCAGAAACAGATCTGCTCTTCCTCCAGCAAATGAAGACAGAACTCATTAAACTTTCTATGAAGCAAGTTCTCTGCTATGAGAGTGGTGAGGTGCTGGAACAGGCTGCCCAGAGAGGTTGTGGATGCCCTCTCCCTAAAGGTGTTCAAGGCCAGGTTGGATGGGGCCCTGGGCAGCCTGGTCTAGTATTAAACGGGGAGGTTGGTGGCCCTGCCTGTGGCAGGGGGGTTGGAAATTCATGATCTTTGCGGTCCCTTCCAACCCTGGCCATTCTGTGATGCAGTGAAGCAGGGCTGCTTATTTCAATAGTCAACTGTTAGAAAAGCACACATTCCACTAGAATAGTGCAATCCATCTTCAACTTTCCAGAGGGAAGATTTAGGCATCATAAACCTTTCTGCTGTCTGCTGCCTTACTGTCTCAAATCAGGCAACACAGGGCAGCAGACTGCAGCTGGGCTGGCTGAAATGAAAGACAGGACAAGGTGCAATTGTCCCAGAAGCACTTTCATTGGTACCATTACAGATGAATCAGATCACCAGTCAGCAAAAATGTGTACTTCCTGACTAACATGAGACACTTCTTGGGAATTTTACATCCAGAGTCAAGGGTACATTTTAGTAAAATAGCAGTGTTTTGTATTAAAATTCATTTGTATTAAAATTTTAAGTATCACAAGAAGTTAGCTTTTACATACAGGAATTCTACTGTACTTACTGCATTAATAATAAGTCTAATTGGCACAAAAGCATGGGTTTTGTTGATAATTTTTAACGGAAGAGCCTTCCAACTGCCAGAAGTCAAGTCACCAAAATCCAGATAATCTTGTTTTCCTGTTTCCACCTGGTTTTAAGACAAAGCAGAACTTTTAAGGAAAGAAAACCTCAAAAATGAACTAGAATACAAAAGCAGCAGGAAGCATTATTTCTGTAATGCCATACCAGCACATAGAATACACACCTTCTACCAGGGGTAGTTGTATCTACATGACATTTGTTCGGACTTCAAAAGTGCATATACCCAGTTGGCTTTGGCTCACATGTATTGTCTCATCATTTAAGTCAACATTAGTGCAATATTTACCCACCAAAATCCATTACATAGTCAGGTTATTTTGGTTAGTATGACATAAGCATGAAACAAATTTAAACTATCATTACTGCTAGCAAGAAGAATGTGCCACCTGTAACATTATAGCTACATAAACTGTAGAAAAACATCTGAAGTGCTAATTTTGTTAGTATAACAAAATACTTTTCTTTCAGTGATCTGAAAGAAAATATCACTTCTATTTGGCACATTATCCAGTCTCTGTAGTGTAACAAGATGTGTAGGGAAACTGGAGAATTTACTTTTAATTTAAAGATGAAGCAAGTTTCAAGAAGCCACATCATGAAGAACACCGACAGTGATGGATTTTGTCCAACTACTGATGAAAAATCATTTAAATTCAAACTTATGGAAAAAGTACAGAAGTATTACACCTACTCACATATACTGGAATAAAAGAGCACTAAAATTATTTTAAAATATACAGTTTAGCCAACAAGGTTAACAGAGCAGCTTACGGCCAAAATAAAGGTTTATAAGCTGTGGTCAACACTGGAAAAATTTGACTTTCGTCAGCAAGGCCACGGACAAGAATGTAATTTGCTGCAACATCTCCAGAAGTAACATTATGCACATTTCTGCTCAACCAGACTCATAAATTCACAACCACATAAATCCAAATTTAATTCTTGGAACAACTACCACACTGTCTCCCATCCACTTGCTCTTCATAAGACAGAAGACAAAGTATTCCATCCATCCACTTTTAATTACGAATTAGTCTGAACGGAAATACTCTCTGCAACAATAAATGAGCTCAAAGGAATAAATAAACAGGACAAAACCTATGCCATGTGATTTTTAAAAAAATCCTTACAATAGGAAATAAATGCTTTTTACTATATTTTAATGCTGTGATATCCAGAATTCTGAGAAAGCATTATATGTTAAAAAACTCATCCATTCTTTTAATAATGAGACATTTATTATTTTCAGAGTTGCTCAATAATTTTTCATATCCAGCTACGTGCTCTTCCACAATTAAAACTTCCTTTGTTTAAGCTTTTAATATACATATATACACCCTTACATTCCCTATTCATTCCAAACATAAGAAATTCCAGGTTCCCATGAGGAGCAGTCTTTATTCGCACTTTTTCACTATCATTAAATTATTCACAGAATTCCAATTAAAAACAAACAAAAAAAAACAACAAAAACCACAGAAGTAGTAGTTACTTACTTCTAAAATAGGATTTTCAGCAACTGCTGTCAGAACTACCCTACTTGCCAAAGCTTCTGCTTGAACAACTGTCTCAGCATCTGCAGAAAGTGGCCAAGATGAAACACTGAGAATACACTGGAAGATCCCTGAATGACAAGGTAAGAAAAGTATTTTCAGGTCATCAGTAGAATGGGGTCCTACAATCGTTTTGTTCTTGAACACGAGACACTGATATTTTACAGGATCCACCTGAAAAGCAAAATCGACATCAACTTCAACAAACTTTTTGTTAGAGGACAGCTTCATTCAAAATACCACATTTATTGCATCAACATTTTTATGCCCCACTTTCATCTGACTCAACTGTAGGCATTTGCTTTAAATCTAAAGAGTTAAAGGGTTGATAGGTCAGCCTGAAAGTTACTGGGGCTTCTGTCCAGAATCTAGTAACAGATTAACATGGGAACTGCAATATTTACTATATTTGAAAGGTAGAAATTAATAAGCAGTGATCTCAAACCTACCAGAATTTATGCACACAAGATAAATTTTCAAGTCAATCTTATCCTGAGATACTTACACTTACTATTCCTACTCACTGGAATAAACCAAGAGGCCTGCCTAAGAGAGGTACCACTGCTTTTGTTTATATTAACTATAAACTGGAAAGAACTTACAACTCTCTAAAGGCTACTATTTCACAGTATGACATCTGATAAGATTACAGCTTTATGCATATAAGTGTACTGAAAAATACTTACCTTTTCCCCATTGACTGATATACTGAGTATTCCAATGCTGACCTGCAGCCACCGCTCAGTTGGATTAAAAATGCTAAGAGCTGTCTGCGATGCAATTCCCACACAGCAGGCATTAGGGAACTTCAGCTCTTCTGGTACTTTTACATGGCCTGAGGAAGGAAGCATGCTACTGTTAGTTCCAAGTATCCTGAATAAAGTATCATTTAGGCTATCCTTACTTCAAGTTTGTCAACTCGTCTGAGAAATGCTTTCTTGCATCAAGAAAATATTTTAATTGAAAAAAGCAGAAAGCAGCTTCAGCCCCCCAGTTCTGGGATTTTTTGGCTTAACTGGCTGTTAATATCTGCCCATGACAGTGACAGAAATGCCTTCTGCTTTTCAGCTAAAGTACAGCTGAACTTCCAGGACACGAGTTGTCTTGCCTAGCACAAACTGCAGCTAGGATTTCTCTCCCTCACAACAAAGAGTGCAACAGATCCTTTCCACAACCACAAAACCACTGAATGCTGAGATCTACTTTCCTTGATTACAAAAAACACATTTTAAGGGTATTAGGAAGACTAGAAGAATAGACACTAAATTCAGAAGATACCATTAACCAAAGAAAATCAGTAATATCATTTTTCTCAAATATCAGCTTGCATAAAGAACAGCTGTGGTCACTCACACTCCTACATTTACTTACTCCTTTATAGTACTTTTAGCTATTCCTGACCACAGCTATTTTAAAAGTGCGCTTTAAATAAGCCTTACCAACACCAGGTGATGTCGAAAAGTCCCACTCATTTCTACTAGTCCCAAGGGGTTGTACAGTACACGATCTTATATTTAAGGTATTCTTGCTCCAGGAAGTAGAGTGTGGATGACAAAGTGCAGCTGTACCCAAAGAACCGGGACCAATATTCGAACCCAAAGGGATTCCTGCTGGAACTGGATTTTCCACACGTCCTGCTGAGATGCTGGAGTAAGGAAGCCCTGATGGTGGTACACTAAAACCTGCAGAGCTGCAGCCATGAAACTGAGGTAAAACTTTGTTTCCAGTAGATGGTATGTTTCCTAGGTGCTGCTGTGCAAATTGAGTTGTTGCCAAGGAATGGCCTGGAAGTAACGTCGCAACAGAAGAAACTGTTTGACTTTCAGAGGTAGTGATGTGGGATTTAAAGCTTGAAATAGGAATATACTGTTCACCAGGAGCGTTTTGATTTATCGGAATACAAGTTCTTAATCCAGGATATACAGGCAGCGCATTTAAGGATGGCAATCCCTGGCTCTGTGCTTTATTGGTGCGATCCTGCCATACTTCTTGTGCACCAACATTTACAGGAAGTGGCTGAAAGACGCAGAATTTACTTGCAAGAGCTGATATAACAGGGTCTAACTCTTTAAGAGTTGCTGCTACTTTGGAGGCAGCAGAAGTAAGCTGCCTTTCATTCTTTGGAAGATCTTCCTTGGTCAGTTCTTGACCTCGTCCTTCAAGCTTTCTTTCAGGATGCGCAAGTTCATTTTCTTCTGATTTTTGATCACCACTGAACTGTATTCCTTTGCGGTTTCTTTGGCACAAGTAGTCTTCTAAATTCTTGTTTGTTTGCTCCTGTGAAGGAGTTGGGCTGGCTCGAATTATTGTTGTACTTAGTTCACTTGCATTTTCACTCTAGTAAGCAAATGTGATACACAGTATTATGACAAATATTACACATTCTAGAAAAGCAAACAGGATTCAGGAAACAGACCCTAATATTGGTACCGGCAGCCATTACCATTAAGTGATCAAATCTGTCAAGTCTTGTTACAAAAACAAGACTTCAGACATCTGTGACTATCTACTCTGAGAAAGAAAGCCTGTTGCTTCAGCCTGTTTGCTATCTGAAGTCACATGTAACTAGGTGTATGGCATCTGCTCGATATGAAGCCAGTTTTCTTCACAGCAGCCCTGTGGTGCTATGTTTTGGATTTGTGATGAAAACAGTGTTGATAACATATTGATGTTTCAAATACTGCTGAGCAATGTTGGCAGAGTCAAGGTCACCTTTGTTTCTCACTTCACCACAGCAGTAAGTAAAGCTGTGGGTGGGCAAGAAGCTGGGAGGGGAGATGGTCAGGACAGCTGACAAAAAAGAAATACTCCATACATTCAGAAATAAAACTGTGGCATATTTTTTCCAGAGTAACTGTTCCTTGGACATTGCCTGGGCATTGGTCTGCTGGTGGTGATTTCTTTTGCAACAATTATATCATCCTTCTGCCCCCCCCACCCGCCCCGCCTCGATTTACTTATCAAAGTCCTCCCACAGACCTTAAATTTAGTGTTTTTCTCATACCTACAAATGAAAAATACATCTAGCAGTGAACATTTCTACTAACCATTAGAGAAATTCCAAAGTAATTAAGATGTTGTACCTATCTCAGTGGAAGTTCAAATGGCATCACTTATTTTTGTAATCTAAGAGATTTTGAACTTGTTTGTTTTAAAGTTTCATCCACATGGTTGCACATTTTGGAGGGGGGAAGCATAACAAAGATCTCAGATTCCAAAGTAACCATGGACTGAGGTAAGAGAATATTAACTATCTTAATCAGCATAAGACTGCAAGTCTGAACTGAAGTTTCACTCTGATATACACTCTTTACTAAATCAGTAAGAACAGTGAGAATGATTATCAGAGGTAGACCAATGGTATTTTCAGTCCTGAAATCAATTGGTGGAAGCTAAAATACGCATTGATAAACATTTCTTAGGTTGTAGGCAAAGGAAAGCACTCTTACCAGAAAATGAAACAAAACAGAAAGGGAGCCTCAGGGGTGAAAAAAGCAGATAAAGAGCCTGCTAACTGCTGCTAGAATGCTGCACTGCATTCCAAGAAAAGAATTACTCAAGAAGCAACTCAGAAAAACATGGAAAAAAATACACCAACTCTAGCACTTTCCAGAAGTCCATTGAATGGTTTACTCTTACATTCATTAGGGTTTGTAATTTAACAAAACCTACTTCAGAATTTAAATTTCTGAAACGTGGGAGTCGGGAAGAAAAGAGGGAAAAGCACAATACCTTTTTGCTAAGCACAGTGTACACTAAACTATTCTGAAACCTTTCAGGCTGTTCTAACCATTAAAAATGATTTTGACCATGTAACAGTTCATAGGGCAGAGCACAGGACATAATTACAGTCATAGATTTTCTTACCCAGTGTGTCTCTGGATCACACATTACAGACGTATTCTTAAGCGTACTGTCAGATTCAGAGACATACGTTAATCTGCTCATGCTTGGGCTTGAGTAAATTGACTGAGATACAGTACTCTCCTTGCAAGATGATTTTGGATGATGTGATGTGCTAATAAAATCAGCCTCAGACCTGAAAAACAGATAGGAAGTATGTCAGACGACACAGAATGCATGCCCACAAGAAAATGAATTGCCACTGGCCATAGCATATGTTTACAACCACAAGACTTGGTGGCAATCCTATAATTCACACAGCTCCTCTTATTACTGGAACTCATTTTAAAAAAAAAAAAAAAAAAAAAAAAAAAAAAAAAAAAACATTACCCATTCAGTTGCTAAGAAATGCTGAAATCTTGGGGACAAAGTTACAGTTTCAAATATGAAAGTGTTCATAAGTAATACAAGTATTTCTAATTATTCTCTCACCACAAGCAGTGATATCAATTAGAGAACAAAACTGACCTAAGCACAACTTTAAAAAACACAACAAAAACAACAACAACCCAGGCCATCATTGGTTGTATACAATATCAGGCTTTGTTATTAAATAACTAGAACCATAACAAAAAATGAATAAGAACTAAATACTGCAGTCAACAGTTCCATCATCACGAAGGTTTAAGTATCCACAGTATCTGACTAGCTACAGGCTGAGTATTCTGTATTCTTGCATTACTGGACAATCCTGAGCAGAAACAGATACATTCCTGTCCCGCAACCTTATCATCATACCAGCAAGGGAAATAAATCAACAATTGCTTAAGACTGCTCCTCCACACATACATTAAAACCTAAGAGTAAGCTTACACACAGAACAAAGTCCTAGTCTTAAAAAAAAAAAAAAGTCTTCTATAAACTGAAGTCAAAAACAATATTTACTTTAAAACCTGATGACTCCAAGATCCCCATGAAACTGTAGCAATTCTTATAACCCACGCTAAAAAATTTACCCTGAAAATGCTGTTCCAGAAGTGTCACTAGGAGAAGAGTGAATCAGCGGTGAAGTTGAAGGCCTGAAGCTATACTGCTCATCCTCTAAAGGCTGCAAGTCACATTCAGGGAGCATGGATTGATGCTCTGATAAATAAACAGAATTTTATAAGTGTATAAGCACAGGAAACAAGTCTATTTTCAAGAAAAGCCTTTTCTACAACTGGTTGCTTTTATCTTTTTTAGATTACTGGTTGCAATTACTTACCACCACTATTTTGGCAAGTTGGAGAGAGCTTCTCAAAAGTTACATGTTTCATGTTCCCACTGCCAGCAGCACTGCTCTCTTTGGCTCTCTCCTCCACCTTTGTGCTTTTCGTCTCTTCATCAGGGTTTTGCACAGGCTTTGCTTTTGTAGGACTTACTGAGACATATTTACCAGGTTGTTTGGTAGATTTTACATTGCTGAGTGGCACGATGTTTCTTGTACTTCTCTCCAAATCATTACATGGTTCGGGAACAGCATTTTTCACTTGATCTACTGTTCCTCCATCTTCCCTGCTATAACATCTGCTAGTAAGACTGTCAGCCTCCTGAGCAAACAGAAGTCTCTGTGCCATTTCCCTTTTAGATGCTAAAGGAGTTTCACATGTCTGTGCTTTGTTTCTACTAGGTGAAGTTTGGATATCCAGCACATCAGATTTAAGAGTAGCACTCATCAACTGCATATGTTTACTATTTAATATATCAGATAACTTCTCTGAATACTTAACACTATTTGCAGCTCTGTCTTCATGCCTGGAAGCTCCAGATGAGCTAGAGATATTCTGAGTACCATTTTCTGCATTAAAATAATCCAGAAACTGCTTCTCTGTTAGTCGCTGCTCATTATGATCATTTAAAAAGTCTTCTACAAGAGTTTCTTTGTTTCTCACTTCACCCATTGAAGTGCTTTCAGACATACTGTTCTGGACAGATGTCTCAAGTTTCACAGTACTCTCACGCTCACTTTCATGTCCCATCTCATCTGTTTTTTTGAGATATTTTTCCATATCAAATGTACTGTTTTCCACATGGCTGGATAATGCCTGATCAGCTGTGAGTTCCATCTCTTTAACAATTCCAGGAAGGAAACACTTTTTTCTATTTTTATTGGAGAGTGTCATCATCATAGCAGCCAATTGGGAAGGATCAGCACTGCAAGAAGCATTAGCAATAGCAGAGGCAATTGTGCTAATACTGAGGACAGAGTCAGAATGATTAGATAAGCCACCTTCCAACTTGTCTTCATTAACTCCATCCTACAACAAAGAAAAACAGATTAAGCACCAAATGAAGAATGATTTTGTATTTGAATTTATGCCAGATGTGGCACGCCTGATATTATATTAATATTTCTTGTTGCCCCAGGCTTAATCTGTTGCCAAGGAGAAACGCCACAACAGGAAAACCACTGATTTTCCAAGACTGCTTGCCATAAGGATTGCCTGCTAGGAAGCTTCTGTTCCTTTAAAACTTGGCAACTTGATACACATAAAATTCTCCTATCTGCCTTAGCTTGGTTTTAGGGACTACAAGTAAATACAACCAAAGACAGAGTAGGGAGGAAACTGACCAAACACGCACTGTCTTCCCAAATAACTCCCAATCATCTGCCTCTCAACAAAGTGAAACAAAATCAATTCCACGCTTCTCTGCATCTCTGAAGTCTCATGACTTATTGAATTTGCACACTGCCTATTCTTAGCAAAACACTGGCATAACTAGGCAATGTCACCTCTAGATCATAATCTCTTCCCATCTCTCTTGTAGATAAGATTTCTTTTTGTGAACTTGCATTTATGTCCTCTCATAGATATCCACACAAACCCTCACAGTATCCTCATAAAAAGACTGTTGAGTTATGGAGTGGACAAGGAGATTATGACTAAGAACTGGCTGTAACATGTTGCTATCAGGGCACACAGTCTGTCAGGAGGCTATGAGTAGCCTGAGGTCCATAATGAGGTATCCCAGGGAAGGATGTTGTGCCAGTATCATTATCAGTGACGCTGATAATGGAACAGAGCACAGCCTCATAGCAAGTCTGCAAAGGTGTGGTTCATACATAAGATGGGCTGGCTGAGTTCAGAAAGACCTCAGCAGGTTGGAGAAACAGGATGAGAAATATTGTGAATTTCAAAGAACAATGCCTTTCAGCCTGGGGAAGAATAAGTCCTTGCACCAGTACTGGTTAGGGACTGACCAGCTGGAAAACAGCTTGGTAGAAAAAAAATCAGAGGTCCAGGTAGTCATCAAGTTGACCATGAGCCAACAACATCCCCTTGTAGGAAAAAAAAAAAAAAAGCCAACAGCAATCTATGCTGCAGCAAGAAGAGATTGATCAGCAGGTTAAAGGTGCTGTTTCTTCTATTCAGTGCTGGTACGACCAGACCTACTTCATAGATCGTAACAATCTAAAGAAACTAGTCTAAGAAGTAAAAGACTTCTGCTAGGATTCAAGTTATCAGCATAAAAGGCTGAAGTAGGTTGAGATTGAAGTCTAAACTTAACCTTACTCAAAGAAACAATAACAACAGAAGTGACTTTTGTTCAAGTTCACACTTGTAATTAATAGAAAATACGAAAAAAATACCTTTGCTTCACTTTTGGAAGCAGTTTCTGTATTAATGCCTTTTTGTATTCCAGCTGCAGCCTCCACACTACACCACGCATCTTCGCAGCTGGTAGAACTCGCATGTTCTTTTGCTTGAGCTTCCAAGTCTTCTAAGAAAGAAAGAAAAAGACCTACAATTAATTTCCAAGTATATTGTTTGAACAACCTCATTCACGGGATGTGAACAGTCCTGTTTGTTCATTACAACAGTCTTTTCCAGTTGAACACAATACAAGAACCATCAACAATCGCCTGTATAGTTATAATATTGAAAGAACATCTTCATTCAGTTAACAAAATTAGTGATGTTAATAATACCAAGCTCACACTTCATTTTCAGGTAGCCTACCATATTAGCACAAGCTAAACATGTATTTTCATAAAATGTTGTTCACAAGGTAGCATAAACGTAGACCCAGCTCTAACATAAAACCATAGGAGTAAAAACTGAATAAAATGTTTTTTCATATAACAGGGAGTCTGAGAGAGGTAGATAGCAGTGAACCGGTGATCTTGAAGGATTATACTGAGAAGGACACCTCTCTGAAACCATCAAGTCTATTAAGAATCTTCTGGATTATCAGACAGAACACAAAGTAGGAAATACTGTACTGATGAGATGTAGAAGCTATTATATCACCAAGGAGCTTCTGCTCGAAGGAAAACATCCAGACTCCGTAGAACACTATATACTATTTATTAAAAAGCTCTGCTTAACATACTAAGTTGATACACTTAGTATGAAGTGTGTTTACTTCAGTTAATTTAGCTTCTCTTCTACTTGTGGTAGATATTTGGAGTTTGGATATCCTCAGTACTTCAAGTAATATCCTTCTCAGGTCACTAAGCTCTCAGTTTCTTCTGCATCTACTGTTCCTTAAAAAAGGATTGTATACTAATATTGTTAATAAAGATAATTGCCAGTACTCCTGAAAAAAATTCACATGACAATTGCTATTAATATATTGGGTATTTAAGTCAATTTGTGGCCACTTTCTCTAGCATTTACGAAGTATTTGCAGAGCACACTATGGTATTTACCTATTACTTAAAGCAGCAATTACAGCTAGCTTCTACCTGAACAAAGGTCACAAGATTCAAGAAACATCTTGTTTGGATTTTTTTAAACAAACTGTAAACAAAAATCCAGACTAGTGTAGAGTGAATTTAAGCACAGTAGCACTATGTTTAAAGAAAACAAAACAAACAAAATGACATAATTAGGGATGCTTTAAAAATATTTGGAAGGGCTCAGACCTGGGAAAATAATGGCTGTAAGGTTGCTTTTAAGGAAATGTCCCACATAAAAATCTAACCGATGTTTTCATCACTGTAGAAGTTTATGTAAGCCACTGCATTGATGCTACAAATGGATTCAGAAGGCTGATATTGCCTTAAGTGTATAAGAACAGCAAAGATGCTTTAAAAGGAACTCATCTTTTGATTAAGTACTCTCAATTTCCTACATATATCTTGTTCAGTTGATACACAAGTAATGCAAAAATGCACCTTCTGGTCTTTACACATAAGATTTTGGAGGAATTTCCTATTCTTTCTTTAATCAGATATCCCAGGAGTATAATTACTTATTTATTCTAAAAGATGGAAGGAAAAGTTAGACTTGTATATACACAGACAGTTATAACCCGACCTACTACTTTCCCTACATCCTCTATATCTAAAAGGAAAATAAATCAACTTCCTGTTTTTGTGGTTCATTGTTTT
Organism: Tetrao urogallus; assembly: GCF_951394365.1. NCBI lineage: Eukaryota > Metazoa > Chordata > Aves > Galliformes > Phasianidae > Tetrao > Tetrao urogallus. The sequence goes on along the minus strand of NC_136815.1, from coordinate 51,339,158 downwards.
TGTTGGGCTTTTTGTTGTTGTTCTTTTGTCAAAAGAACTATATAGCTTTTTCAATAGGTAAACCCTGAACATGCTTTAATTATTACAAGACATTCTGGTATTTATCCAGCATCTGAAAATGTGGAAGTGGCATGGGCAATCCAGTTTACTAGTTGGTATTGGAATGCTCTCACACAACACTTCAGGGTTTGTGTTTCTTTGGTGTGAATACCTTCCATCTTCACCCTCACACACCTGAAAGTGATTAAGATGATTACAATGAGTTTATCACATACTTCTCTCCAGTCTCTATCACATACTTGTACAGTCTTTAACAGTTATACACAAATAACTCCTCGTTAATGTTACAACTACTGGTCTGATGTTGATCCTGCTCTATAATTACCTGGAAACACTTCAGAAAATTGTGAAGTTTCTTGGGTAGAGTCACCTACTGATGCATCAAATTGCCTTAGCAAAGCAACAGGTTGCCTTGTCTTCGGAGATGTAATATGGTAGCCAAAAGAAGGCTATAAAAAAAAAAAAAAAAAAGAAAAAAAAGAAAAAAAAAAAAAGAGACAACCCAGAATACAACATTAGTAAATTCAATCATGAAATACCCACAGTTCCATTGGGTATGCAAAGTAGTTTCAGCCAGTGTCTCCGCAGTTGGTATTTGGCTGAGAAATAACATATGCCTCCTAGCTTTGTAAATGCCTCCCTGACATACATACAATGCTATTTAAATAACAAAAAAATAAAAGCATACAACACACAAAAACGAAAAAAAAAAAAAAAAACAGCAGAAAATGTATTTATACCAGTTAGACAAAAGAAAGTACATGTGCTCTCATCAGTTCTGCAGCAGTAAACAACATGCTCACTCTACCAGTACACTAGGACAAAACTGAATTACACAAGCATATCCCCTTATACACAACTCTCAGGTTCTGTTTGTCTGCAGCACAGGTGAGATGCTGTCTACCCAACAGCGGGTAAGAAACACATAAAAGTCTATTGGTAAGCTGAGGTCTAGATGATTATGCTTTTACTGGAAGTGAGCTTTTGCTTAGATAGCACAATTATCAACAGCCATTTAGAGACACCTCACTCAAATTTCCCTCTTAATAGTGTTCCATTCAACTCTGTGGACTGCTTGCTCTTATCTCCAGCAAGCAGCCTGTAACAAGGCCTACCTTCCCTCTCTCTAACCCTATGTTTTGACCAAGAATTAATTATAAAGATTCCTTGGTAATACTAGTCATCCCTTCACATCATAAATGTCAAATGAGAATCAAAAACCAACTCATCCTTGTTGTATATGCATACAGAATTAGAAGCAGTTCTCAGAAATAGTTATGACAACAACAAAAAAAGCAGTTCTGCTTTTTCTTATCCTTCCCTTGCCTCTCGTAACACTGAGATACATACCCGTTTCACATCACTGCCTCCACCAAGACAACCAAGAGCTTCAGACCTCTGACCAAAGAACTCCCCCAGAGACAAACGTAAGTAGCTGGCATCTTTACTAACATCAGACATTTTTGGCAGAAGGCAGCTGCCGGCAGATTTCCATGAAGAATTTGCTAATTCAGATGCATTTAGAACATCTACTTTTTCTGCCTGCAAAGAAGTGACAAAAATTGTCATTTGTAAATAAATGGCAGTTATTCTGCCTGCATTCATATCATTACTTACCTGCAAAAGTCTGTGTGCTTTCTCAAACTCTTCCTGGTCTTGTGCAATCACTGCTGCTGCTTCAGCTTAAAATCAAAGAAAACATTTATTAAATAAGAGTTGCCATTACTATTCTGCATCATTAAACTAAACTTTGAGGCAAAGATGCTTAATTCTACATCCAAGACAACTTGGGACAAACCAGGAGTTATTCCTCACATAATAGCAAGAAAGGTTCATGTGAAGTTGGTTCAAAACAGCATTCCCTAACCTTTAGGCAACCCAGTAAAAGAAGCATTTGGCTAGCTACCTTAGAGCTCAGTACAGAAGGCTTCTTATAACCTTGTCCTGAACGCAAATTATATTAATTATTGGTTCTGCTATCTATACTAGGTAGAACGGAGCTTCCAAACCAACTTAGACAACATTCAGGTTAGAAAATTAAGTGCTGAACTTAAGCAAAAGAAAGAGATTGGTTCAGTTTGTATCAGTTCACGAAATACCTGTGCAAGTTAACATGGCCAAAGTTTGCTGTCTATAAAAATTACTTAAGGGAAGTTGGAATTTCGTTGCTTTTGAGGAAAGCAACAAAAAAACAAAAAAAACCAAAAGTTTTTTTGTTTAAACAAAAACTTTTAAACAAAACTTTTAAACAAAAACTTTAAAAACAAAGTAACACCTCTTTATTAAGCAATCCAACTATAATGCCTAAAGGCAACCTAGCACTGTCAATGACATGCAGTCACAACCAACTGAATTTTAAGTCAATAACAATTCTTCTTTAATCCTCTATATAAGACAAGACAACTTACGAGGACTTCCTGAAGCATAAACTGTCAAGTGAGCAACACTGCACTACTCCGTACAAACAAGCAAACTAGCTGAGAGAAAAATGCCATCCGTGCTGAATCCAATCAGGTGGAAAGCATCATTTCTTTAAAAACCATCAGGTAAGGGAAAAGCTAATGAGCCCTGGAAAAAATTACAGCAGACAACTATTCCAAATAATTTGATAACTCGAGTCTGAAATGCAGCCAGGTATCCGAAATATCCTGCTACCTGAGAAGCAATGAAGGAGCTCTGCTTTACTGACACAATAAGTAGGGAACTTTCCAGCAGATAATCTTATTTGTTTGTTCCAACAGAAAACCACACAGCGCCAACAAACAATTACAACCCAACAGCCCTGCTTGACCTTGTGTTCATAATAAACAATACATCATCATACACTGCATCCTTTCTGAAAGAAAGAGCAGCCTTGAGCAGACATCTTCAGAATACCATCCACACGTCAGCTTTAGAAACAAGAGAGTAGGAGAAACTCCGTTGCATACAATGCTCAAATCTGTATGGTAAGACAGTTGCTCACAACACATTTTGGTGCTGAGGAATTTATTTGCCCACAGCACTACATGCATACTACCCGATCTTGTACGACAAACACAGACTCTCATGAAGATCAGCCTGAGACAGGTAAAGGAAAATTAAAACTGAAGTAGAGAAAGGTTCAAAAAGCCTAGAATTTCTTAGAAGAGTCCTGTAAATGGCCCTTAGTGACATTTTGCAGTACCAGTGCTAAGCGTAAGCACTCAGCACCAAGACATTCCCAAGAAGTTCACAAAAATCACCAGCCAGAGAATTCAGCAGCTCTTTTCACATTTACTTGCTTGTTTACATAATAATTTCTTGTTTACAGTTTCCTGTCTTATAACCATCATGCAGTACAGAACAATGGCTTCCTCTTCTTGATGAAAAGAATAACAATAATTAAAATTCTAACCAACATTTCTGGAAATGACAGACAGGGTAGCTATTTTCCTCATACAGTTGGTATCAGTGACACTCTTAGTGGGAAGAGTAAGAAACATGGAAATAAGCTGTCAGCTGAAACTATCATTATATGCTGATGACAACAGCTTTCAAATAAGATTTAGTATCTAAAGCCTACAGACTTTGAATACTAAACACCATTTATTTTTAAAGTGGAAAAAATAAAAAAGGAAGAGAAAAAGTTTCCTTAACTATACTAACAGATAGGAACAGCCAACTAAAAAGGAAAAAGATTACATACATCCAGTTATGAACTCATTTATTTTATCATCCTCAGACAGGTTTAAATCTTGTTCTCCATCAAATGAAGTATAGTAAGCAAGATCAGTCACCCATTTGCCTTCTTCATTTTGATAAACAATGCTATGTGGTGCATCACCTGAAATATACAACAAATGATGCCTAGATGATTAAAATAAAAGGAACGAGGCAAAATGTCTTGAATTTAAATGAATCCACTCACTAAAGGCCAGCAACAAGTTATTGTAGATCAAGTAGCTGCAATTTCAAGTTGCAGCAGTACTGCCAAAGAAGCAACAGTTTGCAATAGCCATCAATCAGTAATTTATAAAAACAAAAACAATTTATTCAAGTTACATTTTTTCGTATTTATAAAGAAATCGTGGATTTTTTTTTTTTTTACTAAAGAAAAATGCACAGCTTACAATTTTATTTCTTTTTCCACGCAACAGTGGCATAGTTATGTTATATATAAAACAACATACCTGAGTCCGTTGTAGCTAAACTTTTATTCTGACAGCTGTCTGCAGTTGGAGACAAGTAAGTATCAGAGAGGCCAACCTCACACCCAGTTGCACCTGGGTCAGCTGCAGGTTCATCTGCACTAAGAGGAATTCTAGGATTGGTGTAGTGCTCCAGAAACCCTTCTGCTGGATGTAGTACTTCACCATCAGAAGCAGCAGACTGATGCTCAGAGGACCATACTTCCTGCTTGGAAAAAGCACCCTCGCCATCAGCTCTATGGCTGCTGATGCACTGAAGATACAGTGAATCTAAACACAACTCAGCGGCACTGCAGGATTCCAGCACATCTCTGCTGGTCATGGAATTCTTAGGAAAAAAAAAAAAATTAAGTTATTACAGTTATTCTTAACTGTCAGAATTGCATTTGTTAATTGCTTGTGTTAATAGCTCTAGGTAGAAAATAGTCAAGTTAACCATGGCTGAAAAACATATTTAAAAAACAAAGCCTTACTATTCATCTTTTGTAAAGAAAGTTTGGGTTGTTAGTTCAACCTCTTATAAGTTTAAAAGCACAACCATATTTATTTTATGCTAGCCTTATTCTACATATATTTAAGAGATAACTCCATACCAGCTGTCTTCTTGGTCGGGGCAGTTTTTCTATTTGCACAGGACACCCAGTCATCCCTTGCTTTTGCAAACCTTCATCACTAGCATTTCCCGAGTCTCCTCCTGTCACAGCCTGGTACATATTGGGATCCTGAAAGTCCTCAAAAAAAGGAAATAAAAATTTTAAGTTACATCACATCCACAATGCTGAAGGGAAAAATAAAACACACTGCTGGCTATGTTAGTCCAACAATCTGCCTTCAGTATGTACAGAGCAAGAAGATGGGGCATCTCTTTCCTTTTTAATCCCACTATGTTATTTCATTTTCTTTAACAAGGGCACTGTACTATTTCTTCTCCGAATCTATCACTGAATGAGAATTCCAACCTGGAACCTTTTGGCACCTACCCCACTGCCCATCTACAGCCAGAGTGTAGCAGCAGCATCTTGCTCTATTTACATCAAGCCTGAGGTCAGAGAACACAGCTCTGCTGTTCTCACTCTTCGCCATGGCCACACAGTCTTAAAACAGTCACCTATTCTATTCCTCACATACAGCTGTCCATCAACAACTGGCAACCTGTGCAGAGTGCCATCGAAAGGGTTAACAGATCACTTCCCACAGCCTGGAATTTTTGAAGTCAAGTGGGAAATTTATGAAGCTGTCAGACAACACATCCTTAGAATAATCATAATCTTTGCAACCATGATTCAATCAATCACACTTCACTGCTCTGGTCAAGCATGTAAGTATCAAGTTTTCATTCAGGGTTACAGACACCGAGCAGTCTGTAAGAGAGAAATGGTGTTCTAAGACAAACCACCAGGTAGCTGTTGCTGTCTGCTTACCCTCCTCACACAGACTTCAGGAGACCATTTACTCCCTTGCAAAAACAGCCTCATGATGCTACATGTTTAATAAAACCTTGAAGACTATGACCTCGGTAATCAAGCTGGTGATTGAAAAGCTCTTTATAAAAACTAGTCGTACAAAATGAAATAAGCATTAATGCCAGCAAACACTAAAGTATTTGTAAAAAGAAAAAATAAAACAATCCTTCATCAGAAAAGAAATCAAATTGTTTTCAACAAGATGATCAACGTCTTAAAAGAAAGCTCCACACTGTCCTTTGAACAGTGTTGCATTTAAACTATAACAAAGACTAGCAGAAAGTTACAACTATTAAAATAATTTCTTGTCATAGAACCATCAAAATAAAATTTAGCAATGCCTAAAAAGAAAATACATTCATCTCCTGGAATTTACAAGATATAAAGATGGCCTTCCTTGCAGTTCACCCAATCAGCTTGTTGGGAGTGGAAGGAAGAGGTAAAGCTAGTGTTTTATGGATATTAGACAGCATTAAGAATTCCTTGCACTCAGATGCTGGTAAAAATCATGGTTTCATAAGACTGCAATATTAGTAAAGGCTTTTGCTTGATTACCAGTAATATTGTTTCCCCTACTGGACCTGAGGGGGTTCCAAACGCGTACCTACAAGCCTGATACTAACACCAGCAGTGGGAAAAGTAGAGAAGGTGCACCATAATTCATTCAAGCGAACACCTCAAAGTTGCAGTAAGTTCAAACTCACATACACAAGAAGCAGAACTCCAAAAAGCAGCCCCTGAAACATTAGACTGAACTGCAGCACAGACTGAACTTGTCAAGCAGAGGCTAGCTCTTACAGCAGCAAGTGCTGACTTGCATCCTACCCCACTGTTACTTTACTCTAAAGGTCAAGCTAGAATATCAACAGGTGATGCTGAATTGCTAGCAGCTATTTAAATAAAGAGCTGCTCAGGTCTTTATTCCTTTTTGTCATCCTACAGCTTAGAGATAGAAGAGATGTTATTGAAAAGCATACTTACAATAATAGGACTTAAGAAATGAAGTCTTAAGCAGTCCAGCAAGAAAAGACCCATCTTCAGGAAATACCATTGATGTTATGTTAGTTATTAACCCTAGGACAGGTCTCCATCATATCAGAGGACAGTAACATAGCCTTAGCACTTGTGTTATTTACCCCTTTGCAAGATCAAGTAACAAAACTGACTGCACAAGGTCTGGAACTGCTTATCAGGAGAAAGAAGGCCCCGACAAAGATGAGTGTAGAAAATCTGAACGAAGGCCTAAATAAAGACAACAGCATAACAGGAAACCCATGAGCATTTCTGCAAGCCTTCCAGATTAATGTCTCTTGGGACAGCCAACTACTTACCTAATTTCCCCATGCCTTATCACATAAGCAGAAAGATCCTCTGTAACAAGCATATTTGTCAGCTGCTAGCTCAGCACTATAAGATAATTAATACAAACACTGCTATGCTATTTAGCTTCTTTTGTTTCTTTTTATTTTTCTCCTAGGGAAAACCTTGCATAGGGAAAAGAAAGCCAGAATCTCGTTTAAAGTGCTTTGTTTCCTGCTTAGAGCTGTATTTGCTATCAACTACAAAAAAAAAAAAAATTAAGAAACAAGAGTCCTTTGCTTAATGCTATCTGTTGGGTAGTGTTTGGGTTTGTCATGAAAGAATATCTTGTCCACCCCCGGCAGCCAATTCTCAACAATACTACTGTTTCACAGCCATTAGGAATACTAGGTTTGGAACTCCATCTTAAACTTACTTGAAGCAAGCCATTTTCAGGAAGCTTCAGAGCTTTACAGCCATCTGAAAGCTTCCCTATGTCAATGTCTCCTCTGGTCACTTCAGGTGGTATCAGCTGCTCAAAATAAGCTTCCAGTTGGTTATCAAAGAACTCTTCATCATCAATATCATCATCTATTGAAACAAAAGAAAACATCCCATTCACCCTTCAGAGGTATTTTATAAATCACCTGGCAGGCTATCAGAGCAACTCCATAATCTTTAATGCATCAAGACACATACATACAGTCAGAGAAGAATGATCCTGTTCTTCCACCTCAAAATAAAAGTTGGGTTTTCTGTAATTTTCTTCACACAAGTTTTTGATGAAGTATTTTATACAGAATTATGCTTAAGTAATACATTTCTCCTCAAGTAGGTAGCAATGTTGTGTCAGAATTCTAAATATAACTATCCAGAGAAAGCTGTAAAGTTACAAATCCCTTACCTGTGGAATCTCCTCCTAAGCTTGAAAGAGATGAGAGTTTCTCATTTTCTAAAAAACTTGAAAGACTAATGCTAAGATGATCACTTGAGGTTTCAGTTTCTACCAGTTTTTCTGAAGGTTCAGATGGAGTAACCTGTGAGAAACATCCATATGTAAATCTGCCTGTGAATGATCAGCTATTGCATAAATCCCCTAAATAAGAAGCAATTAAAGAGGTTTAAGTAACATTTTAAAACTCTCCCCGTTCCTTCTTACACATCCCAGGAAGTATTCAGCTCCAGTCAATTTTGCCTTCTAGCTTCCACAAAGGAAACATGCAAGAAACACAAACATCATAAAAGGGGAAAAACACCTGAATAACACCAAACTTGAAAGATCTCAGAACCAAAATACTGAACTACTGCATTAAGGAAAAAAAATCTGCATTAGGGGAAAAAAAAATCCTTCATCTTAAAGTGCACAGTAGGAAATACACAATAGGTTTCTATAATGCTAAATGAATGCTTCTTCAGAAATCATACACTGAAATCAAACTCCTGTTGTTATTTTTTAAGAAAGCAGTAACACAACGCCTACTTTGGATTTAGTCTCACACAGTTTCATCTCTGACAGCTAGGAAATATGAAAGTTCAGAAAGGACAGACGTTTTGAAAGAGAGGTACTACTTTTCAGTGACAGACTGAGAGCATTCCACTGCAAGTCACAGGCCCCTGTGGCCCATAAAACACACACATGCACACAAACACAGACCAAATGAAAGTAAACTAAAGTAATTTAGAAAACACCAGCTGACACATCAAGAAGCGTACAACTGGACAGCATCAGGCTGCAGCTTGAGGTGTGTTTTCTACAAGAGCTGTGAGCTCTCATTCCCATCTGCACCCATAAGCATCAGCTTCTCTACAACGGCAGAAAGCAGTTGAAGCACAGCCCTGCCAGTACCTGATGCAGCTGTTTTCAACTATGGGAAGAGAAAAAATCCAGGTGCAACAAGACTGAGGTCTTACAAATGGTGCGGTTTATGTTGGGAACACCGAAGAAGTCACGTGAACTAATATTCCTCTAAGCAATTAACAAGTATAAAGGCATCACAGATCAGACTGGGAGCCTACTTCAACTTCCAAAAGCATTCAGAAAGGTTCCTCCAAGTCTCTTCATTAGGGCAAACTACAATTGTGCTTAAAAGATTCACACGTGGATAAAGAATGAGAAGACAGCACAAGGTAGGAATAAACAACAGCTTTCACAACAGAGAGATCAGGTGGAGTCACACTCCCGTGGTGCTAATTACGTGAAGTGACGTGGAAAACAGAGGCAAAATGAGACACGACATGCTGTTCCAGCCTGCAGGTATACACAGCTAAACAATGAACACTGTTGCATCACTTTCCTTTCTTTTCCTTCCTGAGAGAGAAGTCTCATACAAGATTATTATTAGGGTATCTATAATTTCACAGTATTTAAGAAGTTTTTACCTTGTTATCCTTACTGTCTGGAAGAAAACATATTCCAGTTGGTAAATCTGGAACAAAAAATATAGTAAAAATCAGTATGTTAGTAGCATAACATGAGAACACTAAGTAGTAACCATTCTATAAGACAGCCTCTTGAAATGTACACGTTATAACAAGACCAAAGTTCCTGCGTTCATACAAGAACAGTCAAAAGCATCTTGGAAACAATTGAAAAGGCAAGGTTTCAACAGGGCTAGAACTGTAAACAGCATGTAGACTATTACTGCCTGAAGGCTTTCTTACAAGCACTGTGAAAAAGGAGAGAGTGGCACATTACAGAAGCAGAAATGAGCATTATGTTCCACTGTTTCATTCCACTGTTGAGACAGTATCTTCTCTTAAAATCATTTGTAAGCAGCTTCCACTTTCCTACTGTATTCTCCCATAACCAAATCATGTCCCACAAGACAGAGCTAACATCTAAAATACAGATGTTAGCTGAAAAGGTTCATAATTCTTCAGAAACAAATGGGAACAAAAAGCAGTTTCCAGGCTACAATCTTAAGCTTCAAATACAGCACAACTTAAAACTGAATAGCCAAGTAGCAATGCTCAGAACCAAGCCCAAACAAGGCACTCCCAATTTTCCAAAGCATCTTGTTCCTATATTACTGTCACTTCCTTAAGCCTAAAAGGAGAAATGGCTGAAGACAATGCTTCAATGAACAGTGGTTTATCAGGGTGCATTTATATTACAAACCATGCACTTCTTAATAGAACGTGTTGTCTATTGAATTATGAATGCTTACCTCACAAAACTGCAGATAGCTTGGAAGAAGGTAATGACTAGAAGTATTTATGAAATCTACTCTCTTGAAGGAGCCAAAGGAATTTGATCACATTAGAATCCCTCTCCCTTACGTATAGTTAACATCAGTAACTGTACTTTCAAAGCAAGTTACAGAACATTGTTTTGCTTCTGCTGTTCCATTCACACTTCAAGAAGGAACAGTTTTCACATCCAAGCATTCCAAACTACTTTTCCATATGTTACACTAAAAAAAATAAATATGAGCTTCTACTTTGTACAGCCACAGCCAAACTACAAAAATAAAAAAAAAAATCACTCATTATTGGCTGGAATAGGGCAAGAAAAGAAACATCAGTTAAAATACAATCTCATAAACCTGCATCTATTGAAAGAGAAGGGGTAGAAAACAACTCTGTACATTGTCATCACATTGTTGGACTTCTGCTCAATCCCAAGCTTTTTGCGTTTTCAGTTCGTACAAAATAAAAAGATTCTTTTCCAAATCCCATTTGCACTATGCCACAAAACACGGAAATGGTTAAAAACTCCACAACCACAGTGTAATAAGGTAACTACACTGAGACCAAGTATGTAGTTTTTCTTGAAGTTTAATACCTTCCAATCGTTCAAGCGGTAATAAGGTATCTTGACTGTGATTCGAATGCTCAACGACGTTCTGGTCTTGATCTCCAGCCACGGAATAGGATTCTCTCAGACTAACAATTGCAGGCTGAGGTTCTTTAACCAACTTAGCAACTTCCCTAAAAAGAGAATTATTTCAATTTAAAATACCATAATTATACGTAATCAACATCAGCATATGATATCTCTCTACATAAAGATTTGAGAAGTTCTCCAGTTTTCACACCTTCATCCCTGGGAATTTTGCTGTTCCCATTAACAAATTCTACACACGTCACCTATCATTTTATAATAGAGGAATATTATCAAGATCAAGGGCTGCTGTTCCACAACCTAAAATGTCCCAGAGAAGCACCTAGAGCTATTTAATGTTAATATATGTGCGTGTCCGCCCCCATTTTGTTGTTGTTGTTTTGTCCCCTATTTCTTCTTCTCCTCTGCATTTTTGCAACAAGTGAGGAAAGCCCAAAGGGAAGAGGCTCCTGCTGGGAAAATTCCATGATCAAATTGACAGCAAGTCAAACAAAAACTAAACAAGATTTTCCTAAGACCATAAATACCAGCAGGTTGCTCATAACATTAAACTAGAGCAGAAATATAAAGAACAGGATTTACAAAAGCTGCTACTGAATAGAACTACAAAGAATTTCACTAATTCTGCTCAAAACTTACTTTTCACTTCTGATAGCCACATACACAATTAGCTTACTGGGCTAATCATAAGACTTTAAAGTTTCCACATTGAGTGAAATGAAACATTTTTGCATTATGCATTAGCTCTATTTAAATTTGAAAAGTCTTTTTAGAGCAGAGAATGGGATGTTTGGCAGGAGGATACATTACTATTAGAGACCCAATTTGGCTTGGTTTTTATGGCTGATAATTTCATTTTCAAAACCCAAACATATTCCATGAGTAGCCCATTGCATATACAAATCTAAATACTATGTTGCTATATGCTTTTTAGGAACAAATTAGTTTAACAGCCTCACTCACATGTCATCGTGAAAACTGATGGCAAACTTCCCCATTGGCTCAGGATCCAACTGGCTACCATGAGAAGATAGGGATGCAGGTAAGTGCTTCCCTTCTTCTAAATAAGATGCCCGGATATCAGAAACCCTGTAAGAGTGGGGAGGGAAAACACAATTGTTGTGATAAGCATCTCTATTTTGTAATCAAATACAATTATTTCCAGTTCTTTGGTAATCACTAATCTCCCACGTGTTGAATTAATTGAGTAGTTCTGCATTTTCTTGCCAATCTGTATAGAAGGTATGTTTTGGTACCCAGAACATTCTCTAATCTTCTGAAAATAGGATCACAGACTCATTAAGGATGATCATTAAGACCATCCAGTCCAATCACAAATCAACATCACCATGCCCACTAACCACGAACCTCAGTGCCACATCCACACGCTTCTTGAACACCTCAAGGGATGGTGACTGCACCACCTCCCAGGGCAGCCTGTGCCACTGCCTCACCGCTCTTTCCGAGAAGAAATTTTTCTTCATATCCAACCTGAACCTCCCCTGGTGCAACTTCAGGCCATTCCATCTCATCCTATTGCTGTTACCTGGGAGAAGAGGCCAGCCCTCACCACAACTTCCATTCAGGGAGTTGCAAGTTGTAGTGAGCAATAATGTCTTTCTTGAGGCTCCTTCTCTTCAAGTTCTTAAGAGAATGACCACGTTCTTATTCTCTTTGGCTACTGCCACTTTTGGAATGCGCACTTCTGAAGACAGGCCTTAATGGTCTGACCTTACTGCATATAAAGTCACATGGGACAGCAGTGATATAAACAAAGGTTTCAGTTGTTATTGTTGGTTTTAACCCTTGTTGAACAAATCATTATACATTGTATTAAAATTTAGCTGGTGTCTCTACTTACATTACCTTTCTAAAATGTGAGAGATTTAGGTAGGTTAACACAGTACCCACGTTTTTTAAATATATTCTCCGAATGGCTAGAGTATACTCAAGGTAAAAAATGAAATTATGCTCAATTGTTCATAGAATCATAGAATGGCCTGGGTTGAAAAGGACCACAATGATCATCTAGTTTCAACTCCCCTGCTATGTGCAGGGTCGCCAACCACCAGACCAGGCTGCCCAGAGCCACAGCCAGCCTGGCCTTGAATGCCTCCAGGGATGGAGCATCCACAACCTCCTTGGGCAACCTGTTCCAGTGTGTCACCACCCTCTGCGTGAAAAACTTCCTCCTAATATCTAACCTAAACCTCATCTTAGTTAAAACCGTTCCCCCTTGTCCTATCACTATCCACCCTAATAAACAGCCATTCCCCCTCCTGTTTACATGCTCCCTTCAAGTACTGTTATTTTCATTCTAAAAACCAAATTATTCCTTTGAAGAATAACTTTAATGGAAAGCTAACTACATTATGAGTTACGAACCTCACCCAGATTTTTCATTGCTAATACAAACACCCACTATTGATTAGTGAGCAGTGTAATAATATGTGATGATAGTTTTTCCTTCCAAATTAAATGGGTCAAACCAGACAGCTGGTAAGATTATTAAGTGGAATTACTAAGTAGAATTAAACGAGGGCCTCACCTGCTGTCATGGCCTGCTTTGTTCTTGGCAACAGTTGAAGCTGCAACAGGTAAGCCAGGGTTGGAGGAGATGGTGACATTTTCCACAAGGATGCTGGCACTGCTATTCAGCGAACTGCCCAGGAAGCTGGGAAAGGTCTCATCGGCAATGTTTCTGAAGCTTTCCATCGTGCTGCGCAATCTGCCTAAAGCAACACCCTGCTGGCAATAGTCAGCCCTGGTCCAGCAGCATCTGGAAGTAAAAGAGCACACGGTTACCTACGTCACGGTAACAATCTCACAAACGCTGCCCAAACACAGCGGCCGGTGCCGCTTAGCCATTGCCCCGCTCGGCTCACATGCACGTTTAAGAATCGATCACAATTCCCCCCTGCAAACCTTTCGGGCGCTTCTGTTACCGCCCCCTCCGACTTCCTAAAAAGAGCCGTTCCCCGCCAGCCGCAGCGCCGACGCCGCTCGGGGTGCCAGCCTATATTTAGCCCGCAAAGCCGCTCGGAGCGAGACCGCCCTCCGGCACTGCCCCAACAGCAGCAGAAGCCACCTGGGGAGCCGCGAGTTCCGTGACGCGATCGGCTGCCGTCACAGCTCGAACCGGGAGGCCCCGGCTCGGCTTCTTCAGCGCTCCACACGAACCCCCACCGCCCGGACCCGGCCCAAGCCGCACCCGGCGGCCCCCCACGCTCACCAGCTCGCAGGCCGGGACCCCTTTCCCCGCGTCCCGCCGCCTCTTTCCTGCGAGCGGGCAGCGGAAGGAGCCGAGCGCCAGCGCCGGACACCGCCCAACCGCCAAAACTTCAAACCGCCGCTCGCGCCGGCCCGGCCCGGCCCGGCCCCCCGCACCACGGCGCCCCCCCTGCGGGCCGAGAAGCTGCCCCCGGCTCACCCGGAGCGCAGCGGGAACGCCACCCCTAATGGCCCTGGCGGGAAGCCCGCGCGCGCGCTTCGCCCCGCCCCGCCGTCAGCCAATAGATGGGGGAGGGCGGAGCGAGCAGCAGTGAAAGACGGCGATTGGCGGTCGGGGCACTCGGAAAGTGGAAGGTTGGAGAACGGAGCGCTGATTGGGCGAGGGGATTGCGGCGCGGCGGTGTCCGCGGCGGCCGTTAGGCGGGAGGGGCGAGTGTTGCTCTCGCAGCGAGGGCGGAGGAGGGCTGTTGCGGTGCTTGTGATAGCGATGTACTCCTGCCGTACTGTTGCTATGTGAGACGCTTTGTCTTATTGAGGTTGGGTAGTAAGAAGATTCCATACATCCCGTGGAAGGTCTGATTTCAGTTCTGAAGCATAAAAGCCACGTTGTTTTGTAAGCAGAGGGTGAGAAGGTCCTGTTCTCCACACATATCACTTTGATCACTGTCAGGAGAGTGCTGCTGTCGTTCAAGTCTTACAATCCATTTATCCTGCAGTTATATTCCTTGTCTGGGGATTGCAGAAACAATGAAACGAGACCGTGAAATCATAGAATTATTAAGGTTACCAAAGAACTGGAAAAATTTGTATGTGACAACAGCTTGTCTCCCATGTGTTAAATTACTGGAATAGTTCAACATTTTCTAGCCGATCGGTACATAAAGGTACATATATGTACCCAAAATGTTCTCCAATCTTCTGAAGATAGAACCAAATAGTCATGTAATAGACTTATAGAATCATCAAGGTTGGAAAAGACCAGTAAGACCATCTGGTACAGCCATCAGCCCATCGCACCATGCCCACTAACCATGTCCATCAGTGCCACATCCACACAGTTTTTGAGCACCTCCAGGGACAGTGACTCCACCACCTCCCTGGGCAGCCTGTGCCACTGCCTCACCACTCTTTCTGGGCAAATTTTTTTCCTAATGCCCAACCTAAATCGTCCCTCATCCTACCACTGCTACCTGGGAGAAGAGCCCAACCCTCACCTCACCACTCCCTCCCTTCAGGTCTCTGTAGAGAGCGATAAGGTCTCCGCTGAGCCTCCTCTTTCTCCAGACTGAACAGTCTCAATTCCCTCAGCCACTCCCCATAAGACTTGTGCTCTGGATAAGCACACACAGCAGAATCAGAATTTCATACTGTGTCCAGATAAGTTCAGAACAATCAAAACAATGACAGACAATAGAAGAAACACCTCCAGGCTACTATGTTAAAGCAACAAAGCCCTAAAATCCCTTTCTTGCCCCTCACTGCAAGAAAGACATTGAGGCCCTGAAGTGGGATCAAAGAAGGGCGACAAAGCTGGTGAGGGGTCTGGAGCACAGGCCTTATGAGGAACGGCTGAAGGAGCTGGGATTGTTCAGACTGGAGAAGAGGAGGCTCAGGGGAGACCTCATTGCTCTCTTTGAAGGGAGGTTGTTGTGAGCTGGAGGCTTCTTCTCTTGTGTAACTGGTGATAGGACTAAAGGGTTGGCTTCAAGCTGCGCCAGGGGAGATTTAGGCTGGACATTAGGAAATACTACTTCTCTGAAAGAGTGGCCAAGCACTGGAATGGGCTGCCCAGGGAGGTGGTGGAGTCACCAACTCTGGAGGTGTTCAAGGAACGTTTGGATGTTGTGTTGAGGGACACGGTTTAGTGAGTACTATTGGCGATAGGTGATGGTTGGACTGGATGATCTTGAAGGTCTTTTCCAACCCTGGTGATTCTGTGATAAAACTTACAGTCTTGAAGTTCAGGATGAACTGTGCTGAAAGCATGCTGAAAGCATGCAGAAAACATGCAGGGTAAGGGTCTCCATCTTGGGGGTTCTACTATTCCTGGTCTCAGGTCCTGCACATAAGCACAGTTCGTTATCTCGAGTTATGGAAGAATGAGATGAATAAAGACAAATTAGAGAAAGAGGATCTGGAAGTCATAGAGGAAAAAAAATCATTGTTTGGAGAGATATCTATGCAAAATGGTAGGCAACTGAAAGGCATCAGCCACAAAACAGATAGAGTTCAACTGCTGAAATGAAAGTACTTGGCCAGGCCAGTGGAAACATGATTCATTTGCACTGAAAATGTGAATAGCATTTTCCCATCTCTGAGCTCCCTGCAATCAGTCAGGATATCTAACAGTAAAACATGTTCAGCACAGGAAAATAACGTAACCACATGTCATGAACTAAAAGGTTACCCAGCCTGTGGGTGTATGGGCGTCTTCTCAGTAGGGTTGTGAAATTCCATAATGCACAAGGACATGGAGGGTTTAATTCCTTTTTTTTTTTTTTTTTTTTTTTTTTTGCTTTATACACATAAACAAATCACCTCTACCAAGTATACCTGTAATTAATAATTTATCAAGCAATTAGAAATGACCAGAAAATTAAGCACGTATATATTAATTGTATAGCAACCATCAGAAATATCAGCAAGCCTTACATATGTCATATTGTATGGGAACTGCTGAATCATGACCTGAGCCTCTGATTGATCACCTGAGACAAGCACTGAGTCAGCCAGAGGAGCACAGGTGAAGGCAATTCACCTGTGCTGCCAGAAGGGGTGGAGCCTGGCTGACTAGAGAGAGCTGGCTACCAGTGGGGAAGGATATCTTCTGCAGATCTGCTCTGCTGGAGTTTTGTAAGTGAGCCCGGGATAGGGGTAAGCTTTCTATCTGTTCTCTTTTTGTTATCGTTATCTGCTTTGCCAAACTCTCTTGTTTATTTTGTAATTTTAACATCTTAATATTCATTGATTATACACATGTATATTATTAAATCTTACGGGTTACTACAAATATACACATTCATTAATATATGAAATATCCCAGCAGTATTCCCCAAGCCAATCTCAAGTGTGGGACCTATACGCACTAGTCTCATTTCAAAGACCATTCGCATCACAGACCACGGAGCCAGCTTATAGTCAGCCAGGCATCCCCAGTGGAAATCCAGTCTGTTTGGGAAGTCCCCAGAGAGAAGAGAAGCCTTAGGATAGAAAACAAGTCATTAGCACAAAGATATGAGAGGGTGTAGGACACTGTTACTTGGCACAGCCAACAGATGCTGCTAATTTCTGTTTTTCACCTGAGACAGCTAGGGGTCTGCCACATCTACTGTGCAGACAAAAATTTTACTTTTCCCAGGCTATTCTTCTGTTCTTTCAGCTACAAGTGCCACTTCCTACTTTCTCAGGATGTTGCTGTTACGTTTCCTTGATTTTGGAGGGTCCTTATGGAGGGTATCTCCAGGATGTCTGCAGTTCTTGAGATCTTCTAAGAACTCAGATGCGTTTCTTTAGGATGCTTCCAGTTCTTAGGCCTGGTTCCCAGGCCAGCAGGCATTTTCTTCTGTCAGTGTTTTCTGTCAGCATTTTCACATTGCAGCCAGCTTGCCTTTAAAACTGCTCCCATTACCGTCCTGAATTAGCTATAAAAAAAGACACAGACTGCAACCTTATTTTTATTGATGGTTGCACAGGGAGAACCATCGGTTTTCTTTCATACAATAAGAAAAGCAGTAAAGAACAAACTAATTGCTGTATTGAAGGATGTGACTTTTTTAAAGGAGCAAGAGAAATTCTGCAAGTGGCTTAAACCTTCAAAAGTATATTTTGCTGTTTGCAAATCCAGAATGATCTTATGTTTTAGGAATTAATTCTAGCCCAGCGTAAGAGTTTGTTTTTAACTCATAAAGCTCATTCCTGTACAGAGGGATGTTACTATTTAGTATCTCAATTTTCATCTTATTTTCAATCACATAACATTTCTGTTGTTAACCATGCAAAGTACAGCATGGTTTCAAGGAAAAAAAATAACTTGTTGATAAAAAGGATTTTACTAAACCTCCTCTTTTTTCCACAGTTCTATTCCTGCTGGCTGAAACTTCGTGGCACCCTACCTCTGTGCTCTGTCAGCAAGTACTCGTTCACGGTATAGTTACCTCTTACAGCTTTTAGCAAATTAAAACTACACTCATCAGAGACAACCAAGAAGCAAACACGATGGATCTGAGCAAAATATTTGAAGGTTTTATGAGTAAATGAGCTTTTAGAATACTTCTGAAGAATGCAGGTTACCCTCTTGTCACCTGATGCTCACCAGTGATTTAACCTGGAGAGTCTCAAAAGCCCGTTCTGAGGCATGTGGCAATATCAAGAGCAAGAGCTGTCAGGAAATACACTGATACTTTAGGTTTGTGTGGCACAGCGCCCGTTTATCCTTCCTCCCCAATCTGCTGAACCAGCTCCATGTCACCCTGTACAGTAATGCTACTCCATAGAAATTCCATGCAGTAATGGTCCTGCTTTATCCTCCTGCTGCCTCACACCACAGCCAGCCCTGAGTCAATGCCAGCATGCTGAGCCACAGCCATGCTATTCCTGTGCTGACCCAGCAAAAAGGAAGCTTTTAAGTCATAACTGTTTCTTCAGTGTCTTAAGTGAACTACTCAATCCTTGCAAATCCAAGGCTGTTGGAATTGAAATCTGACAACTGCAACAGTCTCTAGATCACCAACACATCCATGAGAAATGTCAATGAGTACAGTGTGCAGTAGAAAAACATCATATCCAACTGCATATCCAGAAAGGCATGGCTTCTTTCACACAAATACAGGAGAACAGACATCTGAATCCAAAATCTCACACTGGTTATGAATCACAGAATCACAAGGTTGGAAACGACCTGCAAGATCATCTAGTCCAACCACCCTCCCGTTCCTATTAGTATCACAAGCACTAAACCATCTCTCGTAGCTCCTCATCCAGGCGCCTCTTGAATACTGCCAGGGACGGCGACTCCACCACCTCCACCTTATGAAATAGCTCCACACCATTACAAGAAAAGGCATACTAACACACCTTTTAAAATAAGTTTATTAGTCAACCACAATTATAAAATTTAAATATTTATACAGCAAGATGGAAATTTTTTTTAAAGTAACCCAACATTCCAAATTGCATTTTGCTGCAGTATACACAGGAATGGTTTTGTTTCTTTTACGAGTTGATCAAACATCATCCTTTAGTTATTCAACCACTTCTTGAAGGTATGTTTAATTTTGAGAATACATTTCACATTTCTCAGTGCAATATATAAAAGAAAAAATTCAAGATCACAATAAACTGATTCCAAAAACAAAAGAAAAGAAAAAAAAAAAACAAACCAGGGCAGGCACTTTGAAGTTGGCTACTCCATTAGCAGCTCATGGCTCACGTTTGCATGTGTTGCCCCAGTTGAAAGCCTACCGATTAACATGTTCCTTTGATGCACACAAATGACTGTTCCAAATATTGCAGTTTGTTTTGCAAAACATGCATGAAGACCCCAAATTTTTTAAAATCTTCTGTAGGAGAGAAGGAACACACAAGCAGCCAGAAATGGAAGCATTCACAACCATCAGCATAAGGCCCTTCAACGTTTATTCAAAGTAACATGTTAAACCCCTTCATTCTCAGGTAATAGATTAAGAGGCCGAGATACACATCGTCTGCGAGGGTGAGGATACTGGAGGTTGGCAGTGTCAGCATCGCAAGAGTGCTCTATCAGAGGAGGAGGAGGAAGGAGCTGGGCATGACTGGACCATCTCGATCCAGCCCGTGGGGAATCCAGAGGGGGAAAGAAATACCTGAAACAATTAAGACAGGAACAAAACACCAAAACAAAAACAAAAAAACAAAACAAAAACAAGAAAAAAGAGAAAGGCAGTAAATACAAGGAGAACCAAAGGGGAGAAAAGACATGCTGGAAAACAAAAAAAAAAAAAGCTTTAGTATATCCATGCCAAAACCAATAGAACATAATAGCAGAAATCAAGGCTTGTAATTCAAAACAAGACAAATCTGAAAACTGTCCTTTAAGGAAAAAAAGTTTTCCCCTGAAAATCATAGAAAGAATACTGTAATAATAATTGTAGTACCCATCTTGCAGAATGAACAAACTGCTTTGGAAATCAAAAGAATTTCATAACACAGCTATGAACACGCTTTCACTCTCCCAGAATTCCTGTGATGTTAACAGCTTTCAGCAACGCTCCATTTGCGACACAAGTTATACATTAAAAAACCATGTACGTACATTTTCTGCATATGCATCTAACTCAGATGAACTTCGCGGGACTTCCAGAATAGACATAAAAACATTGTATAGCTTTTACAATAGTTTAAATTTAATAGTATACATTTACAGAGGATAACTGCTTTCAGCGAAGTACAATCTTTGTGTCTATTTACGTATTTCTGCAAAATACTCAGGATCAATTTCAGCTTTCTGGTGAATCCAGAACTCAGAATTACAGCACTCCATGTCATTTTTCTCCCATTTTTATTAGAACTTACCCGTAATATTTGTGTGTTTTAGTATAACTACATTAGATACCTACAGGTGTTATCTATATTGTTTACAGTTCTGTGGACTTGCCTAAAAGAACAGCTGTACACTTGTGAAATTATGGACAATCCACAACATGCTGCATTTTGGTTTCAACTTTCATATGGCTCAAACGTTTGCATTATTTAGGACAGTACGCTCAGAATTTTAGTTACGCATGGAATCATTGCCATAGGAACATACAAACACATCAGAAAACATATGCGTCCCAGTCAGGATGAAGCAAGCTTGACAGTACTTACAAAAAACATATTTTAAGTCATACTAAGTTATAAACGAATGATACCAAACTATCAAAAGCTACCATCTGTACAATTGTCAAAGCACAATTTTTCCTTTAAAACTAACAGTTGCATATATTACAAAGCAGTTACAAACTTGTGATGTTAAGGAATCTCAGTCAAGTGTTAAACACTATGAAATGTAAAACACAGCAGTTATCAAAACAATTTTAATGAAAGCTACTTTAATGGTCACTTCCCTCCTCCCATCCCAACCAAGGACAAGATTTTCAGTTTTGCTCAAGAACTGGCTCACTCAACAAGTTATTTTAAGAAACTGTTCTGATGGAAGTTTTTTTTCTTTTGATTTTTTTTTTTTTTTTTTTAAACAAAAAGCCTCTCCTAGTATTTTTTCTATCAGGAGTTTCAACAGTATCAAACTGTGTGGCCTAGTACAAAAAAAGTACACAACGTAGTTTAAAAAGGTTTTTTGAATAGCGTTTAGTAGTTAGCAGGCTGCTGGTGTCTTGGGAGAGGTCAAACGGCGTTGGGGAGGGGAAAAAGGAGTTCATTTTCCATTCCTGTGTGCATGCAACAAGCAGCAAAACATCAAAGTTACTCCAGTTAGCTTGGTATCAGCTCTGCTTTCTGTTAAAAAGGACATAATACAGATGGAGAAGGGAAATTGTATCACAAATCCAGACATATACAATTATATCAGCATAACAATATCACCCTGCCAACTCCTTTCCAACAATTCTGTATCATCCATTTTAAAACTATTTTGGCTGAGAACCCACTTTGGTGACCGTGTTTTAACAGTTTTCCAGAGATCCAGATGTACCTATGCCTTAGCTACCTTACATGTTTAAACGTATGAACACCAAAACGTCATGTTTGTGGTTACAGTCAAAGTAGATCGTGTAGCATACCAATTTAGTCAAATGTCAGTAAATAAATCTTTTTTAAAAATGTTAATGGCTAAAAAAAAAAGTTAGCAATTACATTTTTGCAGTTCATGCCAACATGATTAAAACAGAAAACGCGTTAAGTGCACCTTACTATGAATATGTCCCATCCTAGGACATATTCTTAAAATTCCACAGCCATAGACTTCATTCTGTAACCAAAAGTGAGTCCCAATATCTAAATTTCAAAACACAGACAATGGAGGAAGTCTAAAACAACAGTACAAGTTTCAGTTTCATGGTGGCTTCCTATCAACATAAAGGAGAGAACCACCACCATTGCGGTGGGGTACGGGTGTCTTTCTGGCAGTATGGCTTAGATAAGGAGATTATGGATCCACCCCCCGTACTGAAGAGGTATAAAATGGCCTGTATCTCCTTCCTGCAGGAGTCCAAATCACTTACAGCTACATAGCGTTTGATATCCCATGTCCAAGATGGGAATAATTCCAGCACTTTTTGCTACACAACAGGTAGCAATTGGAACCAGACGACCAACATAATTTTGGCTTCCTTTCTTTTTGAAGGCTTGTCCCATAATCACCTTTTGCTTTCCATTTATCTTGTGAGGAAATGTGAATGCCCTTCTCTCTTCAATGGAGCTATGGATTTGGAAGCCAGAACTGCCATCCTGAACTGCCAGAACGGCCCAGGGGTGGTAGAAAGGGGAATAGCAACACTCCAAAACCTATTCTAGTACTTCACAGATGAGCATTTTAAATTAAAAGAAAAATATTCGTATTGGTAGCTGTACATGGATGGAAATGAAGGCATCTGGGGAAAAACAAATAAAGCTGGCCAAATAACCTGGAAGTTTCTGCTGTGGAATTTGGTCACACCAAGCCCTTATACAGCACACATCCTGTAAAGCACTGTACTCACTTCACCTTACAAGTGCAGGACCCAGTAATTTCTAGAGTTTAGTGTACACAAATTAAAAACTGGTTTTGGTTAAGGCAGTTTAATTTACCTATTTAGTAGCAATTATTAAAGAATAAAAACAATTTAGAAAGCAGTAAGAATTCCATTTGAATAAGGAAGATTAAGAAAACCCAAAATTTTTACTCAAATGATGTTACACCTGCAAAAATGCAAGTAAAATGAACAAACACCAGCCTATGATTGTTGAAGTCCTATGCTATAAAGTATCTTTTCCTCCTTCCGTCCTGCTGCATTGTCCCAGTCAAAACCAGAATTTGTTGCTGGTATTTTTGCTAAACTTTTATACATGCATCTAAATGGCAGTTACAAAGCAGTATGATCAATTTTCTCCTGGTTCAAAACTACTTCAGGAAAGATTTTTTAAGAAAGCGAAAAGACTAAAAGTAAAAACCACTGCTACCATTGCTTATTTATAAGGTAATTCCTCTTACTACCAGCATAACAGACACAAACACAGAGCAAGGCCAGAACAGCTTGCAGGAGTATTCGTGCAATAAATGACACCACACTTTAAAAGAATACAAGACATGAAAACAAAGTGAAAAGAAGATTCAGAGAAGAAAGTATTTGCTGAGATCCAGTCTCTTTACCAGTTAGCCTACCTGCTGGCAGATGATCCATTTAGTGAATTCTGTAGGCTTGTATTGGCTGAACCTAGAGAGGCGTTAAAAATTCCCTGCTGGGAACTACCATTGACTGGACTCCCGTTACCTTTCAGTATACCAGTGCACTTCCAGTTGTCCATGTAATTAGCTGCAAATGTACGCAGATAGAAACTGTTAGTTTGGACTCTGAAACTCAGCTTTTGGTACAGTCATGATACTTCAACTGCTAGGCATCTGGTGTGAATTAGAATTGTACTTCAGCATCAACATATGTATTCTGAGTAGTTGAATATGTGGTCCTTTAGCTGCTTGGCGTTCTCTGCCTATCCATTATTTAAACCTCGGTTTTGTTCTGTAGTAAGAGTGGGTTTGCTTTGTCCTTAATAAAGTTTTAATAAAAAGCTGAGAAACTACTGAGAATGGATGAGGAAACTGCCACTGAGTTTTGTTGCTGCTTCTTGAAATTTAAACAGAAATATAAAAAAGCTCAAGGGGAAAAAAAAAGCCAGATTGCCTGAGTGCTGCTTTAACAGAATACAGTTTTTCTGGGTTTGGCAGCAGGCAAAGACAACAACTCCATACAAGTTAGTTCTAAATAGCGACAATTTTACACAGATGTGATCTGGTAAAACAAGAGATTTGAGATTACCAAATATAGTACAGTAACAACTATTTGCAGAAACTTCAATCAGTCCCATGTTCCAGCACCTTATTTCCTTTTTTTCTGAAATGTCAGTGCAAAAACCTGTCATTCACCGATCTAAAAACCTTTCACTCCAAAAATACTTCCTCCCATACATGCAGCGTAGCACAAAGCCGATGCGCTTCAAGCAGGAGACCCGCAGAGTTCTTACCCTTCCAAAGCCTAACACAGCCGTCATCGCCGGAGGAGGCCAGCACTGTGCCCGTGATGTTCCAGCTGACTCGCCACACCTGGGAATTGTGATTGTCAAACTGAGCCACGATATGAATTTCAAATTTTGTTAATCCTCCAGATGAAGTCAATTCTTTCCTGTTAAAGAGAGACGTGACAGTTTTGCACACAACTGCTCCAAGTTCTGGCTTGAACGCAACGACAAAAAGAGGTCTATATCCTTCTAGAAATGTACTTAGCTGTATAATAGATTAGAAGTATAAAGAGATATTCAGACAGAACTGATGTTTTGCTCACAATCTTATCATCTTAAAAAAACAGGCTGCTAAAATAAATTTAATTACATCCTTTGCATCTCAGATACTACTAAGAAAGACTCTACAGTATGTACCATATCATACTGAACAGTGTTGCAGTCTTGCTTTTAAGCTCACCTTAGAGGTTTTAGTGTGAAAATTCGTACGTCTTTGGTTGCCACAGCTAAGATGTGAAAGGATCTTCCCAGATTTGGAGCAAATGCAATATCATGCACAGGATCTGTGACTGTCATCAGAGCTTCTGCTTTTGCATATTTCCTGTAGGGTGTGAAAAATTAACCATTAGCGCCATAAACTGCCAGGGTCACTAATTATGTAAAGCAAACAGAACAGGGAAAAGAGGGATACTCAGGATACATGATGATGCAAAGCTGTAACTATTTTAACATAAATTACATTCCAACTAATAATTACAAGCTGATTTCTTCAGAAAGTGAATACAACAGATACATCAACTACTAGTATCATAACACTAAATGCAAGGGAACTGTTAAGTCATGGCCTGAACCACTAAATGATCACCTGGGGAAAGGACTGGGTTAGCTCTGGGAGCACAGGTGAAGGCAATTCAGCTGTGTGACTGGAAGGGGTGGAGCCTGGCTGCATCTCTCTTAGACCTCATTTAAGGGCTGACTGCCTCTAGGGAAGAATCTCTGATTGGATGTCTCTCCCTTGTGGAGTCTTCCCTACAAGCCTAGATCTTCAGAGGCAGGTGAGCACCTTTACTTTTCCTTTGAAGTACCATCCTATCCACGCTGGTTCCTTTGCTGTTACGCTCCTGTATCCCACTTCCACGCATTAATCTTTCTGATTGTAATACTAAATCACAGAACAAAGCACAGATTCCTGTACAAAGAACATTTCTGTCAATAGATAGAAGAAAACGTAAAAAATTCCTTCATTCACAAATCTGAAGAGGAATTTCTACTCCAGAAACTTAGTAAATAGCTTGTGCTTATAAGCAGGCTACTACCTGCCTCCTTTGCTGTACAGCAATATATTTCATTTTCTTATTTACCACAAGGTGAGTTGCAACAAATTTTCTGTGTTGTTAATGCACAAAGAACGTAGTGTGAAGTCAGGAATAAGCTCACAAAACACCTTGGAACCATTCACACAGCAGTCAAGCTGAATGAAACACAATCTGTCATCCACTAATTGAAAGTGGTTCTGCATGCATTTTCTGATTCTGAACTCCTAACTTAACTCCCAACTGCTACTGACTGGTAGTAACTCACAGGACTTTCTGTCACTGTAAATATGATCTTAGAACCATTTTTATTGTTACCTTGAACAAAACAGTTTCTAGTTCAGCCATAATTCAAACTTCCAACTTTAGTCCTACTGATTCCTTGTGCAAAACTAAGCACAGAACCTTTCAGAAGCATAAAAGCAACTCTCCCTTTAAAATGCCAGTAGGAATACTGGAATTTCGGTACTGAGATAGAACAAAATTATAAAAATCTGCCGTTTTCTTTGACGTTTGTTTGCATTTTGAGGTGTCTCTCCTGCCCAAAGTCTTGCAGACAAAAGTGAGGAGTATTATTTCCCACTCCTCTTCATGACTTCATGAGCAACAACAGGAATGAAATAGAAGGCCAGACATTCACAAGCTATTCTAAGATCCCACATATATTGTTATTTAGCATACCTGGTATTTTCATTGTATTCATAAATTTGAACTTTAGCCAATATATTTGGACTGTTGTCATCACTTCCTACAGCTATCATCGGAGAATGTGCTCTGGAGCTGGAAGTAAAAAGATGTGAATTCTGTTAATAATTATTTCACAAGCCATCTCCAAAATTTAAGACATATCTGTAAATAAAACAAAAAGGTTGCCTAGAAAGAAATACAAAGTGTTATTCATAGTTATCAGTACTACCTCAATTCTGTTGTCTTGAATGTCTACTTCATACAACAAATAAAGATAAAACACTAAGGAACGCAATTTGGCAATTTAGTTCAGGATGACACATGTTCCCAGACATCAGGATTAAATTCATTTAAGCATTTGCAGTGAAATATTTGCTTTAAGGAATATGGCACAATCTGCATCCAATGATTCTCAGTGACTGATTTAGGAGGGTTTCATTCGGGTTTTGGAAAGCCAATTACAAAAGGTAAGCATATATATGAGTACTAGTTTTTAAATCGACTTTTAACACAACTTCCTAGGGTGATGTAGAGATAAAGCCTGTACTCTGAACCTCTGGGACAGATCACTTATATATTCTTTAGGGTGGGGATAAACCAACCATCGCATTCCTCTGATCTCTTTCTGTCCAAGTAGATTAAATACATCACTGAGCCCCTGAAGATACAACTAAAGGAACAATACAACCCTTAGACTTTGTGTTAGCAAAGCCTGTGGTTCCTAGAATTGCCAAGGGTGTGTGTCCTTGTTAGAGTTGTCCAAATTATTACCTATTGTGACAACTTCCTGAAGCAAAAACATGGGAACGGTCTCTTTATAAACACTTTTCCTTAGGAAACTCAGGTAAGTTTTGTGGGACAAAAAAAGCACATTGCAGTTCTTGAGCTTGTTAATTACTGCTTGTAATTAAGTTTGGGAATACAACCTCATGGGACAAAAGACATTCTGTAACGCTTCCAGTACTAACTCTTCAGATCTTCTGCTTACACAGTTATAAGGCAACACCTATGGTTTTATTAACGTACCTAGAAGGATTCCACGAAATGCAACTGCAGCTTAGCTTACATGAGATTTCATGCTGCAGTGACCACTGACTGAGATTCATCACATCTGGGGCTTCATAAATCCTTACAACGCCATCTGCTGAGCAAGTTGCTAACATAAGACCCATATGCTTGGGAGCAAACTTCACATCTGTAACAGATGTCCTACTGTCTACCAGAGTGGTCCTCTTTACCTGCAAAAGAAAGGCAGAAATTCTTGGATGTCTCCATCAAAAATGCATTTTGTAATTTGTTGACTTTTTTCCCCTTGCCCAGAAGGCAGTGGAAGTCTGACAACACCACTTCATAGCATCATGTGTTTCTTTCATCCAGAACGAGAATAACTTTATATATAGACTCAATAGAAAAATGGACACTGCACTGCACACATTTGGAGCAGGGACACGCACACTGTGATATCAAAGTTTTGAGAACAGAAGTTGTTTTGATTACACTTCAGAAAGAAAGAAAAAAAAAAAGAACAGAAGCATAAAATACAAATGCATTGGCCACAGGCAGTTTGAATGTGTCCTCTTCATACACAGTGCTGACAGTATCAACTGCGATCCCTAACAACGCTGCTTTCTAATCTCAGTGCTACTGAAACTGACCATGAGGATTTCCCAACAGAAGTGTCTGAACAAGTACTTCTGAGAAGGGAATGGGAGAATACAGCAGACGTTTGATAGGAAAGTTATCTAGAGTGAAAAAGGACACGTTCCACGCTTTCTCTTTCTTGTCAAGAAAGCATGAGTTTGACCTGAAAACTACAGATCAGTACAGCCTCCTGCACATGAAGTCAGCTTCCATACCCCTCTGGATGCCACAGGTTCCAACAACCTGACTCTGCCCAGTCACACACTTAGAAAGCTTTAGTGGAAAGTAGAAAATTGCGGATAACTGAAGGCAGAATATAGTACCGGAGGAACAGTATACTGAGATCTATAAGATTGAGTGTCTGTAAAAAAAAATCTGTTTACATATAGAAATTCCCTCTGTGAAACACTATCCAGAAAATCTACTTCTGAGCAAAATGTTTTGTTCTCCGAACCTGAGCTACTGTCTCAAAGAGGAAAAAGAACGGCACAGGATAGTTTCAGATGAATAAAGCACAAAATACCTACAACTTCAGTTCTATCGTGTATGGGATTCAGGTTTGCAGAGGAACACCTAATTAAACCAATATTAAGTGACGCTTAACTGGCCTGAATGTTGCCATTTAGCTGTCTGTCCCAATGTCTTGAAAGTACTCCTATATTGGAACATTGCCACAAATTAACAAAACATAACAAAGTCAAGGACACTTCATATTAGAGAAGAAAATTCTGTTTCAGGAATAGCAAATATGTTGCAAACTCAGATGTCCAGTACATGGAATTTACAAGGACTTAATGTTCAGTCTTCTGTGTAATTCTGGAGTTCAAACAATTTAAAGCTTCAGCCCAATACAATAAGCAAACAAATCAATGAGGCACAGCAAATCTGTTTTTCTGGGCACATGTAAAAGCTAAATTTATATGTTAAAATCTTACCCAGTGACTCTGGCCTCGGAGTTTATCATTGGATTCTCCCACTATTTCTTCCCACACAGCTGCTGTTCTATCAAAAGAGCAGGAGGCCAGGACCTGCCCAAACTCAGGATGGGCCCACGTCACACGCCACACAGAGCCGCTGTGCGTCTGCAAGATAACACAAAGTGCAACAGTTCAGAAAAACACATGACTCCAAGGGAGCATGAAGGGTTTTCCATACACTTTTGTGACTTCCTGCTGTAAAGCAGAAGTAAGAGGTCTAAAGTATCACGCCTAGCATTTCTAGGTATTATTCATTACTGCTTTAAAATCCTAAGTTCCAAAAAAATAATTGCTAACTAAGATTCTGTCTTGACAGGAGATACAGCCCTGTTTTACATTTTCAACCATCACTATGCCCATTTCTAGCTCGCCTGTACTTTTCTAGAGCCTGTGTAGAGCATTACTTAGCTTGTCCTTCTTCAGAACAAACTCCTCTTTCATACCTGGTCACTGAACACCGCTTTTGCTAGAGAAAGGGAATATAAAAGCTTCACTTGCTCTCCCTTTTATAGGGATTACTGTACCGTGGTCCTGTTATATACAAGCTCCAGGATAAGTCAGAAGCTGAATGCACTAGTTAATTACTCTGATGAACTACAGACTCCATATATAGTTCTCAGAAAGGTTATGGGCGAAAAACACAGAGGTCAGTTACAATGTTGAAAAACCATTCCTATTCCTTTTTCTCCCCACAGCCAAGAAAATACAAACAAGAAAATATTCCATTAAAAGCAAAAGTACTGTTTTCCAACTCCTCAAGCACACACTACCGCTGTGTGAAAATATATCTCTACCAAAAAATAAAAGAGAGAGAAATAACAGTATCACTGTGTAATGACTATTAATACAAACCTTCCAGCTTGCAGTGCAATGCCAATCCCCATTTTCACTTTTGTCCCAGACCTATTGAAAAATCAGAAGACAATCATATAATTTGTATGTAAGTGCAACAGGTAGTAACAAAAAACACAGCCACTAAAAAAAGTCACTACTGAGTGTTTTCATCTGGAGAAATCTCCCTGGTGCAGTACTACACTATGATTAACTTTGAAAATATCCTTCTTACAGATATGGAGGACAGGCACATGCCTGCAAAATCCACCATCATGCGAAGTCTGTCATTTGTAAGCAACATATTACTTGCAAGGAAACAGATTATGGCCATGTTCAATACATTATATCCCAGGAGCAAATCACTTCGTTTTACTGCAGCAGACCGCAGTCTTCACCGTGGTACAAGCTCAGATGTGGTCCCCAAACCCTGATGTGGCTCCTGGCTATCACCTCGGACAGAATAGAAGAGTTCTGTTGGAGAGGACCTACAGAGATTGTGGAGTGTGACTGCAAGGCAGAGCAAGACAGCAGACAAAACAAATCTAGCATTACAAAGTGGGGTAAAAGATCTTTGCCGCTTCTAATATTTCTAACTTGATCTATGAACCACACACAAGTAACGTAGCCTCCCATTCTCAATTTATCAGCCTGATGTGAGGGAATCTTGTCAGCATGAAACGCTGCAACTGCTGTTCTGCAGGGCCCATTTGCTGAGAGTGGGATGTACATCAAATACAACATGGCTGTAAAGCTTCTTAA
Source organism: Tetrao urogallus (assembly GCF_951394365.1). NCBI lineage: Eukaryota > Metazoa > Chordata > Aves > Galliformes > Phasianidae > Tetrao > Tetrao urogallus. Next base: position 51,308,696 of record NC_136815.1, on the reverse strand, counting down.
GAATCTCATGAAGAACTGTTGTAACTGGAAAGCTGCATTACATTGTCAAAGGTGTGGTTTCTAAGTTCTACCTAAATCTTGCTGTCTTTCTTATCAGGCTTCAAGTTTTATATTCTCGGTCTGATCAAAGGCTGTTGGCTTACTCCTTGGGGCTGGGTTGATTTTTCTTTTTTCCTGTTGCTGTTGGTTTTGTTTGTTTCTTTTGTTTGTGATCAGAAAGAAGCTGTATGCTTGTGTACTGGGTTCCCATGGCAGGGTTCTGGTACTGGGGTGCTGCAGGGCAGATTCTGTGAGCAGAGCCCAGCTGTGCCCCATGTCAGCTCAGAGCTCCAGCTGCTCCAACAGGGACCCACCGCTGCCAGAGCTGAGCCGTAAGTGATGCTGGGCGTGCTCTTGGAGAGCAGATTTTAGAAAGGGAAATAACACCATGGAGCAGCAGTGGGGAGAGGGGGGTGAGAGATGCGAGAGAACAGCACTGCAGGCACCAAGGTCAGTGCAGAAGGAGGGCAGGAAAAGCTCCAGGCAAGCAGCAGCAGCTCCCTGCAGCCCAGGAGAAGCCCACAAAGGAGCAGGCTGTCCCATTGCAGCCCGTGGGCACCGTGTGGAGCAGATCTGCCCGTGCAGCCACGGAGGAGCCCGCGGGGCAGCGGCGGATGAGGCCTGAAGGAGGCACAGCCCGTGGGTATTCACGCGGGAGCGGCCCGGGCCGGAGCTGCAGCCCATGAGGCCGCATAAGGGGAGCGCAGCCCCGCAGCACGGCGGTGCCGCAGCCGGGACTCGCGCAGGCTACTCGTGCGCCGCGGTTTCAGGCCCCGCCCGCCATGGCCGCGCCGTCCGCAGGCCGCGTGCGGCCGCCCGGCCCGCCTGGCGCCGCGCCCACCTTGACGCTCTGGTCGCTGGAGCAGGTGGCCATGCGCCGCCCGTGGAAATCGAAGGAGACATCGTGGATGAGGTCGCGGTGATCCGCCGCGATGCTACGCGCCACGAACATCGCGGCGCCGCCCGGCCGCCACGCTCCCTGCGCTGCGCGTGCTCGGCCACGCCCGCCCGCCGTCCGGAGGCGGGGCCTCGCGCGGGCTGCTGCGGCTCTCCGTCCTTTTCGGAAGGCTGAGGCGAGGCGGGCAGTTGCGCGGAAGTGCTCGGTTTGAGCCGGAGGTAGGCAGTGGCTAGAAAGGGTTCCCCCCTTCGTCTCTTTGTAAAGGCAGGTTTAAAGCGACCGTTTGCCGTCGCACCGTGAAGAACCGTCCGGCTGTGAGTGCCTGCCGCCGGCAGGGGGCGCCGTGTAGCCGCGGCGCGCTCCCTGCAGCGGGTCACGGGAACGCGTCCAGGCGGGTCCTGGGTGCTCTGGCACCCTCACTCTAAAGAAGTTCTTCCTCATGTCCTTGTGGGACTGTTTCCAAACTCTGTGCCAGTTTTTACCCTTCGCCCCTTGTCCTGTTGCTACGTACTGCCATGAGTGGCCCCACCCATTTGAGTTCCACACGAGGCACCCTATAAGCACTGATCAGACCCCCCCTCAGCCTTCACTTCTCCAGGCCGAACAGTCCCAGCTCTCTCAGCCTTTCCTCTTAAGGAGATGCTCCAGGCCTCCACCATTTTTGTCACCACCCACTGGGCTCCTTCCAGGAGATCCCTGCCCTTTTTTAACCAGGGAGCTCAGAACTGGACACAGGGCTCCAGATGTGTCCTCAGCAGGGCAGAACAGAGGAGGAGGACCACCTCCCTCAACCTGCTGGCCAGTCTCTTCTTAATGCCCAGGATCCCACTGGTCTTGGCCACCAGGGCGCACTGCTGGCTCATGGCCAACCTGCTGTCTGCCAGGACCCCCAGGTCCTCTGCAGAGCTCCTCCCCAGCAGGTCATCCCCTAACCTGTGGTGGCGCATGTAGTTGTTCCTCCCCAGATGTACGACTCTACTCTTGGCCTTGCTGAACCTCATCAGGTTCCTCCCTGCCTGTCTTTTCATCCTGTCCAGGTCTTGCTGAATGGTAGCACAGCCTTCTGGTGTGTCAGCCGCTCTTCCCAGCTTTCTGTATTTGCTGAAGGTAGTCTCAAGCACTTCATCCGGGTCACTGATGAAGAATTTGAACAAGGTGGGAATTAGATCACAATGGTGGTAATAACTAAAAGCAAATATGCTGGGTTTTTTTCCATTTCATCAGTCATTAATATTAGCATAGCGGGAGCAGGACAAAACTGTCAGATTCATAAATACAGCAGATGCGTTCCAGTCTGAAAAAGAGGCATTTGGATATTCTGGGAAATAAAACAATGCTTATTTATTATTTTTTTACTGGCAAGATCATCTCCTGGATTAAGAGTAAGTAAAATAAATTTTGTGGAATTAGATTAAATCTCCTCAGGAAGACTTCATACTCTATAAAATACATTAGTTATAAAAGGTAACAGGCCACATCAGAAAAGGGGTTTTCCAGTGATGTAACATTCATCAACAATGATGAAGGGACAGAGTCCACTTTCATCATGTGTGCTGATAGTACAAAGCTGGGAGGAGTGGCTGACACAATAGAAGGCTGTGCTGCCATTCAGTAAGATCTGGACACACTGGGAAGCTGGGCAAGGAGAAACCTGGTGAAGTTCAACAAGAGCAAGTGTAGAGTCTTGCACCTGGGAAGAAACAACTGCATGCATCAGTACAGGTTAGGGGATGATCTGCTGGAGAGGAGCTCTGCAGAGAAGGCGTCCTGGTGGACAGCAAGTTGGCCATGCGCCAGTAGAGCGCCCTGGTGGCCAAGAAGGCCAACAGTATTGAAGTGCATTAAAAAAATGTGGTCAGCAGGCCGAGGGAGGTGATCCTCCCTCTCTACTCTGCCCTGGTGAGGCCACATTTAGACTATTCTGTCGAGTTCTGGGCTACACAGTTCAAAAACAACAGGGGTCTCCTTGAAGGAGTCCAGCAGAGGGCCACAAAGATGATGAAAGGCCTGGAGCATCTCCTGTGTGAGGAAAGGCTGAGTAACCTGGCATTGTTCAGCCTGGGGAAAAGAAGACTAAGAGTGGATCTGATCAATGTTTATAAATATCTAAAGGAGGTGGGAGGCATATGGATGAGGCCAGGCTCTTCTCGTTGGTTCATAGTGATAGAACAAGGAGTAACAGCCTAAAACTTCAAATAGGAAGTTCCATACAAACACGTGGAAGAAGTTTTTTACAGTAAGGGTGACAGAGCACTGGAACAGGCTGTCCAGAGATGTTGTGGAATCTCCTTCTATGGAGATTCAAGACCTGTCTGGACACCTTCCTGTGTGACCTACTGTAGGGAACCTGCTTTAGCAGGGGGGTTGAACTTGGTGATCTCTTGAGATCCCTTCCAACCCCTGCAATTCTGTGATTCCGTAACATGAGCATAAGATATACAGCAGCACAGAAGTCTTGACGTCCAGCATAATGTATTAAATCAGATGTAAATAAAGTGAATTTAAACTATATATAGTTTAAATGTTTTACTTCCTCATCTACATTGAATGTAAATCTTTGTTATTGTGTTGCTTACTTTTAATCTTGTGAATAAAAAGTTCGATTTCTTTTTATCTTAACTACATGAAATTAAGAGTGAATCCAAGATTACTTCCTGACAACACATTGTCCTTTGAAAGGTGTATCAGATATACAAAGCAGAGTACTGAGTGCTAGCTGGTAAGTGCTGTAGCTCCCTGCCCTGTTTCTAGAGCATCCAGAGGGTGGAAGTGGCAGCACACAAATGCACAACACATTGCACAGCAGTGGTACAACAGCAATGGTCAGGAGGACAGAAGAACCCTTGGTTACTGAGGGCAACCAGAACACTTTGTGCCATGTAGCAAGATAATACTTCAAGCATGCTTGAACTTGGAGAAACCTCAGAAAATCTGCAGTTTCCAGTTAGTGAACCATAAATTTGGGCTGAACTATTTACTAACCTTAGTGTACTTACTATTGCAGCTTGAGCTGAGCAGTAAAGAAAAACATTCAATTCATGGTGATGTCTGAGGCAGAAAAGTCAGTGGTATTTCCACTTTATTATTTGCTAGATCACATACAGAGGAACGGCATGCTGAATCAGGACAATCTCGATACTTATTTTTGAATGCTCGCATTCATTATTATCTGTATTTTTTTTTTTATTATTTTTTATTTTTTTTTTAATTAAATTAAATTGAACCACAGCATAGGAGAAGAAAGAAAAAGTATCTCTAATAAGGTTAGTTTTTCACTTTTGACACTGTAGGCTGACATTGTTCTCAAGTTGACTGAATAAACCTGCATAAGTTCATTAACTTCAGCTGGAAGTTCAGTATCTCTACCAATGTTAGTAGAGTTATACCTGAAGCCACCGCTAATTGACACCACCTTGCATTTAAAGAAAATGCAGATAGTGCTCTCCTTTTTTCACTTCTGGTTACTTTCCTCATGTGAAAAGAACTTTTGCCTACAGAGGGAAATTTTAAAAGATACCAAGGTCTGCCATGAAGAAAGTAAATCATGCACTATATGCATTAAGAATGCTTATGTAGAAATGTATACATACTTACATAGGAGAAGAAGACTGTCTTTCATGGCTACCTTTGTCACATGCTTTGGTCCTATCTGCACTAGAAGCTGATCTGTTACAGAATCATTTGATAATAGAAACATTAAGGTTGTAAAAGACCATTAAGATCATCTAGTCCAACTAATAATCCATCACACCATACCCACTGAGTCCCTCAGTGCCACATCCACACAGCTCTTGAACACCTCCAGGGTCAGTAACATCATCATCTCCCTAGGCAGCCTATGCCAGCACCCAACTACTCTTTCAGAGAATAAATTTTTCCTAACAACCAAACTGTATCTCCGTGGCACAGTTTGATGCCATTACTTCTTGTCCTATCACTAGTTACCTGGGAGAAGAGGCTGACCCCTACGTCACCACTGTATCTATTAAGACTTTTAAGATTTGCAGCTAAAGGCACTCTGGAATGTTTATTTGATATAATAATACAAGTATTATAGCAGTTAGATTCAGGGGAAAACCATCCAGCAAATCCAGTCATTGAGTAGGTTGATTACCTTTGAGACTCTGAAAGTTAGTGATAAGAAAGAGCTTGCGAATGTTTGGCACACTGCTAGAAAGCGGTCTTGCATGTGTAAAATGTTATGTCCTACAAGTTAGAAATCTAAAGGTGGAGGTTTCAGGAGAAAGCACCCATAACTCAGCAGTATGTGAAAAACAGGAGATAGATTCCTCTCAAGGAAGAAAATATCAGAGTTAATGACTGTAGAGTGTAAGTCAAATGAAGTGACTAACAGATCAAAGAAAGAAATTAGTAGCAAACTTGGATTACATGGGCAGATATGGGAATAGGTAAAGTCCACAGTTCTTCACATGAATAAAGTGAGAGTAAAACTCCTATGTGTGTTTAGAGAACGTGGAAGAGCTAACAGAGTGCCCTTTGTAGGACATCCTGCTTTGTTGCTGCTACAATCACAGATTGATTTACAATCTGATTTTATTTGTTTTGACAGGAAATCAATTGGGTATCCCAGTCTGAAATTAAAACTTTATGTTTACCTAAAAAAAGAATTCTTACATAGATACCAGAAAAAGATAAACGACAATTCCAAAAATCACATTTTACCACATAATGAAGAAAAACTTACTGGAAGACACAGTAACCAAAATAGTTCTTGATTAGCCTAAGAAATGCCATTTGAGCAATATAGTCACCCAGTTATAATCGAATATAGCTTCAGCAGCACAAAAACAAGTGAGCTAAGGGGAACCTGATGCAAGGTTATATAAGCAAGGGGCTTAAACTATCTTTAGTCAAATGAATGTGCAAAGAAATGCAAAGGAAAATTGAAAGAACGTCCAGACATGCAACGTAACTGACAGCTAGGAAGGCAGTAATGGATTCATAACAGATGGATATGAGGGTTGATCTCAGACCGTATAAATACATCCGAGCTATCTTTAAACTAGTGATTTCAGGATGGGAAATAGAAATAGAGCTCGTAGGAGTAAAAATGTAAAATAGCTAGCCCTGAGAGTTCTCACAGAGAAGACAGGAAAGTCTGAACTTAGCAGCTGTGACTTTCCCATCTGTTTTGGTGTGAATGGAAAGAAAAAGCAGAAGTAAGACAATGTACAAATCACTCACAAAGTTGACAGTCAAACCATTTTTTTGGACTACATCTAATGCAATACTAAACATAATATTAGATGTTGCTTACAGAAGGGGCATTTGTGCTTCTTTTTGAGTTAAGGAAGCCTTCGGTGCCTTGTGCAGATAATGTGAATCTTTCACTATGCTAAAAAAAGATTTCACAGCACCACAGTAATATTTAATTACTTGGACAGGGATGTCAAACAGGATTTGGTGAAGTCTGAAAGAGAAGGGCCTTATCCCACTAATTCTCCATCTCCTCAAATAATTTGTCTTTCCTAAGGCCTGTACCCCACCATTTGGCATGGCAAAAGCTGCCTCACAGCACTGAACTGTCCTGCCTTTCCCCTTCCTGATGATGGACACCCAGCATGTACATGACCCCCTCTCTCTGAGTACCCTTCTGCCTCAGGAGCTCGGAGTCTCTGCTGTCCCATGCATGAACCTGGCCTCATTTCCATCTGCAGTCTACTTACCTTTTATAGAGGGAGTATTTAGGGTCTGTATAAAAAGAGCATAACGGTTGTGGAAGGTGGAGAGAGTGGGAAAGAAAGAAAAGGGAAGTGGAGGACAATTCATTGAGGCTGAGAGGACTCTGGAATTTTGGTTGACTGGGAGGATTAAATGGCCCCCTCTATCCTTTACAGGATCCCAACCCTCCAGTCTTCACATTCAGGTTCTCTGTGCCCATACTTCATACCTTTCCAGCAGCAGCCTAGACATTGTTAACATCACCTCTTCCAAAGCTCAGCTGCTCCCATAAAAGGAAGGGGGTAGAGATAAGAATGAGTCAGATAGGTCACATTTGCTACTTCAGCTGGCATATACTCTGACACATAAAACATTATAAACATTATAACAGCATAAAACATTTAAATATAGTACAGCTTATAGAAATAAAAATATAAATCACTCAGGATAAGAGAGTTTGCTGACAGGAGCTAGAAATCAGTTGTTCATATTGCATGAGCAGCTCAAAAAGTCTTTCTCTCCTTAGAAGAAAAGGCATTGGCAGTGGAAAGAAAGAGATAAGCCTGGCAAAAGCCCTTTAATGGGGCTTCTTTGCTGCCCCGTGCTTCTGCATCCATAGGCAACCAGCACCCGTACTGCCTGCACCTTCAACTGGCTGTTCTCTATTCAAGTAGAAGACAGATTCTAAAGTTCAAACGCAAACGTCAGTATTGGCTGTCAGTATAAATAAATGTTTTTAATAATCTTTTTTATTTCCCTTTGGAAAGAGGGTAATAAAGGCTTATAATTGGCTATGCTATCTGAACTTTGTCTGGTAAAAATCTGAACATTTAGTATAGCAGAAGTGGTACAAAACAGTCTGAAAGATTTCTGTCAACAAGACTGACACCATCCTTGCAGTACGAGCTACAGAGATAACTCATAGCTCATTATTCTCGTTACATGGTTGGTGCTTTTGCTGTTGCTAAGCATAATAACCATGCTTCATTAAAATTCTATTTAGGTATAATAAGCCAAAGAGCTTTTGAAATTAACATTTAAAGAAAAGACACTTATTCCTCAATCCCTACAAGATCACCCACCTAAATATAAAGATATAAACAGACATTAATAGATTTCTGCAGCAATGAGTTTAACAGACACAGTTCATCTTGAAAAGCGCCTCATACTTTTAACTTTCAACAAAAGAGTAATCCTTGGGGCCACTTCCACGTGTCTGAAAGTAGGTGCTTACAGAATCACGATCAGAAGACCAAATTCTATTGCACGTTCCCGCACCAACAGGAATCCCAGCCACGGCAAGTGCCTGTGCTTACAGACAGCCTCAGACTTGGAGGAATATTATTGAAAGTGCAGTGAAAGACAAAGGGTTTCAAACTGCTAGAAAATGCTTTCATTTCTTCTTAGGTAGAAGAGACTGCCTCTCACCAAGATTTCAAATTTCCACATGGTGTAAAGGTAGTACATAGGTAGCAGTTTTAGAATCACCTATTTATAAATGTCATATATTTTATATAGCTTTCAGGTCTTTCTGAGATGGCTCCATTCGCAATTAGATGGTGTTAATTTAACTAAGGGAAAATGTGCGGACAGAATCCTGATGATACATAGCAGCAGATGTTACATGGACAGCACTGGAGTTGTGTGCTGGTGAGATCACCATTAGCAGAAGCTGAACAGATCTGTCCAGAAACATTTTGCAACCCCGTAGAGAGAACACAAAGGGCTCTCTAGAGGTCTGCTAAACATTCCTCCCCTCTCTGACACATCAGAAAGCAAAGAAGCAGCACAGAAGATAAAAAATGAAAGTTTTAATTCAATGTCAGGAATTAGTTATACAGACCTATCTAAGCCTGTAGGTGAGACATTTGTGCACAATTTATTCCATTATTTAAAATGTAGTCATCTGGCCTTCACTGAAAAGCAGAAAGAATTTATTCTGACAATAATAGTTCATTGTTTCCAAAGTATTTGAAACATCTGGACAAAAAACATGTACTGAAAACACAAACAGGATTCCAGAGGAACCATACTTCAACTTCTTCTTATATGACTGCAAGAGCTAAGTTTCCATGCACTGGAAATGTTGAGTGTTTTGTTTCCTGCATTTGATGCTTCAAATCCCATCACCTCCCCAGTCAAATTCTCACCAACAAATACGATGCTTTGCAGTCAGCTGTAAGAGTGTGTTTCCTTCAAAAAAGAACTGTACAGTGATGCTATATTCATCCATGACCATTTTATTCACCATGTCTCAATGTACAGTAGCCGTACATTAGACCAGAACCACAACAAGGAGAAATTTCCAACAGGAATGACTATAAGGAAGATTACCCAAGGGACCAATCATTAGACGCTGCAAAGAATTTACATAATTTTAAATTAATGTTACATAAACTGTGTGTGATCATAGTTCATATTTACATATTTTCAACTGAATTGTTTCTAAACTTCACTACTGCAAAACAAGAATGAGGCCTGCACATTTTAAAGTCTATTTTTCTCTAGGCCTGTACTAATTAACATGGTTAGTTGGCCTTACAGGGATGTTTGCGCTGCGACAGACATTTAAATTGAAAGCTCCAGACACATGTCAAAACACAGTCCAAACCTAAGACAGCATCCACCATGTGAACACATTGAAAAGAGCACTCCAGTATTCTGAGACACATTTGTTCACATCGTGCCTTAGGAATAATGGCACTTTTTACATTCCTGCACAGCTCCATTGTGGAGGCTCAACAACAACTGCTGAACAGTGAATACTTATTTCAGTGAAGGACACATAAGTGATGCTAATTACCAGTAATTGCTTCCTGCCCAAGGTAACCCACATGCCACATTGTGGAGAAAACAATGTATGCCTAGCATACATAACTGACAAAACGATTCAACTATTTCACACACACAAAAATCTGCTTCTCAGGAAGCTGAAATATAATTCTTCAAGATTTGTGCATCCTTGGTGAGTGGCTGATAAACTGTCCTGAAGTTCTAAGCATAACTTTCAGGCCTAATGAATGCCCTTGAGACATCTCAAATTAGAATTCACAGCACGTTGCAGTGCTCTGTGGGAGGATGGCAGGCAGAGATATTTATATAAACAAATATTGTGCACAGAGTATAAACACATACAAATCACTGAACAGAAGTGTTTTGGGCACACAGTTTATCTACCTACTGCCTCTTGAATAACAAATATTAATAAACACGATGTATTATTTCCATTTTCCCCCAACAGTGCTATATTCTAATGTCAAAAGATGTAAACTTCAAAGAGTTAACCATGCAGAGGCATGTTGCCTTATTTCAGTGGAACCTCCCTTCCTATGACACTGTATTTATCCCACTTTCTGTGACAGAAATGTGTAAAATCTACATTAATGTTGCACACTAGCGATGCACATTTGACAGCAGATTTAGCTGCAATGGCTAATGCAGGCACCTCCCTCACCTATCTCCATCATCCTACTTTCTAAGGTTGACAAAACTCTAGAAATTAAATGAGAATTACCCTTAACGCTTCGTACAAGACCAAGAAATGAGAGCATCACATAATCTTATCATTTGCTTGTTGTCCACTTTTCCTGTTCAGTGCTTACGCAGGGGCTGGAAAAGAAATGAACATCCACCTTGGGCAAAGAAAATGTCAAGTGAATAGAGTTTCCAAAATGAGCTAAGTTTAAACATAGATATAAATATAAATACCTATACAATCTTCATAATACTCTTTGTTTCTTTACTTTTTTATAGCATTGTTCTAGAACTACAAACCTGTGATTTTTAGTAAACGCATTATTTCATTCTTAAATCTTGAGAGGAATCTGATTCTGGGTGATCCAACACTGTTAAGACATTTCTCCTATAAAAGGGTGACCAAAAATGTTGCATTAGGGCACATCAACAAGCATTTTTCTTTTTGACCAATTACTTTCTCTATGTTGAGACTATCTCAGTAAAGAATGTTGACTGGTCTGTTCGAGAAATGGTAGCACAAGTCTATGAAAAAGAATGCCTTTTGATGACTGGAGCTATATCTTCACATGCAACAAGAGAGCGGGAAGAAAATCTAAAATTTAAAGGGATGAAGAATTTCATACCTGTTCTGACACTGAGAAGATGTGGCACAGGTGTGACAGTGGGTAATTGATTCCAGTAAGTGAAAGAGTCACAATGTGAACTGCTGGAACTGTGCCACCAGATAAAGTAAGAAATTAAAAACTTTGACAACATTCCAATTGAAAAACAAATCGATTTGTCAGTTACAGCAGTTTACATGCCATAAAGAGATGAGTTACAGGTTTTAAGTGCCTGGACTAAAGAGAACACAGCATACATTCATAGACTGCAACATATTTGTTATTCAAAACAGATTCCTTTTAAGACTGCCTACTTAGTCACATCATTTCATAAGCCATTGTTACAAGACACAAACACTGTATTAAAATAAAGAGGAAAGATATATTTTACGTGCACTACTAATTTGCTTTTGTTAGGAAGTTGAACTGCCTGACAAATCAACAACTCCATCACAGGTCTTTGCCACCCTGCAGACAAATCTATTTTCCCTCTTACTTTCTGATTTAATTTTAAGGTAAAAAGAGAGATGTGATGATTATTACAATCCTGCCTTGCAAGGTAAAACTAGCTCTGCTGATTCATATCTAGTATCCCACAGCCAATACAAGATTCAGTGTCTTTACACACTGACCAATATGAACATCTTACTCTGTATCACATACCAAGTGACACTTCAGCAGGCAGAACTATCTGCACATACAGGGAACTGTGCCATTGAAACAGTGATTCAGGGAACCTGGCTCCTCCAGGGCTGCTGATTATCTCAATAGGACAAGCTTATACGGGAAGCTGTATGAAATCAAATCTATTAAAGCCTACTTAAGAACGAAGACATCACAAATTTTGCACAGACCTATCTCTGCTAGCACAGGAAGGGCAGAATTAATTATTGTAATCTATGTTGAAGGCTCATTATCACATGGTGGATTTAAGCTTCTATGAAATCAGTAACGATAAGACTAAAACAATTATTACAGGTAGCAGTAAGAGAAAACCTTTTCCTGTTATTGGCACTTCAGATTGTCTAATGCAGTAACATTAAAAAAATCAAAATGGATTATATCAATTTTAAATCACGTTGCCAGAAAGACTTTTATGACTGCATTTCAAACTACAGAAAAAAAAAAAAAAAAAAAAAAAAAAAAAAAAAAAAAAAGAGGGAAACACAATTTGGAAACTTTTACACCCACAAAATTAGGCATAATTGGTATGTTCAGATGCTGGGAAACCCAAAGGCAAACTGGAACACAAAATTGAGAACACAAATTCATAACAGAAACATTTACCAGTATTCCTCAGTACAAACTTCTGCCAAAACATCATTTCTTAGAAGAACTTATTCTATCAAATAGCAGTGGTATGAGTTGTGCACCTCAATCTTTTCAGCTGTAATTCAGAGAATGTCCTTAATTTTGTAATGTGGAACATAAGCTTGAATGCAGATGAAAATACATGTATTTTATAATCCTGCAATATGCCACTATGGTTCAGAATATGTGCTATAGACAAGTTAGAAGATCATGACAATGTCATTACAAATTTAGGAAAGAATATGAATTCAAGACTTGCTGGGCAACATAATGCTGTTCCCAAAACTGCAGTTTAAGCACCTCTTTAATTTTTATAAAGTAATGAAAAGTGATGTTTTTGGAATAATAACTGTAAAGTTAGAAGTGGTAAAAACATGTAGCAGCCCTATGCAATCTGTGGAGGAAATAATTTTAAAGCCAGATAAACTGGTGGCCTTCCAGCAATTTCAAGTCTCTGTAAACTTGCAGCATGAAACCTTTATGTCAGCTGTAGGCTGTTTCTATAGATAGACTATGCACTTTCCTTTCAAAAATCCCATGCTTTAAATTTAAATTAAAGTTTCAGGAGGCTCAACTAACACAAACAGAGATCAGGTAAAATTTTTCGGATGGTAATTTCATGATCTTTTAAGGTAGAATGACATCAAGCTACTCTGGACACTCACTGCATTAGAAGTTTTTACCTGCCAACTATGATTTTAATAATTATCACAGTAGTTAGGGCTGAAAAGGGGGACAGAAGATCAGCTAACAAATAAAAACTAGCCCCAGCAAGTAAGATCCCTTCTTCAAGCAAGATAAACAATAACTTGGAGTCATCATTCTCTTGGCAGCTGACCATTCTCCTCTTCCTGTAGCCATACCCTGCACCCCATGCACTGACTCATAGACATTAGGTTTTGTGGCTGACTGCACATCCCAGCTTAGGTTGCTGGAAGGGTTGCTTCACAAAGCCACAGCAGTCTGAAGTCTCTGCCCATCAGACATCCTGGCTGGCTCCCTTTTCCGCTAACCAGTGTCCATTCACTCGTGACAGCACTTCTGCCAGCTCCGATTTCCTTTTCACATTCCACAATCATTTGAGCTTCACTATAGGAATCCAGTGCCATGCAGACTGGCACAAATCTCTGCTAGGAATCTGCACTAGGAAACATGCCTCTTAAATAGACCTTAATCTTTCCTTTCTTCCTTGGCCATGAATTTCTTCTACACAGAACTCCAAACCATAGTGTTAGGGCAATAATTTATTCTACACATAAATGTGTCATCCTTGTCTTCACAGCATAATTACGGCTTCCATTAATTCCATCCCTGTTACTGCACAACCATCTTTTAGTAGACATTGGTAACCAAAACCCCACTGCTGAGGATCTGTGGCTGATCCCTTAAGACACCCTTAGCTGATGCAAACCTGCTAGGGTCCATGTGATTCTGCTGCTACTGCTGCTGCAAGGATTTGTATTTTGCTATGCAAGTTTAAAGTATTGTTTTCTTTTGCTGTATGCCAAAACACTACTTAGAATAGGTGGAGGAAATCAATAGCACAGCTGAAAAACTGGCAACCATTTTCAGTAAAAGGAGTTTTAATGCTCATTTGAACAAGGAATACAGTACTCCAAAGTCTGAAATAGTAAATTTCAACTGTACATGCAAAGAATCAATGAAACTCATTTCATTCCGATCACAGGACCATTTTATTCATCTTTTTATTCTCCCTAGCAGATGCCAAAAGAGTGCCCAGCCCTTCCAGATTCTATCCTCTTCTTGAGGGAAGAAAGCATTCTTTTCTTTTCCAGGCCATGGGCTGTAACACTTAAATCAGGAATTATATGTACTCCTGCTCTCACATCGTGGTGAGCTTAAGTACATTATAGCTTTATTTCTTAGCAGCTAACATTGGTATGGAGTGCATCTGTGAATAAAGTCACCTCAGGGAAGAATTTGTTCTTCATCTACTAATATCCAAAATGGTTCTCAGAAAAGCAGCACAGAACAGATCATTTCCGATAAGTGATACTTGGGTAATTTCCAGTGAATGACCCAAAAAAACTAATGTGAAGGAACAAGCACTTAGTCCATTCTGGAGTGGTACTAAACTTAATTGTTGGTCCAAGGTCACTAGATAAACAACATTCAGAGTTAACTTCAGTGGTCCTTTTCATGCAGATGATGGAGAGCAAGAAAACAAATTTTGACATTAGAACTGCTGTGGATATGAACTACCTTAGGTGTCTGTCCGCCAGCACAGTAAGGGGCTTCTCCAATTATCAGACATTTTAATGAGGAAACATTACAATAACGACTTGCTCAGACAGAAAACACTAATATACCACATTCCAGCAACTCTATTATCCAGCTTTGCCTATGTCTCACGCTATTTCAAGTGTTTAAGAGCTTATATTGCAGTTCATCTCCTAGTAGGGAGCTGGAGTATATTATTGGCAACCGAGTAAATCAAGTTTACTAATGAGTGTGCATGGTTCCTTTTGTATATATTGTTTTCCTCCACAGACCAATATAACTGTAGTCCTGGGCCTACACTGGGCTCACTTCCCAAAAAACAATGAACTGGCACAACACTTTCAGAGTAACTGCAGTAAAAAATAACAAGCAAAGAGCAAACAAAAGCAATTTCTCCAGAAAACCATGTTTTGCCAATTACTGTTGTTCTAAGCCAGATTTAAACAGCAATTAATAAATATTTATTTTTACATAAGCTGCCTCCAGGCACCAATTTGTCTACAGATTCTAAACATAACTGCTGCCACAATCCCCCCCCTCCTAGTAATACAATTCCGTTGCTTTCCCAATGGAAATGTGGGGATGTAGTTCCTCCAGACAAATACAAGCTTCTAATGTGCACTACAGCTGCTAGTTAAAAAGCAAAATACATATTATGTACATTTACTTAACAAAACTACATTTCTCCTGCATTCTTCTCAAGATATACCAATGTCTCAGTGGCCTACTCTGCTGATACACACATAGTGCTCCTGATGGTAGGCCTGTCTTCGGAAACAGGCAGGACATCTCACACTCCGCAGGGAGTGGCCTCCAAGCCTTCCTGGCCTTTGCACCAGAACAAGGAGGAAGCACCACCTCACTGGGCAATGTCTCCCTTTGTTCTCTGCATTGACAGGGCGGCACCTGAGCTTCCTTCAGCTGTGGCCACGCAGGGTGGCTTCATGGCAGCATGGATGCATCGAGTACTGCCTCGAGTTCTGTGTGCACGTTTGTGTGCAGCAGTAGTCACAGGACATGAAATATTAGAGAGTGTCCAAAGGAGGGCTTCAAAGATGGAGAAGGGTCTAGAGGGGGAAAGTGTATGAGGAGCAGCTGAGTTCCCTGGGTGTGCTCAGCACAGAGCAGAAGAGCTGAGGGGAGGCCTGATGGCGGCTGCAGCTCCTCACAGGGAGCGGAGGGCAGCGCTGAGCTCTGCTGTGTGTGACAGCGACAGGGCCTGAGGGAACGGCATGGAGCTGTGTGAGGGGAGGGCGGCTGGGGGTGAGGGACAGGGGCTGCAGCACAGGGCGGTGGGCATGGAATGGGCTGCACAGGGCATGGCCCCAAGTGCCAGAATTCAAGAAGCATCTAGACCATGTTCTCAGATACGTGGTTTGATTTTTGGGTGGTGCTGTGTGGAGCTGGGAGTTGGACTTGATGGTCCTCATCCCTTCCACTTTGAGATATTCTGTGATGTCTGGGCGGAGTCAGCTCCAGTGAGTGGAGAAAAGAGATATTTTGCTTTAAGAACAAGTACTGCAAAACACAGAGCAGTTTCATATCAAAAGTTCATATCCAGAGAGCAAGCGTACTGAAGACGTAGATCAGTGAGGGCACTGTGTGTTTTTGCTTCTTTATTAAACATGCTACTTGGCAGATGCTTTCTACCTACTGACAACCTACCTACAACGCTGAGGTGAGATGCGCAGTCCAGTTGAGCAGCAGGGAGACGGGAGCAGCGCCCACGACGAAGGGCAGGCGAGAAAGAGCAATCAGGCAACCTTGCCAGGAGTTAAACCTCCTCTCCCTGACCGCAAGGTCCCCTGGGGAATGTAGTTCTTCTTCTCCTCTGGGCAGGTACCCAGGACTTGAGCATTGACAGTTAAAGTCCCAGTGCCCCACATGATGTTATGATGTGGAATACCGAAAGCCAAAAATCACAAAACCATGACACTTACCAACTTATTTCTCTACACCCAGCCCCTGGAAGATCACACTTTTATGTGGTGACAAACACCTTTTGTTTCCTGCAACATGAATTCAAAGAAACTTCTTTCTTTAAAATAATCATTACATTCAGGATGGGCAGATTCATCTTTGTATTCCTTAATCAGAAACATAACGAGTTGCTTACTGCACAAACGATCCCACGGACTGACCAGAGAGCCTCCCAGCGCCGCCCTCAAGACGCAGGAGAGGTTTCCTAAATATGTTTCAAAGTCAAAATCATAGTCACAGAATTATCTGAGTCAGAAGGGACCTTTAAAGGTCACCCGGTCCAACAACCAATAGGGACACCTACAACTCCACACTGGGATGGCGAAGCCAGGAGACTGACCTGCCGTTCCGTGCCCAGTAGCCCGCGTGCCCGCCTCCCCGCACGCCGCTGAAGGCAGCACAGCCTCAACCCGCCCACGCCCCGGCCGCACTGATTCCGGGAGTCTCCTCAGGCCGCGCTGTAAGCCGGCGGCGGAGCGGGGCGGGGCTAACATAGAAGGGGAGCGCGGCTAACACGTAAGGGGCGTGGCTATCAACGACGCCGGGGTAACCGCCAGGGGGCGGCGGAGTTGAGGGGCCGCTGAGGCCCCGCTTCGATCTTCGCTCACAGCCGACTTCCACGGTGACGTCATAAAAAATCGCCGCCGCCGCCAGCCCGCCTCTTCACCTCGCGGCGCTGCCAGGCCTCGCGGCCACCTGCGGGCGGCGCCCCATCTCCCAGGTGCTCACTCCTCCTTCCGCTCCCCGTGGGCGTGGCCTAGGCCGCCCTCGCCGGGGGGCGGGGCTACGCATGCGCCCGGCTGTCGCGGGAGCCGCCGCGAGCGTATGTGCGCGCGCGGCGGCGGCAGGGCGGGCAGCGCGCGGGAGCTGGGCTGGCGGCGGTTCTGCTGCTTTGGCCGCCGCCATGTCCGCCGCCATCGAGCGGGAGTTCCAAGAGATCGACGCCACGAACGAGTGGCAGGCGCGCTATCTGGTGAGCGGAGAAGGGGTTCGATCGCCCGACGGGGAGAGGGCCGCGGTCCGCCGGCGCCCGTCGCCGTTATGCGGAGGCTCGGCGGAGCGGAAGTTGTAGGGGCGCGAGTCGCTCTCCGGCACACGCAGCGAAACTGCGGGCGGGCGGCGCGCATGCTCCCGGGCCTCGCTTGGCTTTTCCTTTTCCCTTCTCTTGCGGGGAGGGGTGCGAATGGGGCAGCACGCAAGCGTCGCCGTGGGGCCGTAGCCGCTGCGCCTGCGCGCCGGCCGGCAGCGTGCGTGCGAGCAGCGCCTGCGCATGTGCGGCGGCTGAGGAGCGGGACTTGGGCTGAGGCGGGCGGGCTGCCCCGGCCCAGCTGTGTGTTACAGCCGACCTCCCCCGGGCTGAAGCCGTCCGGGCCTCTCGCTGCGGGCAGCGCCTGTAAGGGGCTTATAGATAGTACTCGAGCTAGGGTGCGTGCTACGTTGCTCTCCCAAATGAGGAGAAGTAGTGCGAAGCAAAGTTCAGTTTCCTGAACTCAAGCAGGAGTTTTCTCCTCAGTTAAATTATCACAGAATCACGGAGTGGTTTGAATTGAAAGGAAGCTCGAAGCCCACCCACCCCACCCTGTGCTGTGGGCAGGGCTGCCGCCCAGCAGCTCAGCTGCCCAGGGCCCATCCACCCTGGCCTTGAGTGCCTCCAGGGATGGGGCACCACAGCTTCTCTGGACAGCTGTGCCAGCGCCTCACTGCCCTCTGAGCCGAGAGCTTCCTCATAACATGTAACCTAACTCTCATCTTTTATTTTAAAGCCATTCCTCTGTGTCCTGTTACTATCAGGCCATGTAGTAAGTTGGTCCCCTGCTGTTTATGATATCCCTTTAAATAGTGGAAGGCCTCAGTGAGGTCTCCCTGGAGCCTTCTCCAGGCTGAACAAGCACAACTCCCTCAGCCTTTCTCCATAGGAGAGGTATTCCAGCCCTCTGAGCGTCTTCATGGCCGTCCTCTGGACCCATTCCAATATACTGACTTCTTATTTAGGAAGGTATTTAGCTATGACTGCGTTGTATAGGACACACGCTTGCTGTGAAAGGCATATGTTTCCTGAAGAAAAAACCCAGCTGAATATTAGGGTTTTCTTAATTCTTCTTGCCGAAACCTTTGTCCTTCAGTTCCGAGAATCTTCCTAGGCTTGTGGTAGAAGCTTGGAATATTTATGAAATTGTAAGTCTATTTCTGAGCACAGAAAATGCCTGTGCTTTTTAAAACAAAATGCTTCCCGTTACAGGATGATGATGATAATAAAAAAGAACTTACATTTGAGGGAATTTGGCTGTGAATGCTTGCCGTTTAATTGTTGAGCGTGGAGGTACTCCAAAAGCCTGTAAGGCATTTAAGCTAGAAGAGAATACAAGTTCCATTGTTCTGTACCAAAATCAAAATCTGATTGTGTAACAGATTGAGTGATTTATGTGGAGGTACGTAAAGCACTGATGGTTGGACACTTGCTGTTCCATATTGTAGCTGTTTTTCACAGATTATCATTGCACGTAAGTCACAGCATAAGGCAGACATTAAAAAAAATGAAGCTTCTTTACATCTGTTAGATTTCCAAAGTCCTGTTTCATTGTGTTCCTGGTATGAGAGTATCTCAACTGATTAATAAGCTTGCAAAGATGATTGTTTTAGCTGGAGCACAGAGAACTCCTATAGGAATTTAATCTGAAAAAAAAAAACAACACTGAAATATTTTTAGTTTCATATCACTGCGTGTCAGCTGAGTACAGGGATATAAAGACACCAGTCAGTCCGTAAGAGGCTGTTTGTCAGTAGCACACTGTCTGTGTTTCTGTGTTTTCACACTTACAAATCTGCTTCTTAGTTTGAAGGTGAAGTTGTGGAAAAAGACATTCTCATTAGAATCAAGAAGCTTTAGAAACAAACAGAAACACCTTCCCCGTTTACAATATGTAAGCAGTATTACTTCTTTAAAATGATGTGTAAATGAGTGTGTTTAAATATCTTCCAAATGCAGATTATCAAAGAGTTTGTGTTAATGCCTGAGTAGAAGCTGGCTGTGATTTCTGTATTGATACAAGCTCACATTTGAGAGTAGAGATGTTCTCTCTTACAGGCTCATGTTTAATGATGGCTGTTCAAGATGAACTGTTGAAAGACCTGTAATAATTTTGTGGCTATTAATGATGTTATGGCTGCAGCTAACTAGTTCAATTTTCTTTGTGGTGCTTATGTTGCCAGCTGTACTCTTAGTTCAGACTTGTACTTTTTCTGGGAAATAGCTTGCAAATCTCAGTTCAACAGTAAGCATGAGAATTACCTTCCCTTCCCCCCCCCCCCCTTTTGTTTCTGCTGTGTCAGTTAGTTACCAAATTGTGCATACGTTGACCAAGTGTAAAAAGATCTAAATGACAGCAGTATGGCTAAGAATGGCATGTGTTTTCTGGGTGAAAGTAGCATTAGCTGTAGTAAAAGTTGGTTTATAAGTCAATAATGGTATTAATCACTGCAGTTAAATAACTGAGCTTGAAAGCCTTGTGATAGGTTGTATAGAATATCAGCCTTAATGTGCTTGGTGGCTAGAAATAAACTGTATTTTTGTCTTTTAAAGGAAATTCGGCATAAATCCAGTGACTACCCTCATAGAGTTGCAAAATACCCAGAAAACAGAAATCGAAACAGATACAGAGATGTTAGTCCATGTAAGTATCTTTTCAGTATTTACAGCAGTACATTTTCCAGTTTATTTGCTACCGAAGCATGTGAAATATCTTTTTCAACAGCGTTTTCTTCAGAAACTTTAATCCAGTATCCTTATGAAAATACACATGAGCAAAAAATGAGTGATAGATAATTATAGCTAGAGAAAGCTACTGTATATCACTTTCAGAAGGACTAGGGGAAAAAATGAAAACAGATTTAACCTCTTTCAACTTCAGTATTTTATAGAAAACTTCAATGTTTGCGTGTCTTTTTGTACTATGTTTCCCAGAGCAGCAAAATCTCTCATAATCCCTTTGTTCTTGGATCTAGAATTTTTGAAGAGTAGTTGATTCATTAGGGCTTTTTGTTTGAGTGCTTGATATGAGTATCTATTGTATATTTTGGAGAAGTGCTGAAGTCCTTGTTTCCAGTTGAAAGCTGTGGTAACAGCATGTGTATAGCACTTCTCAAAACTATGCACAGAGTCTCGAAGTGAGTCATGCTGTTCAGATAGCAGTGCTCATGCTGATTGTTAGGCAGTTGCCAGAAGGCTTGCTTATGTGGTGTATTCCTGTCAAATGGGTCCACTCTGGCTTAATGCTGAGTCTAAATACTGTGCCATCATGAAATGAGAGTTCAGCACAGACCCTCCTTGCTGTGTCTGTATGGCATTTCCCATCACCATCCTATCTGAGAAATGTGCAGCTCTGAAGATGATACCTCAGGTTAGTTGAGGCTTACTGGCTCCTGTGTGTCCAGCAGAATGTGCTCAGGACCTGAGTGCCCTGATAGACCTTAGTTAACCTATGTTGGTCAGTGTGAGACCTCATGTCTCAGGCTAACTGTCCTGTTAGAGCACGGTGTTGGCTTCTTACCTGTGATAAAGCAGGTCGCATTTCATTCACTTTCTGTTTCATACCTAAATTGAGACAGATTTTGAGAAGGCAGGAAATTGGTTTTGAACCCCTGAGACCCAAAGTCTATTCCCGTGTCTGTCATCTGCAGCTTTTGTAACAGAAGTTGTGCTCACTTTTTTTTGTCCTTTCTCACATCTCGCATTCAGTTAATTTGTAACAACTGCAGAGAGAAGGGCAGCATAGTTTTAAAGTATGTTTTTTTTTCTGCATTTCTAAAATAAGGAAAACTTCTGTTATTTCAGTAGCATCTGGAATACCTGCAATAATATCTTAAATGATTGGCTTGTAGTCATCTCCTGTAAGGATGTGAATTGGTGGTTGGGTGTTTTTGTTTGTTTTGTTTTGTTTTCCAAAATTTTCCTTAGTCATGATATATCTTTCACAATAGTGGACACTTCTGCCCTGAAATGCTCCATTATCCAGAAGGAAGTGATGCAACTGTAGTAAACAATGGGTCCAATATAACAGCAGATAGACAGTTGAATAAGTCTAGTTCTGAAGTAGTACCTGGGTTCAGGAGGACTATAGTGACATGCTAGTTGACATGAAGTTTAACAGTGAGCCTTAGGAAGCATGTCTCAGTTTTTAGCGTGCCTGAAAGAAAGAAGGTTTGAACTGAACTGCCATGATATGCCCACAGAACTGGGTGCCAGTAGCAAGGCTCTATGAGAACAGAGCAAAACAGTCTTTTATCTGATTACTGTTGCATTTTATGTGTATGTTTTCAAATACGAGTCATAACTGTTCCTTTGACAGTGGTGGGAAGTAGGAGGAGACCTGTAAGAGAGTAGATGATAAATGACATTCTAATGTTTTGGTACCAAAAACTTCAAAGCAGCTGGGGCAGAACCTGGACTTCTGATACCTGATGGTCTTCGGAAATAGCAGTTATTCCTATGCTAATTAAATATATTACAAAACATGTGATGTAATTTAATAAAAATATTGTATTTCTTCGTAGCCAAGAGAAAATGATTTGTCTATCTATACAGCAAACAAGCCAGTCTAAAATGTGAGATGGCGTGTCTGTAAGAGGAAATGCAGGGATTGTTCTGCATTGCGGAAAAGGTGCTTTGGGTTGGTTTGCCCCACTTCAACTATAATACACAGAGCATGCACATTAAAACTGGTTGTATATCATGTACCTTTCTAGGTACAAGATGGTTGCAGTTGGCTGTATGAGGCTAATTGTCTGCCCATTACAATTGAGTGAATCTTACATTGTCTCCTGTTTCAGAAGTATTTTCATTAGTGTCATTTTCCTTGCTAAGGAGCTACAGTGTGTATTAAAAAAAAAAAAAAAAAAAAAAAAAAAAAAAAAAAAAATTAGTTGGAGAAATGCCCTCAAGAGTAATTGCCTAGCCAAAAAAACAGTAGTCATGCAGTCTGGTATGGGTCTAGAATGGGGAGAGGAATATCTCGGCAGTGTTGCAGTATTGAAACAGGAAGTTAATCTGAAATGGGTTTGGTTTGACAGTCAGTCATTTCCTGACAGATGAAACTGTTTCTCAGAAAACATTATTCAGAGGAAAATAAATTACGGGGCTATTATTCTTTATTGATACCTTTATTGAAACTCTAAGACTTAATACTTTCCTTCTAAATCTTATCTTTAGCTCATATCAAAGTAGTCCAGTGTCTTAGGTTGACTGTAAAGACCTTCAGAGATCTTCCTACTGCATTCCCAGGTTCAGAGGCAGAAAGGGAATCCCCCCTCAGGTAAAATTGTCAGGATTTCTTCAGGATTTCTTTTTCTCCCTCTTGTGAGAGATGGCACAAGTTAGTTTTCTCTTTAGCCCTTATTTATGACATGGCATGTAGCGTATTTTCTTAGGTCATCTGAACATTTTCACCAAATAGATCATGTTGCTGTTGGAGAATCTTAAAAGGTAGTGATTTCTCTTTGTTTTCTTCAGTAGGCAGCTAGTAGACTTTGTGTTGGATCTTTCAACTGTAGGCTTATAGTCATTGTAGAACATATGCCAGAGAGAGAGGAATGTGAAGAGTACTGTTCTTTATGAGGAACCGAGTTGGAGCTGATGTGGATGGTTTTGCACTTAGCACTGATTATTTATTATGGCAAAATGTTCCCTTTTTGTCCTTTGTTTCAAGTTCATGCCTGGAGGTTCTGTCCAAAATAAGTCTACTGCACTTCTTGCTGTCCATCTTAGAAGCTGAAATTAATGTGGTGGGTTTTTTTTTTTTGTATGATTATCTAATGATTCTATAGGACATGTTGTTACCAGAAGCATGTTATAAATAAACAGTGTGTGTTGCTTTTGGAGATATTTCTTTCTTAAGGTTTGGGGAAGAGGGGAGTCGTCCTGGCACATACTGACCTAGACTTTAGAACAAGAGAGTTCACTAGGAAGGGACTGTCAAAGATCATAGTCTGAGCGCTTCAGAGCTAGCCAACATTTAAACCACGTTGTTGATGGTGCAGATTTGTGTGAGCGCAGCAAGCAAGCTCTTGTTTGTGGCTGGTGAAAATACACAGCTAATGGTGGTGACTGTTGATAAACAGTGTTTTATAGCTCCATCAAATAGTGTTACAGAGCTCTTTGTATTTGCTGTAGTTTCCATGGAATTACATACAGCATTATTTTCAGAGCGACCTACGTGTTTCAGTATGAATACATTCCAGTTACAAGCTAAGCCTTTGCTGATGTATCATGGTGGCATGTGCTGCGTGCAACCATTGGCAAGGTGAGGAAAGCTGCTTTGCCTTTCCTTTGCCTTAAGCTCCCTCTGAAACCATTTGTCTGAAAGTTGTGAGCGTACATCCGGTAACGGAGGGCTGTGATTTGGGTAATGCAGCAGCTCAGGTAGACCAGATTTAGATTAGTGAAATGAAGGGGATTTACTGGCAGGGGGTGAAGCGTCACACAGGGTCACTGGGATGGCTTATCGCTGCATGTTTTATTTGTGACTTTCTTTAATCCACTAAGTAGCATGTCACCCTTCCCTGTTATAGCACCATATTTGGCAAGCAAACTTCTCTTGGACAGAAGATGTTTTTTAGGTTATGCAGCGGTTTCGTGTTGAGAAGTGCAATTGATTTTTCTGAATAAAACCTTTCATTAGTCAACTGTAAGGTCTGTGTCATGTGAACTGCCAAACGTTCCTATCTCTTTTTAACTGGGTACCTCACTTTCCTTTTTGCAGGGGTGGGCAATGTGCAGTGTAAAATCTTGGCCTTGTGTGAGATGCAGGGAGCGTTATAGGTAATAGTGGAGGGAAAGGGTTTTGCCAGAAGTGGGTAATAAGAGCTTATCTCAGACAAGGTGGCTGTGGGAGCAGTATTCTTAGTGCGGGAGCCAGAATGAGAAGTGTTCTTAAGGTTGCCACTTCCTTTTCAGCTGTGTAATTTGTCAAAATAGGGAAATTAACACTTCAGAAAATTTGTGCTGTATTTTAGCTGTTGTGAGCTTGGCAGTGTTTAAGATAGATCTTTTAGATTAGATTTAAGATATGTTTATCGTTCGTATAAATCTGAAGTCCTGTGTAACTGGAAATGATTTACATATGAGAAAAATGTTACAGCTAACTTGCTGTTGAAGGTTGGCTCGCTTCATTTAATTCAGCCAAGCAAGCCAGAACTTGAATGAGGTTTCTAGGTCATTGTGTCCTTTAGGAACCCATTCCCCTGAAAGGGAAATCAATATTTGCTCGTGGCTTTCTTTGTCCCCTGGGTATGCCACCGTATTTGGAGGTTTGCCTCTGTTTTGGTCGGGCAGGAGGAGGGAGAATTAACTGTTAGGAGTTATTTCCAAACTTTCTTTGTAATGTTAACAGGGCAGAACATAGAAGAGGCTTAAAAATAAAGCTGAAAATGTGTGTAAGTGCTACAGTACCAAGTCTGGTTAGGGCCCAGGCAGTTATCTCCTGCTGGCAGCAGAGCAGCAGCTGCTGCTGGGTGATTAAACTGTTAACAGTGCCTGCTTACGTCACCTTTCCGAGAACACTAGTACCGGTATGTGTGATTTACTATAACAAGATCTTAAGTTTTTCCTGTTGGCAGATGACATGTAATATTTACAAAGGTCTTGGTTTCTCTCCAGTAGAAACATTTCAGATAAAGTGATATATGAAAGGAAAAAGTAACACTTGAATTTCCAGATAAAATAATGCAAGGACACATTTTTACCTTAAAACACATCTTCAGTCTTCTGTCTTGACTGTTGTTTTTTTTTTTTCCTTCATACGGGCATACAAATTGTTATAAGACTCCTGAGAGTCAAGATGGTGCTGTCTCACATCTGGAATGCTAATGAAAACAGACAACCTGGTAGCTTTCTCATTCTTTTATATTAAAAATAGCTTTACAGCATACTTCTGTGCTGTACACAAAAAAGCTAGAAGCTAGATAACCTCAAACCTTTGTCCTCCGGGGGAGAAAATAAAGAATTTCACTGTTCACTTTCTTCTGTGAATCTGGTAAGGTGACCATATATTTAAGAGGTTGAGGAATGTAAGAACAGTCATTATAGTCATTACAGTCTCGTAAAGGATCCCTGTACATCCTGGTAGCTTCTGGCAGCTGCCAGTAGCAGGGAGCTGAGGAAGAGTGTAAAAGCAGATCAAGGCAAAGTAAATACATTTTTCCCAGGTTTCCAAAACTGTGGAAAGTATTTGTAAAATAATACAAGCAGCCCACAGAACAAGGGGCCAGTTCATTAACTTTGTTCTGATTCTCATATAAGCTGTTTGCCCAGTCAGGGTCACGTTCGTGGATTTCTTCTTAGATAAGCCTTGTGCTGTATAGGCTGGCAGTGACATAGGGACAGCATAGCTCTCCCGAGGGTGATAATTAGTGGTTGCTTGCACGAAGGTCATGGGTTTTGTTAATTTTGTAAGATAGATGTCAAAAGGAACTTAAGCTTTTGGTGACGGTGGGAAAGGGAACAGAGGACTGACGTGCTTTGGCAGCAGCTGTGACAGCTCCAAGTAAGTTTTGTGGTCAGTGTCAGTGAGAAACTGGCATCGCACCCTGACTCACTGCTGGCTCTGTCTGTTGCTTTACAGAATGGCTTCCTGAAATGCACTCAAGTAGCTTTGTTATTGTTCCTTAGTTCTTACAAACAATCTATCGGTGGTTGAGCTTCAGGGGGTTCTCAGTCAGTCAGAGCTCAGTTTGTGATATGCAATTGTGTATGGATTTCAGACAAAAGTTGCTGTTTATTTAACGGAGTCTGATAAATGGCTGACGAAGGATTATTTGCTGTGGATGAGTCTGATTACTTAAGTGCCTGGTAGAAGGCAGTTAGGAAGTACTGGAAAGTCCTACACACATACAGTCACAGTGACTTTTCATTATGCAGCATTGTCATATGACAGTCTGATAATCTTTCTCAAGTTAATGTTAGTATTTTAAAAGCAATCCTTTGACTGCTTCCATCTGCAATGAGTAGCAAATCTTCTGCCCTGCTTGCAAAATCGTGGGAAAGGTAGAAAGCACGTAATAAAATTAGGCTTGTTTAATTGGAAGATTTGTTTAATAGGGACATCATTTATGTGCTACTTCCTTAGTGCTTCTAATTTGCATTGTGTTAAATGACGAGGAAAATTAAGTTCAGCAAAGCTTGATTAGAATGATTCTAAGTAGGTAATTTTTTAGCCATGTCAGTTTATGATTCTGCCTTGGCCTGTGGAGTTGTAGTTTACTGAAGACCTTGGAATTCCAAACTTAAGGCAAACCATGCAGTGGAACGTAGCCTGTTGTGGCTTGTCAATGCTGTTATATTAAGGAAATAAAATTGTTGAAGGATGGGCATGAGCTGCTTTTGTTGGTGTGGGGAATTAGTTGTTTTTTAGAGGAGAAGTGGTATTCCAGTTACTAACCTGTGATGGAATGCTGAGGGCAGAATGAGTCAGCCATTGTTATCAATGTTGCATGAGGAGCTGCTTTCATGTAGCTGGCCATTTGCTTAGATAGAAAATAAATTCTTTAATGATTGCTTTGTAGGCCTAACCTCTTCTGCTGCAGAGTATTGGTGAAAGTAAAGGCATTGTTCATTCTTAAGTTTCCTTTAATTTTAGATGATCACAGTCGAGTAAAACTGCAGAACACAGAGAATGATTATATCAATGCCAGCCTAGTGGTCATAGAAGAAGCTCAGAGATGCTATATCTTAACACAGGTAAGTCATCAATCAGTCACCAATCAGCAGGTACTACAGGGAATGCAGGTATGGGGGAAGTGGATTTGTACAATGGTAATTTACGTTCGGATGATTCCTCATCACTCTGTATTACGTATCTCATGCTAACAGCCTGTTTGATCCAGTTGTGAACACACATTTTAATAAAAAGATAAAGGGGAATGTTTAAGTGTATATAATAGACTGTCTCTAAAGCTTTGTAGATATTTCCTGCTTTTCAGGTAATAATGGTTTTATACTATTAAATATAAACTTTCAGAAGGGTGTATTATACTTCATAGCTCTGACAGTATCTCTTGAGTGATTTGTGCAGTGTGGTTGCTTTCTTTCCTGTCTTCTCTATCATTTTGTTAATAGCTTGATTAAACTTTTTGGACAAAGATTTTGGTTTCACACAGTAACACATTAGTCATGTTCAGACATTGCTTATGCATTTTCCTATTCATTTTTCTTTTTGCCACACAGGGTCCACTACCTAATACGTGTTGTCATTTTTGGCTAATGGTATGGCAACAAAAAACCAAAGCAGTTGTTATGCTGAACAGAATTGTTGAAAAAGACTCGGTGAGTAACATCAGACATTTTGCTTAAGCTGTAAAGTGAACCATGTAGTTTTAATATTGCTGAACATACAGATTGATTGTTATGTTTAAAGAATCAACACTTTTTCATTGCTGCACAGCGTAATATGTATATACTATACCATTAAACAAAGTGATGGAGCTAAGGTAAAACTGATTTCACTAAAACCAACATCTAGTATACATCCAGAAAGGTGAAAGTAGCATGATGAAAAAGGAGTGCATAGAGACAGAACTAAGATGAATTAGAAGCAATATAGGTAAAAAATAAAAAATAAAAAAAAAAATTTAGGAATTTAAAAAAAGAAAAGAAAAACACCCAAGTGGGAAGATGCATTTGAATTAAAGCTTTAGATTGTTTCAGAGCAGTGTGTTTTTGTGCAGTGTTAGGAACTGTTCATAACAGGCCAGGCTGCCTCCACCAGCTGTCGAAGTGGTCTGATTATTTTGGATTACTTACAATTGGTGGTACACATAAAAAGTATATCAATCTTCTGTTATTGTGTAGGTTTTCTCTACTAATGTGCCTAAAATCATTGTGGATTTGAATGATAAATGCATGTCATTTTGTGGAGATTTTTTTTTTCTTTCCCTAGGGTGTATTTGTTAGTGAAATTTTTTTGCCTAGTCCATGACAAAGTCATTTCTTTACCTACAGTGAGTTTGAGTGCAAAGCAAGAGGAGTAAAGGATGAGGAAGTTCTGTATTGCTAATTTGTTCTTGTTTCACTAAATCTTCCAATTTTCAGCGAGGCTTAGGGAAATAGGCACAACGTGTTGCATCACTTCTGTAAATGTGCAGATGTCCGTGTCAGAAATGCAGGGGATGTGTTGAAATAGATGAGTAAAGATCTCTGTAGAGAACTAGGTGGAAAGCTGGGGAAAGGGTGAAGGGTTAAGGTCTCAAGACGCACTGGAACTGTCATGAAGGAGAGAGTGAACAGCTGCAGCTGGAATGCCTAGCACCAGTTGAAACTGTTGCAGTCACTTGAGTGTAAACTTTACAGGATCTGAGAATTCCTCAAACTAGGAGCAGGTAATGTGTACTTTACTATACTGTATTTAAAGGTCTCAGAATTTGGTAGCACAAAGCCCAGGGTGCTAGGGTATTTAACTAGATTTTTCTTTTTTTCTTTTTCCACATAGGTGAAATGTGCACAGTACTGGCCAACGAGAGGAGAAGAATTTATGATGTTTAGTGAAACAGGTTTTCGTGTGAGGCTAGTATCGGAAGAAGTCAAATCCTATTACACTGTTCACCTACTGCAATTAGAAAATATCAACGTAAGCTTTTGGAGTCTGTATATCTCATATTCCTGACCTTAAGTATATAATGCAAAGCACTTAGCACACTGTCACTGCAGGTTTAATAGAGCTTTTACACTGAAAATTATAACGTGTTTGCTTTTAATAATGTTGAAGATGAAGTGTGGCATATAGCAAGTGAGCAAATCTCAATCTAAATGTTAAGAGGGAAGTCCTGCAGCACTTATTTTTAATATTTTTGTTTTCCATTTGGCAGTATCTTAGCGTGCTGAATTCTTATTGGTGGTAGAGGTGATCCTAAGAGGAGCTGTAAGAAATACCATAAAAGGAAGAACCTAGGATGTTTCTGATTTCTTTTGAATATCAGAAATGATACCCGGTTATTACTATATATTTCTTTAACTATAGTTTTCCACATATTTCAGTGCAGCTAAGTAAGTTTGGGGTGGGAGGGAGGGACAATTGCCACCTGTGGATAGGTAACATTATCTCCTCTTGCTTACCTCCCCTTTTGCTCCACAGGACCAACCATCCTTTTCTCTTAAAAATTAAGCACTTTGACAATTTAATCAAGTTAAGCTCAAAAAAAATTGTTCCTGGCCTGAGCTTGGGTTGGAATTTGCTGCTTCTGTTTCAGAACTGAAGACAGGATTGAAGAGCTTGTCTGTTTGTTCCAGCTATGTCTTGTAAGATATTCTCTCTCCCTATAAACCTTGCCTTATATTAATTGAAAGTGATCGTATGGCAAGTTTTATTCGAAGTTGTCTTGTCAGTGGATTTGAGAAAGGAAAGCTTGAAGAGGATTTTTCTTTTGCATGTTGTTTTATACAACTAAGTCTCGATATGTTTGATCAAAATTATTTGAATTTATAGTAACTTTTAGTGATACTTTGAAACAAGTACCATTTGTCTGTTAATTTGAAACCTCCCTCACGAGATCAGCATGATAAAACTTGGCATGTTGTTCCTTGATTTATTCAGTGAAAGGAGAGCTTTATGAAATTTTGACCTACTGACTTGGAGAATTTCTGTTAGTCTTTGGTTTGTTAACAGCAAAGGCTAAGATAAAGAGCAGTACTTCTTGCAAGATAGTATTTGGGAAAGAACCACTCTTCTTTTTGGAAAGCTGAGGCAAGTTTTCCTAACTATCAAAAAGGCCTTTTTTTTTTTTTTTTTTTTTTTTTTCTTCTAATAATGATTTGACTGCCATTGGCCTGTAATCTTGGATTTCCTGGTTTTTTTTTTCTTTTTTTTCTTTTTTTTTTTTTTTTTTTTTTTTTTTTTTTTTAAGAATACAGTTTTCATGATACATCTGTGTTTGGACATAATGTTAGCTGGAAAATGCCGAGATCGCATGAGGAACAGCACAGTAGCGTAAGCACTGTAGTAGGCTTCATGGCTTTGAAGCTACTGAGAGCTGAAATGCCT
Organism: Tetrao urogallus; assembly: GCF_951394365.1. NCBI lineage: Eukaryota > Metazoa > Chordata > Aves > Galliformes > Phasianidae > Tetrao > Tetrao urogallus. The sequence goes on along the minus strand of NC_136815.1, from coordinate 51,278,442 downwards.
GGGTTTACTGGGCTGTTAATGCATGCCCCATCAGTGTTATATAGACATTCTTGTAAGTAACTTTACTCACACAAATATTTAGCAAACGTACTGTACTGAATTTTTATTTTATGCCCTAATACTTCTACAAGGTTTGAAGAATGCTAACTCCAAATAATATTTTGTATGTGAAACAGCCAGAAGAAACAGAACATAATCAGTTACTTAAAGGGGGGGGGGGGGGGGGACACAAAAACCAAAAACAGCAACATAGTTCCCAGAATAATAACACTGTGAATTGCAAGTGCAGCCTTCTATAAGAATTTTGAAGTGTGCCATTAAGATTAGTGGGAATTGAGTATTCACGTTGAATTGAAATGTGAGCTTTAGTGTGCTCATGCTCTTTAACTCTGGAGGGGGCTTTTGTGGGGACAGAATAGGAAACCATTTAGCCACTTGATGCCTGGAATATAGGATGAGTCAGAGATACAATTTTATTCTGAGTTCCAAGAATACTTAAGAAATTTTAGCATTTCCATGAAAACACAGAGAACTTAAATCGGCGTTACAGTACAGCTATTCTGAACTCAAGTAAATTATCTGTGTTACTTTAACAAATCTCACTAATACACAAGCAAAATGAATATGTGTGAAAAGAAGCATTTAATGTTCTAACCAGTAGGACAAAACCTGAGTATTTGTTTCTAATTTATTTGTCATTTAAGAGCAGTTAGAAATACAGCTGATAGGGATTTGAGGGGTAGTGTGTGTTTTTAGGGTTAGATGGTGATATTTGACAGTTTGATTGGTTTAGATCTGTTTCCGGCAAGTGTTTGTTTTTGCTGTTGTGGCTGAAGTTGCCCAAAAACTTTGTAGAGGAGATGATGTTCATTGGTGTCTTTTTCAGCTCCCCTTAAGGTAAGACTGAATGTGAAGGCTTCTATAAACCCTAGCATACAATGGAAAATAAGAGTAGAGGAAACTACTGTGCTTACATTATAAATTTGTAATAATTTACTTGAAAAGCTATTGCATGTCTATGACTTGAAGTAACACCAAGTGTAATGGAGAAGTTGGTAAGTGTTTTAGAGCCTTTTGTTAAATCCATGCTTCATTGGATGGAGTGACTGTTTGGTGGCTATCATCATATTCTGGGTGAGTTGTTAGGTATTCACAGGTAATTTCTGTAAGATTCCACTGTGTACAGAATGTGTAATTGATTAATCCTTTTGGCTTTCCTCGTGATGAGTACTTAAAAGAAAACTGTATTTTCAGTAACTTCTGGTGAGGTGGCCAGGTAGCATGAAGATTCATTGTGCATCACCCACAGGGTATAGTGCAGTGAGTGCTGATGAACTTAAGGGGAATAGGTCGGTTCTGGGGAGTTCAGGGAAGCTTCAGGGAACAAAGGAATATCAGAATCTGAGGGAAACCAGAGATTGGCTCAATGCTGAAATGGAGCAGTGGAAAGGAATGAAACTTCTGTTTGTTTGTTTTTTCGCCTCCCTCTCTTTGAGTAACTTCTGTTCTGAATTGTTCTGTTTCTTCTAGCTGTTCCACATACAAAATATTATTTGGAGTTAGCGTTCTTCAAGCCTTATAGAAGCACTAGGACATAAAATAATAATTCAGTACGGTACATTTGCTAAGTATTTGTGTGAGTAAAGGTGTCTCAGGCTGGGTTCCTAGAAATACAAGTAAAGCACCTCGAGGAGAGGTAGTAATCTAGATTCCTTGCAACGTTAGTGGTAGGAGACTTTAGAGTAAGGTTCCTTAATACATTTCAGGTGGAAGCACAGGATCAGTGTAGTAAATGAAGATAAGATTAGAGTTGTTGATTTCCAGTGTTCAACATTTTAAATGTCTGAAGAAGGTATTTTGGTTATGAAGGCAGCAATCTAATGGCAGGCCATGTTCTGTTATCTCATATATAATGTGATTTTTGTCATTGTGACTGTGTATGTATTTATGTAACTGCTGCAGTGGTTGGAAGGAATTTCTGAAACATGGCATACGCTTGTTTTAAACTCTAGGACATTCTCAGCACTTTGAAAAGTTTAAATAAGTATTTTGCTTCTCAGTAATAAAGCTGAGATGTTAGGAGGAATATCATTTCCTTACAAGAGTCTGGGTTTTCCTTTCCTATACATGCTTTACAGATTTAGAAGGCATAACTCCTAGGAGAGGATACGTACCAGTTTTGGAAAGCAGAATGTTTGTGAGAATTATTTAGCTGCATTATCTTCATTACAATTTTTCATATAATTTGAAAGCTGTTCTGCCAGGCATTAGAATGAGGAAAGAGAGAAGGCTGTGGTAAAAGTCAGTAATTTTGAATGTCAGTACTTCTGTTAGTACTCCAGAGCACACCTCATTTCTATACAAATTAAATGTTAATGCATTTGAGGCCTGATGGTGAAATACAAGACCAGCAGTGGGATTTGTGTGTATTTTTATTCCTTGATGTTAGACCATTTAAGTTGCCTATCAGCTATCACAGCTTTTTTTTTTTTTTTAAGGTGTGTTTGTGTGAACTTTGGCAGGTGAGCATTTTCTGTCTTAACTTGGTTTGCTTGACACTGAAAACATCAGTTTCTTTGAGCAATTTGATAGTATTTTATTACTGTTCAGGCTCTCAGGTGACTGAATCTAAGGTGACGAGAGTTGTTCTGAGATTTTTGTACCCTGCCTAATTGGATTATTGGATATTCACTGTAAAATGATTGTGGTAAGGTTTATTTTGTGGATAGGTTGCCTTGTTGCCTTATATTATTCTTCTGCTCTGATCCTTGCTTGGTTGTAACTTGGAGCATGGCTTGTGATGGTGCTGCAGGTCTTGCCAGCTATCAGTGGAGAGCTGTGCAGTAGGGTATTAGCTTCCAAGCTGACCAGTTTTAGCTGTAATTATTTGCTGTAAGCTTATCGCAGTATTTAATGAAACATTCACTAGAATGGTCTGACAGCATTTTCAAAAAGTTTTAAAATATTATATGTTGACCTCTGTAGGATATTTTCTGTAGGATAGGTAGCTAGGCTTAAAGAAATAGTGTTAGAAGAATATGGCATAGTAACTATAGAATAAACTGGTTCTCAGTTTTCAAGCAGAAAAGCATTACCTGCTTAAACCATTTACCTATGTAAACCTACTTATACCATTTATGTATCTGCAAAATGTCTGAATCCCGAGGCTTGGCTTTTTTTCTTCAAAAGAACACTTAAAGCTTAACAGCTTTAAATAATTGGCTGTTCCTTAACTGAATTTCTGTCACTCAACAGTTGTGAATCCTTACCAAGCCAAGCCTTTTCTCTCCAGTCTTGCAAGAGTTCATGTAGGAGGTACCTGTGGTGCATGGCTAGCCACATCCCCCCAAAACAAAGAAGTTCTTCAAGAAAGAATGGTACAGTTACTCCCATAAAGACAGTATTTCGGTTGTCCAGCTTGACTGCCAAGCACCACTTGAAAGAGAGTCTGTGTGAGAGAGAAAATGTGGGAGGTTTCAAAGAGTCAAATGGGACTTGGCTGTATGTTTAAAAACTGCAAGTTCAAAGACCAGCCAGTTGCAGAGCTTTGAAATGAGACTCATAAAGAGAGATGAGGAGACTAGATATTTTTAAATGAGCTGAAGTGATGGAAAATTCTGGAATAGATAAAGCTCTCATACAGTATGGGGAGGAAGAAAAAAGTAATTCAGTAGACTAGAGATGGATGAGATGTACAGTAGCATTGATCTATTTTTCCATTAGGTATAGCTTTTTCCAGATTAGTGTGTGCACAGGGGACACTTGGCCGTGTGGTGGAAGCACCGCTGTGTGTTTTCTTTGTTTAAAGGTGAGGATGCTAGTGCTTATTACAGTAAGGGATTTAAACAAAACAAAAGAAAAACTCGACTCCATCCCACAGGTCAGCTTTATTTTCCATAGATAAGTACTGCTTTTTGTTGTTTTGAGGTATAAGGGAGGCTTTCATCTGGAATACTGTTAAGAATCTTGAGGAGGAGGACAGAGTACAGATTACCACTTCAAAAGATCACCTACATTCAGAAGAAACACCTTTAAGCTTCTCTTTACCTATTATGTTCTTCTACCTCCCCTCTCCAGTTTTTCCTCTTTATTTTGTCAATTGATGAATTATTTTTCTGGAGATTTTTTTGAGGAGATTGCTTAGTATGTTGCATTCCTTAAATTTTTATAACTACCACACTTCTTTTCAAGAACATCTCCTTCATGATGTTTGAAAAAAGTTGGCTAGTTAAATTAACCTGGTATCATTAAAGCTACATCTCAGCTGAGAACACAAACTTTTTTTAATGCTTTGCTTCAGACAAATAAGAAAGGAAAATCCCTGTATTTATGTAATCGAGGAGGGTTTGGTAGATTTTTCCTTTCGGAAATGTTACTGTATACTCATGTACCAAGTGTGATGGGTCAGACCGTTTTCCATGTTGAGCTTTTATCCCTGAAACATCCCTGCAAAATGTTGTGCATTTAAGATTGAATTGAGTCACAGTAATAGATCCTGTTGTCTGTGGAAATGTGCAGTCTTGCAGTATCAGGGCAAAAGACAGTGTGAGAATATTCTTGTAATTGTGATAACTATGAACTAGGCAATCATAGTTTCACAAGGGAGTTTCATATGTTATCCCTCATATAGCTTGTTGTTACTGAAAAAGAAAAATGGATTTTCTGTAATGCACATACCTTAAATTTATTGATGTTTCAAGTGTATGCAAGTTTACGTAGATGTTAAAACCGTGGAAAAATAGGTGAAATGGAGGGAGATTAAAAATTCCTGAACTAAAATAGCTGACCAAATTGTCTCAGAATCAGCGTGTAACAAAGAGAGGAGAAGCAAGGATTAGCATTTAACAGCAAATCTGAAGGGAGTTCTGTGAAGGTATGGCTCAAATTCATGACTGAAGCTTTTCAGTATATGTGCAGATTTGCTTACTGTTGTTTTATTATTTGCCGAGGAAAAATTTGTGTGGTGTTTGAATTCTTACTTACTTACAATGAATGAGTACTTCAAGCTGAGTCTTGTTGCACATTCTTGCTACTCTCAGTGGTGCAGTTAGTAGAAAGGAGATGCTGGTACCTCTTGGTATTGTACCCTGCTCTGAGCAGAAGAGAGTGCTTGCAATGCTGATGGGTATTTTTTCAGTCCTGTCCACCATAACATGATTGCCGTCAGCCATTAAGTTGCATTAATGGTTTAGAAGGAATATTTAAGGGCAAGTAGTAAAGCAAAAAAATGAAACAGTGAAAGTTTGAGAAGAGGAAAAACAATATTTAGTAATAATTTCAAAGGGGAAAAACTACTAATGCAGGTGATGAAATGCTTCATATTGCATTGTTACTAGTCATCCAGCTTGCAAAAAGATATTAGATTGTTTATCTGAATGGGAGGTTTGAAATAGAGTTGTATTGATTTGGACTGGGGAAATGTGTGCTAACTAAACACAAATTGAGTACTTTCTAGTTGCATTGTTTGTTTTTTCTTCTAGAGTGGAGAATCCAGGATGATATCTCACTTTCATTATACTACGTGGCCAGATTTTGGAGTTCCCGAATCCCCAGCTTCATTCCTGAACTTCCTTTTTAAAGTCAGAGAATCTGGTTGTCTAAGTCCTGAACATGGACCTGCAGTGGTTCACTGTAGTGCAGGGATAGGACGATCCGGCACGTTTTCATTAGTAGACTCTTGTCTTGTTCTGGTAAGTACTTAGCTGTTTTCTGTCACCGCTTTCCTTCCCACACTCTGCCTTCGTTCCCATTGTGGGTGTTTTGGTCAGAAGGCTTTAAAAGCATTTAAGGTAATGACATATCAGTAAAACTTTTAGTTAGGGTATCAGGCTTCTTCACGTTTTAATGGTTATAAACAAAAGTCTTAAAATACATTGATAAATCTATCTGGAGTGTGTGAAATCTATCCATTTCACAGCGTTCTGGAAAGTACATAGGCAGCACTCTTTCTCTTTTAGATGAGATACACAAAGTAGATTGAGATTAGCCTAGGTGGATTGTATCGTTATTCATAATTTGACTGCACTTTAAATGTTAAATAAAATTTAAAGTACCTTTTAAGTTTTTGATTTTCAAATTTCAGAATCCACTTTTGCCTCTGTTGGTTAATAGTGAGAAGTATGGCATAGGGTTAAGGAAAATGATTTCATTTGAAGTCTAAACTAGTCATCTTATGTTTTGAGTATGCCCTCTCAATTTGTTCTTTTTCTTCAGTTTTTTTGTGTAGTTTAAAAAACCAAACAACAACAGCAACAGCAAAACCCCAGCGTGTGTATTTTGATGCAAGCATACTTTAATGTTAAAAGAATTAAAGCAAACATTGCAAGGAGTGCAGATATGTGATTTAAACAGCTCCCATGAGTCTAGCATGGAGCTCAAAATGTGTGTGTTACACATAAATTAGAGGATCTGCTTTAAATATGGAAGTGTCTGCTCTACTCCAAACTGCTGTTCTACGCGGGAGTTGTAGGAAGTGCTATTTTATGATTCTGATTGTGATAGGCCTACTTTGAAGTACATCTTGGAATCAAACCAAGTGCGTCTAAATTCCTCATAGTTGAGACTTGATAATAGAGTACTGATTTATTTGGTTAATACATGGTTGTAGATTTGCTTAGGGCAAGCTTTCGTTAATGATTTCCTTTTTCTTTCTTTTTTTCCTGTGAAAACCAATTTAGAAATCTTGAGGTGTTAATTTCTTACGTAACTACCAGGAACATAATGTGACGGAATTTTTAGTTTGCATTTTGTGGTTCACCTTTTTTATCTGTAATTTTTTTTAACCATATCTATGACACTTTCAATATAACCTTCTTTACAGATGGAAAAAAAGGATCCGTTTTCTGTAGATATTAAGAAGGTGTTACTGGATATGAGAAAATACCGAATGGGACTTATTCAGACACCTGATCAACTAAGATTTTCATATATGGCTGTAATAGAAGGAGCAAAATTTATAATGGGGGATTCAACTATACAGGTAATTACTTTAGCTCTGTGTGTTTAAGCATAAACAGTAGACTGCTAACAGTAGTTAAAAATGAGCTCTGAGCTACTTTAAAATGATCAATTTTGTGGGTTTAAAATACGTTACCTTTTCCAGTATGTTTCTTGAGGGTATTAAAGGTACAGCCCTTTCTAGCTGCTTAACTCCTAATCCTATGTAATTGTCTTCTCTGAGATGTACAGACAAGTTATTTTTGCATTTCTAATTTTAAAAAGATTAAATCAGTATTTTCAGTACTGAAAAGCAGAAGTAACACTCGGTGTCACTTCGAAAAGACAACAAGAATCTCTGCTGGATTCCTTCTTGCCCTACATTTTCTTAGCAGTAATAATTGCCTGATGCTAAAAATGAGCTTTATTAGTAAAGCTTCATTTTTTTTCATATCCTTTAAATTTTATATTACAGTTAGAATCTAGCTAAATATAGTGAATTTCAGAGATCACCAAATCTCACTGCTCTGTCAGTGTAGCTTGCAGGAATTATGGTAGCTACAGCTATTTCAAATGTCTTGGTGGGGGAGGGAGGGCCAGGAGGAGAGGCTGTGTAACGGACTTAATTCTGCTTTCATATGCTAGGGCTTTTCTATTGATTCGTTAAAATTAATGAAGCAGATCAGCTTAAACATCTCCTGTGGTTCTGGAAGTTGTCAGATTCTTCTTCTAGAATTTTTTCCTTGACTTGCTATGTATATAAATAAATCACTTTACACAGCTACTTACCAACATGTAGAGAGTTTGCTGCTCATCTGAACAGCTGCACTGAGAGCCTAGAATACTGCATGATTCATCCAAACATGTGCAGCCTCCTACCTTTCTGGAGCTTGCTTTCTGGGAATATGAGTGTGTTCTCTTTCCATAATTTTTCTGCTTTGCTTATTAAAAAGCTGTGCTTCAAGTTGTGCAGCTCTGATTCCCACGTACTTGCAGAAACAAGAAATCTTTCAATATAAATAGACAGAAGGAAGTATTGTCAACTCGGAATACTCTCGTCAACTTTGTTATTTCTGTATTTGGCATGTTTTCTGTGCTGATTGTTCAGAGGAGCTGTCTTAAGTCAGTATTTTCTGCAGTGCAGTTAGTTGTCCAGATGCTTTTCTCTTTCCGCATCATGGTCACGTGCACAAAATCAGTATGTGTTTGACCCAAGCCTGCAGTACATAGCAGGAGCATTTCCACTTTCAAGGTTGGCTAGATTTTTTTTCCCCACTTGCAGAGAATTGTTGTAATGTCCAGAGTGTGAGAGGTGTTGGAGTGAGCATGTAGTAATGACAGGTTTCTCTAAAGTAACACTAACCAAATGTTGGTCTCTGACTTCTCCATGGATTTCAGTGAACTTTGCAGGCAAGCAGTTTACTGGCCTATGATGGAGTGATGACATTGGTAGACAGGGGAAGGGTGATGGGTGTTGCTTACCTGGACTTCTGCAAAAGCCTTTAACATGGTCCCTCACCATGTTACTCTCTAAATTGAAGAGGTGTGGATTTGAAGGATGGATGTTCGATGGATTAGGAATTGATTGGCTGGACACGGCCAAAGGATCGTGATCAATGGTTCTGTGTCAGGGTGGAGAGCGCTCACAAGCGGCATTCCTCAGGGGTTGGTCTTGGGGCCGGTGCTCTTCAACATCTTCATCAATGACAGACAGTGGCATCGAGTGCACCCTCAGCAAGTTTGTGTACTGACACCAAGCTGAGCTGGGTGGTCAGTACACAGGAAGGAAAGGAAACCATACAGAGGGACCTGGACAGGCTGGAGAAGTAGGCCCATGAAAACCTAATGAGGTTCAGTAAGGCCAAGTGCAGGGTGCTGCAGTTGGGCCAGGGCAATCCCAGGTGTTTATACAAACTGGGGGAAGATCTCCTTGAGAGCAGCCCTGTGGAGAAGGACTTAGGGGTTCTGGTAGATGAGAAGCTGGACATGAACCAGCAGTGTGTGCTTGCAGCCCGGAAGGCCAACTGTGTTCTGGGCTGCATTAAAAAAAGTGGTGGCCAGCAGGGAGAGGGAGGTCATCCTCCCTCTCCACTCGGCGCTTGTGAGGCTCCATCTGGAGTACTGTGTCCAAGCTGGGGTCCCCAGTAAAAGAAAGACACAACTCTTGGAACGAGTCCAGAGGAGGGCCACTAAGATCAGAGGGCTGGAGCACCTGTGGAGAAAGGTTGAGGGCACTGGGCTTGTTTAGCTTGGAGAAGAGAAGACTTTGGGGAGATCTCATTGTGACTTTCCAATACTTGAAGGGAGCATATAAACAGGGGGGATGGCTGTTTATCAGGGTGGATAGTGACAGTGACCAGTGATAGGACAAGGAGGAGTGGTTTTAAATTGTGATAGGGGAGATATAGGTTAGATATTAGGCGGAAGTTTTTCCACACAAAAGGTGGTGACGCACTGGAACAGGTTGCCCAAGGAGGTTGTGGATGCCCCGTCCCTGGAGGCATTCAAGGCCAGGCTGGGTGTGGCTCTGGGCAGCCTGGTCTGGTGGTTGGCGACCCTGCACATAGCAGGGGAGTTGAAACTAGATGATCATTGTGTTCCTTTTCAACCCAGGCCATTCTGTAGTTTTATTTATATCAGGATAGGGGAATACTTTTCCTCTCACTTAGCACATGTGGGGCTTCCACCCAAGACCCTCAGGAAGGGATCAGTGCTCACCTTGCTTGCCTTGGAGCCCCACAGAATTGTGTGGTTGGTGTGCTGATAGCATGGTTTTGTAACTAAAGCACTGACTTGCATCCTGATAGTACTGCAGTACTATGTGCTATAAATGAAATGGAACAAGACTGAAGTTTTCCATAAAATTCCTTATTAACAAAGTTAAATTGTTCCAATGACGCAGCAGAATAACTTGCCACTCTTCAGAAAACAGCTGTTGAAATGAGTGGTCTCAGGTAAATGAATTTGTGGTTTTGAAAGGACAAAGACGGTTGGTTTATTTAGATCCACAGAGGTGTTTTGCTGACATGGAACATCACAGCTTTGTACTGACATTTGTGAATCCCCAAAACTGGAGCTGTTGTTCAGCTGACAGGATCAGGTAAAAATCTTAATGTATTTCTATTGCCCATACACCTTATTTGTTGCCTCCAAGAGGCAGTACAGGCCCTAAAGCTTAGCTACCTTACTCAAACATTTTGGTTGTTATTTTGAAGATGATTGTATGACAGTGATGGAAACTTCATCACTTGTTTGTTCCAGACATCATTTCCCAACCTCAGTTCCAGAGATGCATTTTTGTTGTTTTGTTTTGTTGTTTTTTTTTTTTTCTAAGTTGCAGATGCTATCATCTAATTGGAAACTTCAACACCACAGCCCTTGCTGCTTGTTTGCCTAAAGGTGTACTTTTTTGCAGTCCTGACATTCAAATAGTCTTGTCATGGAGATTTAAACTTAACACTTCATTCTGAACTAGCCATTTGAGCCAACTTATTGCATTTGCAGTAGAATGAGTGGTGGGAAATTCCTTTTGTGTGATAAAATTAGTAAGCTTATCTCTGATTTCAGTTCTTCCTATGTGCTCGTTACCCCAGATTTAGTATTTGTCTTAGCCAGCAAATATCTTCTTGACACAGTCTTGTGAGAAGACTTTCTCTGGAAGTAAGGTGAATCTACACTGTGGATTTTCTTAAATTATTAGTGGTGGTTTCTTTATAAAGTGAAACAAAACCTGTGCAGTGGAGGAGTTAGTTTATTACTAAAGCTGATTCAATGGTTGGAAAATCAGCATTGTGGGGTAGTCTGAGTAGCTTCATTTATGAATAGCTATGGTTTTGACATGAGTTTCTGAAGAGTATTTTTTTAGGTCTGTCTTGAATTTGTTCCACAGACGACAATCTGGCCCTCGTTTTGCAAAGAGTCAATTTACAGTTCATCTTTCTAATCATAGACATTTAAAAGTGATTAGTGGACCCTAAGGTATTCAGTGTCCTTTTTTTTGGCAGCAATTCTTTGCCTTCCTTTTACCTTCTGTCACTTGCAGGATTTCTTATGCATAAACTTTTTTTCATGTGAGAAAGACTTCAGAGAAGTCATCATTAGGACAAATGTCTAGCATACCAATTTAGTGTTTAGTTTCATTTATTTTTTTCTTCCACTTGTTTCAGATTACTTCTCCAAGCCAAGTGAATATCTGTCTTGTGATGTAGTAGATCTGTAGGCTAATGGGACTTAAATGAATTAACAGGTTGCAACTTTGGCATCAGTAACACTGGTTGTTTTTAGGCAGCTCTTGCATGTAAGAACCTACTGTGTTTTGGAGCCAAGAAAGGTAACAGCACAGTGTAGGCATATGGAGAAAGAGAGTGAGGTGACAAGAAATCACTGAATAGTGCAGGACCGTACAAGACAAGCTTACTTCCTCATTTTGAAGCTATTGTGAATAGTATAAACCAGCATCTTCACTGTATCCTCAGAGAAATATGAAAAGGGATCACTGAAGTATGTGGAGGAGGTAGTTACCCAGAGGTCCAGTGCATGCAATAGAGGCCTTGGCAAAAGGCTGAAGAAATGGTGGATGGTAGAGTTAGAACATATCAAATGCAATATAGAGGCCTTGCTTTGGGTTTCCTCCCTAACTCCTTATCCACAGCTTTCTGGACAGGCTGAGAAGAAGCCCTAATTATTCTTACAACAGTGGCCCCCACGTAGAGAGTGTTCAGTTGTAGAGCAGGAAGGCATGTGACACTAGGAGAACAGCAGTTACAGTGAGGGCTGTGGTGTGGAGCTGCCCATGAGCATTGTGTCAGGTATAGACTTTTGTTTACTGCAAATAGCTTCTCAGATTCATGTCTCTGGTTTGAGTGAACCTCAAGAGGTTTTTAAGATGAGTAAAACTTCGGTCTCTTTATTGATGACCTCGATGAGGACATTGAGTGCACCCTCAGTAAGTTTGTGGATGACGCCAAGTTGGCTGGAAGTGTGGATCTGCCTGGGGGTAACAAGGCCTTACAGAGGGATCTGGGCAGGCTGGAGAGCTGGCTGAAGCCAATGGGATGAGGTTCAACAAGGCCAAATGCTGGTTCCTGCGCTTGGGCCACAACCCCAGGCAACGCTACAGGCTTGAGGCAAAGTGGCTGGAGGACTGTGTAGAGGAAATGGACCTGGAGGTATTGATTGATGCTCAGCTGAACTTGAGCCAGCAGTGTGTCCAGGTGGCCAAGAAGGCCAATGGCATCCTGACTTGCATTAGAAATAGTGCAGCCAGCAGAAGCAGGGAAGTTATTGTCCCTCTGTACTCAACACTGGTGAGGCCACATCTCAAGTGCTGTGTTCAGTTTTGGGCCCCTCACTACAACAGACATTGAGGCCCCGGAGCGTGTCCTGAGAAGGGCGACAAAGCTGGTGAGGGGTCTGGAGCACAGGGCTTATGAGGAACTGGGATTGTTTAGTCTGGAGAAGAGGAGGCTCAGGGGAGACCTTCTCACTTTCTATAACTACGTGAAGGGAGGTTGTAGTGAGCTGGGGGTCTGCCTCTTCTTTCATGTAGCTAGTGGTAGGATGAGAGGGAATGACCTCAAGTTGTGCCAGGGGAGATTCAGGCTGGATGTTAGGAAATACTAATTCTCCAGAAGAGTCAGGCACTGGAATGGGCTGCTCAGGGAGGCGGTGGAGTCACTGACCCTGGAGGTGGTTCAAGGAACAGTTGGATGTTATGATGAGGGACATGGTTTAGTGAGAGCTACTGGTGATTGGTGGATGGTTGGACTGGGTGATCTTGTGGGTCTTTCCCAACCTTGGTGATTCTGTGATTTTATGATTCTATGGATTCTGGCAGAAGGGAGATGATCAGATTAGAAAGTGGTGCTGTACTTGTGCCTTTTTGCTATTGATGTCACATCAGTTGCAAAATATGTATTAAAAAAAAATTACAATCTCTAAAGCCATTCCACTAAAAATACAAACAATGTAGAAGGAAGATATTTCAGCTCCTTCTGGATGTTGATGTTTCTGATGCTAGCATTACATCTAAGAAGGGCAGTCTCGTATATCTAGATTTTGGCAAGTCTTACGAAACTTCAAAATCTCTTCATTGTTTTCTTTGTAGGAGTCTCTGACAGACTCTGTTCATTGTATTTTTTTTTTCCTGTCAGTAGTATAAGGACATGTCAGTACTATCCTAATTTTCAATGCAGATTTACTGTGCTAAGCCTGCCCTTCCTGTTCCCTTCCTTAGATTCCCCATCTCATTCCAAAAAACAAGTTTCCTTAAGCCTTTTGAAGGCTGTAGGAATTAATTTGGGTGGCCGTTTATCTAATGAGAACTGTCTCATCTCTGAGATGTAGCGTCAACTCCTCTAAAAACAAAGGAAAGTACACATCAGCAATCCCTACAAAATACTGCTGAAGTAAAGACAGCTTGTGCTGTTCATGCAGCAAAACCTGATCTTCTGATCTTTAATATGAATATTCTTAAGAGTTTTGTGCTTATCTGTCGTGTAAAAGTAAGAAAATGTAATCACTGGAGTCTTTGATTGAAATTTGTGTAATTAGTTACAGCCATCATGCCTACCGGTCTGTGTAGGTAGGAATGGCTGTAATATCTGGTCTGTCTGGGAATTGTTTATGCTGGCTCATTAGATTTTTCTCTTCAGAACGCAAACCTTCACTGCAGCGTTCTCGCATTTGGTTTTTGCTCTGTTCCTGAAGCGAAGTTAGTATTTGTCATGGCTGTGCTATTGCACTGTGCCTTACAGTAAATTTAGGGAGAATGTGTACTTGGTGGTAGAAGTTGTTCTTCTCAGTTACTGCAATTCACAAATCATGTTAGCAAGATCCTAGTATTCCAGCAGCATTAAGTATTTCTATTGATATAACCCGGCCTGTCAGTTGGCCTGGAGAACATCTTTGTCTGACCTTGTTTATTTGTCTAGTAATTTTTATTTTTGATCTCTCAGATCCTTTAATCCACATCTGCAGCTATTCTGTAGGAAGTTATCTTAGACAAGGAGTACCTTCAGCGTTAGGAGAATGTTTGAAACATATTCTTCTTGTTTGCAGAAACGGTGGAAGGAGCTCTCTAAGGAGGACCAGGCACCAAGTAGTGAGCAGTCTCCTCCACACCCAGCCAAAATAACCACCGAGAAGTACAATGGGAACAGCGTTGGCCTGGAGAGTAAAGATCAAATGGATAAAATAAGTACTGGCTTGTCCACTAAAGTTCAAGATGGCACAGATGGAAATGTTGAAATGTAGGTAAAATGAAGAAACTGTTTAGAAGACAGAGGTGCTTTTTGAGAGGCTGAGTTACTGTGTGCTTTTCTGATAATAAACCTTGAAGATCTTTCTTTAGCAGAGGGAAAGGACAGGTGGCATTTGAGTCTTTTTTTTTTTTTTTTTTTTTTTTTTTAAATTCAGATATTTGTTTTGTTAAATCTTCATTGTGTAAAGGTATGGTTTTTTTTCTCTTGACCTACTTCAGCTTTAGATGTCTCTAAACCTGAAGCTTGCAATCATTTTCCTGTAATCTAGCTGTGAATTAGGTCTTAAAAATGTAGTACAATGTGAATTAGGTCCTAAAAATACCCAACATAATTCAATACACATTTTGAATTCTTTAACAACTTTGGTAAAACACACAGTACTTTAGAAGCACAAAGATTTTTATCACCTGCCATTTCCAATTTGGTGGTTGAAGTTGCATGATGAAAGCCACATGTTGCCTTCCATTTGTGTTACATGTTCACAGATTTCTGTGGTTTAGCTATGGTATATAAATTTGTCTTTCTGTATCAAGTTAATATTTGTTGTGAGTACAAATGCCTGAGCTTCTAGATCTACTTGAGTTGAGGTTGCTGTGTGCTGCTGTATTGGGAATTGAGTTGCTTTGGACACTGTGTCCCTGGGGTCTGCCCATATTTCTATGGGGCAAGAGACCAAGGCTGGATTGTGCAGAGCTGCGTGAGCCCTGTAGCAAGGGCAGACATTACATACTGCTCTCATCTCCTACCTTCTGCTGCACATACCTGCAGCCTCCATGTGGAACATCTCAGCATGAGAGCAATAGGCAAATAATTCAGCTAATTCTATTCCCTGTTGAATGCTTACACCAAGGGCTATTTACATCTTTGCGTACGTCATTTGCTAACTTATGGGGCTTCACTTACCTGAAACTACTTATGTGAAGATTGTTGGAACAGAATATACAATTGAAGAGTTACCTTTTTCTTATTTTCCTTTTTTAAGTGCTGCCCGGAAACGACTGCGAGACGATAGGAAAGCTAACACAGCACAGAAGCTCCAGCAGATGAAGCAGAAGCTAAATGAGACTGAAAGAAAAAGAAAAAGGTGGTTATATTGGAAACCTATTCTTGCTAAGATTGGGTTTGGTACACTGATTTTAGTTGGCGCTTATTCTTGCTGGAAAATATATTCTCAAGAACATTCCTTGTAAGTAACAGTAAGCTTGTCTGCTCCAGCAGCTGATCTTGCTGTGAGTTAATGACCAGGGGTGTGACTCTAAGCAGTAAACTCCTTTCACCTGGAATGGGTACAGGCCATTACATACAATAGAGGAGTGATGTAAACTTGATAATCTGTCAACATCTCAGGACTTTCCACTGCAGGTATTTAAATGAACTGCTACCCCCCCAACAGAGTTGTTATTTTTTGTTTATATAAGCAGGTACAAAGCTGCAACTTTCCAAAATGGTCTACTGGATCTAGAGCAAACCCTGAACCACAGAGTTGTAGCTACTGAAGGCTGTTTGGATTTAAATTTACATGCCTGACATAAGCAATAAACAGTGTTGTACCATTACGTTATTAATACCAAGAAGTTATCCTTAAATGTGTGTAATGTGTAATGTACCGGTGACATGAGCATAAACATTTTATATTCTTATGACCTAGGATAAATATATTTTATAATTGCATATTTAATCTTTTTGTAGTTCACTGTACTTTTAAAAGCTCAGTTTGTACAAATTTCTGACCAAAAAAGAATTTGATTTAGAAATTACGTGTAATTTGTGCATGAAAATAATAGTGCAACCATGCCCCCATATTATGACTCTCAGATTTATAATGTGAGCAGCTAGGGGTCTGATGAAGCACTTACGATTTCTACTCTGTTACTTTGCATTCCTTATTTATTTTTTGTAGTTTTTGTTATTTAAGTAAGGCTTGGGAATTTGAATTTTTTAAGGCTTTGGAGAACATAGCCCCCACTGAAAAGTATACTGTTCAACTGATTGATGTATTCAGACTTCAGCTACTGTTTGAAGGCCAACTTTGTTAAAGTTCTGACATTCCATTAAATGTGAAACATAATGTTCTGTGTGTCTATAGATTAATTGCTATAAAGAATAAAATCCATTTATCAGTAATATACGTAGAAAGCACCTCAAAGAAAACTACGTTGTCTTCCAAGTGTGGTTTTGATAGAAAACAAATGCTGGTAGTATTCCCTGTAGCCAGTATTCTCGGTTATTAGCCACTTTCAGAAGTTCACAAAGTGTAGAATTACTCTTCAAGTTACCTGTTGCTGTATTTCAGAGGCGTGAAAGTAAAACCCTCAGCGATGGGATATTTTGGGAATACCTATCCTGTGGGCACTTCAATATTGAGTAGTCTCTTTCCATTACTTGGGCGCTAACAACACTTGCTAAACAGTAATCGAACACAGATCATTTGCTGTCCTTTCAGTTCTCTTGAAGCACAGAGCTTATATGTGGTGTATTAAGTTGAAACTTATTATTTTGTAGCATTGGACTGCACTTTGAAAGCTGGATTTATTTATTCAAGTATTGACTTGTTGGATGGCTTCAGAGAAGTTGTGTTGACTTTCTCCACTGTCCTAGCTGGATTGTTTTCTGCTTGGGTGCGTCCTCTGGGGATTCCTTACTGAGGTTTTGTTGTTGTTCAATCATAAAGCACTCTTTGGATTGATTGCTGAAAAATACTGAGAGGGTGAGACGATTTGCTCTCCTTCCAGAGGAACTGACAGGTTTCCAGCACGTTAGATCTCAGCAGTAACTTGCCAGGCGTGAGGCCCAAACAGGCTGACATAAATACACAAGGCTGACTTGTGCGTTCTCTTTGAAACTCATTTCACAATAGTTAATGTTATTATTTTGAACTGCACTGTTTATATAGTAAACAAATGCTAAAGTGTCCAGATAAGGAAGAGAAAATAAGTGTAGTTCCTTGGAACACGCAGTTCTGTACTTGGGAAATGGTGTGTCAGTAGAACAAAGATAATTTGTCCTGTGGCATTGCTGACCTGCTGTACAGCTCTAATAGCAGAGCAGCATGGCAGTGGCCGTGACACAGTATGGGCAGGCAGCTTATGCATTTTAAGGCCTTCATAATTTTGACAACTGCAGTAAGTTAGCCAACAAGTTGGATGGAAGATTCTTTTCTTTTTCCTTTAATTGGGAAGATTGAGGATTTTTGAAGTATCAGCTGTAACTGATACACCGTGTAAATTTTTGTGCCTTATAAAATATATCTTGGCTTTAGAAAACCATGTCGAATGTAATTAAATGCTTTTATAATGAAGAAATATTCCAGACTTAATTCAAAATACCTAAAAGCAGCTAGGGAAAAAGTGCAGGCAAAAGATTCAGTGATAACACTGTCATTTACCACCTTTTGTGTTTGTTTTAGATGAGGTTTTTTCTGGTCTGCCGGCATCCTCCAGATGCTGAACTCTACTTGGGTCTTGGCAGGTTCTCACTTCAAATTTTCCCCAATTCCAGCTTCTCTGTTTTGGCTTTTTGTTGTGTAGCTGCTGAGGAGGCCCTCTTTGTTGGGAGGGGGCTGTGGGGCAGGGCAGCAGGGAGCCATTTTCTGTCATCTCACATTACCTTCTCATGCAGTAGAGTAAAAGGAGCATCTTCTAGTGGCGATGGGTGAAATCTTGTTTGGTTACATTCTTGTATCTTCAAGATCTGAGCTTCCTTAAATTGAGTTTTGAACCAGTACAAGTCTTGGACAAAACAATTTGAACAGTGAGTTTTTCTGTGGGAATGTGGGAATGGGAGGGACGTGAGTATTAGATCTCTTAGAACGTCCCAGGTGTCAGATTGGATAAAACTTCTTTCTGGTCCCTCAGCGTCAGATTTGGGACTGAGGCAAAACGCTTCAACAGAACTTGTGGAGGCTTGCAGTGTTTGACTGCAAACTGAGCCTTGTGGTATTTTGTTCTTCTGTAGGATGAAAATTTAGAGCAGTTGTGTACAAGTTGGATGTTACATAAGAATAAATGTGGGTTGGAATGAAGGCTTGTCAATCCCAGGGACGTTTGTTTTAGGAAACGCTTAAAGAAAGAATGAAAATGAAGGAAATGCCTTCTGCCACCCCACTCCCCCAATTGCTGGCATTTCTGTTGGCTGTTTCCATGGCACTTCCAAAGTGCTTTTGTGCTTTGAAGTGTTACTGTGTTGGGCTTTTGCCTGGTTTGGAAATATGTTGGTCAAAATGCTTGAGGTGTAGTGGATGTCAGAATTTGATCAAACAGTGTTTGACTCTCAGATGAAAGCTTTATACAAATTGTGTGTTTTTATGGAAATACCACTAAGAAATGTTTGGACCTCAGTTGCAAGTGGTTTGGAATTAGTCCTCTGTTTGATTATATTCTTCATGCAGGGGCAGTCCACTTAGTGTCACAGTACAGCTGTATTTCTCTTGAAATGTATTAAGAAAACTGAATTCATTGTGAAACAGAATTCTGGAAAAATCAGAGATTTATTTTATGTAAATAAGATACTGGAAGTGAAACCCAGATAATTTGTTAGGTCTTGACTGAACTGGTTTACTTGCATCAATTGATATTCCACTGAGTAGCGAAGAAGTATAAATGTATACACATGTGCATGTGTTGGATTGTGTTGGCCATGAGCAGCCTGGTGAGCTTTAAGTTCAATGAATGTTAACTCATTATTTAGCTTGCTGCTGGCGTTATGCTTTAACCTGACACACTTGATGACTGCACAAGAGACTTAATTAAGTGACAAAAGAGAAAGCCTTCTGAATGGCCAAGTGGCTTAAGTCACAGAATGGAGTTTGCAAAGTTGCCATAACACACAGTAGTCTTCCTGGGTTCTTTAACCCTGACACCCCAAAGGTTTAGGTCAATCTTTCATTTTTATGTATGAAAAATAAAAAGTGTTCAAAATTGCACTTCTGTCTGAGTCGTTATTTAAATTGGATAAGCACTCGGGATAACTTTTGGTATTCTGATTGAACAGAACCCTGCTGTGTGCATCAGCATAGTGCTTGCAGAACGTAGAAGCATTTTGCTTGTAGCACACTGGCTATTTAGTACTGCGGGCTGTGTGTGTTCCTTGGGGCGTAGCCTTGTTCCTAAGAGCAACACAACTCATGTACTGAGGAAGATGTTCCAACAAGCAGACTTTGCCTAAGAGCTTCCGTGCCTCTCTCTGTGCAGGGATTGGCCGTTAGAGCCACAGAGGTGGCGTGTCTGCTGAGCTGCAGCCTTCTGTAGACCCACTCAGGTCAAAGAAGACTTCTGCAGCACTTGTGGCTTAGTGCGTGTGTCAGTGGCTCACTGAGCAGGCCTGTACTTGGAGCTCTGCAGTGCCTTACGTGGTGATGTGGGAATAGCTTCCCAAAAGTGCTTGCTGCAAACAGTGATCAGTAGTCACTTCAGTGCATGCGTGAGCAGCTGTTTGTGTTCTGTAGTGAGTTGCCAACCCGTTGTCTGTTCTGATTTCTCTGTCCTTGCACTGTGTACTGAATCGGTGACTTTCTTTTGCGTTGTATGTCGTAGGCCGAGACTGACTGACATCTAAGCCTCCAAGACTTGTGAATATTCTGCAGCTATAAACTGCAAATTATTGACATGCAAAGCGAGACATGAACCCCTCTTCGGGAACAAAAGTGAGGTCTGTTAAGTACCCGGAGGACCTCAGTTATCTGTTTACAGCGTAAACTGCATCCAGGGGACGAAGAACACCACCAGCATGCTACTTTGCAAAACAGAATGACTTGCTGTCTTGTGTTTTTATAATGCCTGTATTAATGTAGAAAGATGTAAAAGAAATAAATTAGGAAATATTTTGTTTTGTACTGCCACTCTTATTGTATTTTTATACGATTTTGGCAGCATTAAATATTTTTTTAAATTGACAACGTGCTGTTCTGTGCAAATTATGCTAGGAAGCAACTGTTAAAAGCTTACTTGGAACTAGAAGAAATGTTTCACCTCGTGGTGTTTCCTGATACCCTGTCTTAACTGGAACATTGCTACATATTCTTGCTAGAATGGGCTTTATGCAAATACTTCAATGAATGCTCAGTATTGTAGTCTCAGCTGGGAGTAACTCTTGCACATTTCTTTTGTAATACACCACTAAGAACGTTATTTCATTAACCTGCCCGGTTGATTTGGTAATCCTTATGTTTGCTACCAAATATACACAGAATGTTCGGAGTAACTTTGGGAATGTGTTCTGTTGTTCTGCCTTCAGGGAAGGGGGAGTCTCACTGCCTACCTCTTCCTGCAATGAACGGGCTGAGGGCCAGGTGCCCAGGTGGAACCTTTCATTAAAAGGTTTTGTATTGTGCCATCACTGTGTGTTACGTGTAGTATTTCACTTCACATCTCTGATTTATCAGTGCTCTGAGCAGCTGGAGTGAGAAGTGCTGAACTGGAACAGCCCGAAGCTGGTTTAATGGACTCAGCCCTGTGCCTTCTGCTATGGGAGCTAAGCTCAATTCTGTGCTTGTGGGAGTTCTGGCAGTTTCAGATAAACCTTCATTCACTGAAAAGCTGTATTTTATGTACATCTAAACTACTGTGTGGTGGGAGGTTTTATATGTGATTTGCACTTCACGTACTTCTGCAACAGGATTTCTGTATAAACCCTTAAGTCCCTGAAAGCAGGGAGAAGAAAACTACTTGGAAGGCACAGGAATATGGGATAGTATTTCTGCTAGAATACGCAGCCTGAAATCCTAACTTGGGTTTGAGGCTGACTGATGGATGGTCTGATGATGGTGAGTGGAGACAGGACAAGGGGAAACGGCTGGAAACTGCAGCATAGGAAGTTCTGCACAAACATGCGCAAGAACTTCTTTACAGTGAGGGTGACGAAGCACTGGAACAGGCTGCCCAGGGAGGTGGTGGAGTCTCCTTCTCTGGAGATGTTCAAGACCTGCCTGGATGCCTACCTGTGCGACCTGGTGTAGGGAACCTGCTTTGGCAGGGGGGTTGGACTCGATCTCTGGAGGTCCCTTCCAACCCCTACAATTCTGTGATTCTGTGATGGAAGAGTTGTGCTTAAGTAGTACAATGTGTAACTGAACAGGGGAGTACTTGAAGCAGTTATTTAAGTGAAGTGCTCAGCACTACCTTGAAATTGTCTCAGTCACAAGCACTGGGTTTGTCACAGTTAAGTTCAGCTTCATTTTGAAGTTGATGTGGCTGTGCCTACTTCTGGTGAAGGACAGAGGTCTGGCTGCTGCAGACCTCATTGCTGCAGAATGCAGGAGTGGAGCCTGCTTGTAGCACTGTCTGCATCTTGGATACAGCTCTCAGCAGTTTGTGCCTTCTAACTTGAGATTTACATTTTCATTGTTTTCCTCCTCTCTGAAATGTGAGTTGTGTGATACGTTTGGTGATGGGCAGCACGTGCTGTATAATGCAGCACATTGCTGTATTTCACCTGCTGCTAAATTGTGTCCAATATGCAATAACTTGTGCTTTGTGATGTGCCCTGAGCGTACTTTGGCCCTCGTCCCACAGTGACTCAATTCTCAAACTGCTCTTCAGGGCTTTAACAGCCGCTCTCTCAGCTGAGTGGGTCACAGGGCTGCCTCACCAAGCACAGGGAACTGAGAGCAGTTCCCAAACAGATGAGCTGTACTGTGACAGCGGCAGTGTGAAGACACAGGCTCAGGAAGTCCCAGCACATGCCTCACTTCTCCGTGCAGGGCTCTCAAGTTCTGCTGTGAAACATGAAGGCAAAAAGAGGATGGGCTGCTTCTTGAGACAAAGGTGAAATGGGTTTGCAGTTGGAGGCTTAAGTCGGCTGCTGGACCCACGCTCAGCAGGCACACTGAGGCTTTTTAATTACCATTTCCCCTTGCTTAAAAGCAAAATAAAAAATGGCTTGGAATATGAGCTATCACAGCTGTTAACTGATGGACAGAGCTCTGCAGTACACCGCCTGCTGAAATGCTGCATCCCAGGTACCACTCAGCATACATCATGCTGCATCTTGAGTACTGCAACTACTTGATACCATCATTCCCTGTTTGCTGAGCTTTCTGTAGATACCCAAGCACCACTTGCTTGTCACCTTAATTAGGCTTATCCTTTTAAAAACACAGAAGCTGACCTGAGTATTTCAAGGGTTGTTTTTAGCACTTTGTATGGTTTCCATCTACATCATAGATTCAGGGCCTCAAACAAAGCTGATGCCAGCCTCCAGCAGCTGCAGGGAGCCTCATGAGGGGCTGCTGTCTGCACGGAGCAAGTTCCTCAAACACCAGAGCTTTCCACAGATGAACTCCCAGTGTGCAACACATGGACTGCCCCCTGGCTGGAGTGCTACGTGTCAGACAGAAGCCCAGGCTGTGGGGAGCAGAGACATTTCCAAAGTTTGCTGTAGTGTGGCTGAAGCTCACAGATGCTGGAATGATGGCACTTCAGAATTGGGCCAAAATGAAGTTGTTAATTTGATCCTACAGGAAAGAAGCAATTAAACAGCTCCAACTAAATAAAGCTTATACAGTCCTCCTATCTAAAAAATAACAACTAAGGAAACCAGAAAATTCTGAAAGCTTGTGCTTCTTGTTCTTTTCCCATACCAGTATTTAATGATGGTTGGAAAAGTCTCATTAAGCATGTCCAGTGCATCTATACTCTGTACTCCCACAAGCTGTACTCATCACATGAGCATATGAGCAATAGCCAAAGAGCTCTCTGAGAGGTGCTGCTGCATATCCTGCAAGATCAGCAGTAGAGTATTTAGGACATCAATCCTTTTCTAACTATGCAAGAGTTGAACAGTGTTTGCAGGTATGAAATACTTCTGTGATGAGTTCTATGTAAAGGCTGCAAAATGGTTTGTACTTCCATTCAAGTTTCTTGTAAAACAATGACAAGACCACGAGCCAAAAGATATAAAAGGATCAAAACCAAATATGTAGCTTAGTAATGCAAGAAGTCCCACTGCAAACATGGAACAGTGAACAAAACTGGTATTTCAGACTACACCTATAACATACAGGCTCCAGACTGCTTGCTTTCAGGACAGCATTTTACTTTCTTCATATTTCAGGGCACTGTATATATTCTCAAAGCAGTCTAAGAAAGCTTGTCGACTTCACAACCTTTTGTTCTGCTGCTTCTGCAGTCCCTGGAAGAAGACTGGAAACTGTTATCAGGAACATCAGAAAACACAGCACATGCTACTCTGCCCCTCGCAGCCTCCCCAGCTGAAGCTACTGAGGTAACATTGGGAAAAGAAGGCAGAGGATCACAGAGGATCTGAGCTATACTGACACCAGCAGGAAGGTTTTGGAAGAGAGATGTACAATTGACTTAGAAGAGTGGGTCTTTATCTTTCTAGAAAATTTAAAAAACTGCATGTCAATCAAGTGCTAAGAGAGACACTGTGAGCTTTCCCACTGCAGTAATACTTTAACCAGACAAAAAGGGCTTTGAAAATATTTTATTTAAAAAGAAAAAAAAAAATCTTCAATAAACAACTATGTCAAACCTATTTCTTTGTTCAACTTCTGAAAGTTACTGTTATTTCAATAGTTAGCAGGGGTAAAAGAAGTTTTCCCTAAGAATGTATTTACATCACAAATCAGGCTGCTGTCGCTTGGCAATTAGTATACAATCATCTTTTCATGGGATGATGGACACCATACCGGTGTGACTTACAGAAGAAATCCAAACAGCTCAGAAGAGTGCAGGTGGAAGACCACTGCCAAAAAGCAGGCGCCAAGAACTTGGTATTTTCCACTGTGAAGAAGGATCTGGTATTTCCCTCTCTGGAGAAGCATCCGTGGAAGAATTTCTCTGCAACAAGGACAGAGTAACTCTTTGAAGTTTTAAAGAATAATGCGATTTAATGCAATTTTCTCTCTGGCATATGTGTTAAAATCATGGGCAGCCTTTCAAGGGTCAGTGTCATGGTGGACAGCTCTAGAGAAGAATATTGCAAGTTCTAAGCGGATGAAATCTTTACAGTTTCCACCACCTCTGTCCAAGGTTTGTTTTTTTGGGTGGGAAACTTCCCAGCACAATTTTAATCAAAACATATCTTACATTTGGCCTGCTCTTGGTGACCGCAGGCCAAAGTGAAGCCAGCCAATACAGAAAATGAAAATAGCTGATATAAAATATGAAAGCTCTAAAACAAACAGCACTTACTCTGATTTCAATTAGCTGAAGCCATTCATTCAGATAGTTAACAAGCCCAAAGGCGTCAGGGATATTGTCCCCTTCTGAGCAGAATTTGAGAAGAACTGCCATGTGGATTCCTCTGGAACAACTGCAACAAAAACAGGCAGGCTTTTCTGTTTCTTTTACAAATCAAGAACAAATGTATTTGTGTGTTTAGCACAACAGGCTAGATGGTAGATAGTCTGCTTTAAAAGAAGTATTACACTAAAAAGGAAAATGCAAATTCCCATGTATTACACACACACACGATCCTTATATATAATATATATATATATATATACACACACATACACACACACGATACATTTTTTTTTCTTTTTATTTTTCCTCCAGACTTGCTTGGTTACATTTCCACACCTAATGTTTGCTTTCTAAACCTTGAAATTATTCTTTCCTTTGCAAGGCAAGAATCCTATGTCATAGAGGGTAACTCGGGGCCTCCTCTACGTGCAGTCTGCAACCAGAGTGTTGGCACTTTTGCCCTAGCGGGGCACTTATACAGAGCCTTCAATACAACCACTTCTTATCCTTCCATGTATTTCAAACAGTGGTTTTGCAGGCTGTTACAATTTCCACTTCTGCCTCCTACCAATGAAGCAAACTTTCCAAGCCCTGTTTGCTATTGCAACGTTTGGGAAAAAGTCATTAAAACCCACAATCAGAGTTGACTTAAGCATATATTCTGCAAAAACATATGCTGATGTTTACCCCTTCCTTTGTTAGACCAGGAACGCTACTTCTGGTAAATGGCTTTTACCATACTGTTGTGTTTGAAGGGTTTTTGGTGGGTTGTTTTTTGTGGGGGAAGTGATACCAACGAGGTGGTCACAAAACAGCGTCAATGTGTTTAAAATTCAGTCCCATGATGTATGTGCTACAACAACTTCAATATTTTTTATCTTTAAAAGTTCAGTTTCCCTTAGCATTGCCATGTTTTATTCATTCAGGCATGAAGTTATTGCGTGTTTTTGGTTTAGTTTACTTTGATTTCTGCAGTCCTGGGAGGTTTCAGCTTTTGCATTTATGCACTGTTTCCATAGCTGGAGTCAGCACAAAGGTAAGCTCTATATCAGGAACTCCTGCTGCTGGAGACAGCAGTTTGGATGAGTGACAAAAGCAATAGTTAAGGAAAAAAAAAACCAAAAACCCAAAAGCTGATTTTCCACCTGGCACTTACAAAACAAATCCCTTTTGCAGAACTAATGTGTTTAGTGCAGAGACTGAGCTCTGCTAGCTGAAGTTTGCCACCTGACATGCTTTTGCCACAGTTCCTAATGTGCACACCTTTTAACAACAATAAAGATCTATAAGAACTAATCCATAATAATTTTACTCATGCATTAGAGTTGCAGAATGGCTTGGGCTGGAAGGGACTCAAGGATCATCAAGTTCCAACCTCCCTGCTGCACACAGGGCCACCAACCTCCATAGCTGGTACGAGATCAGGTTGCTCAGGGCTCCATCCAACCTGGCCTTGGACACCTCCAGCTGCCCTGATAGGAAACCTGATATCCTTTATGCCTTTATCTCCATGCAACTCACCTCTCAGTAAACAGCAATTTTGTGATGCCACCTCCAGGAATATGTAGCACTTTTTCTGTATCACTTATTCCAGGGTAAGCTGCTACTTTTTCCATTTCTTTCCATTTCAGTTCCTGCATATGGCCTTCAATTGCTTTCTCAAGAGCTGGTGTAAGTAAGTAGCGCAGCGGTGTCCTAGGAACAAATCAAGAATGTATTCAGTCTGACAATAAAAGCACTGAAGTTATTACTTGTGACAGAAGGAAGCTGCAAGCATTGAGGACCTCTAGCCTGCAACAAAGAACTGCAATATTCCCTTCCTCTCCAAGCTGAAGTTCACGAGTGTGCAGTGATTTCAGGACAATATACACAATTTTCTGCCACAAATACAACTAAGGTATCCTTTTTAGATGCTTTTGTGACTGGCAAATACCAGCTACATAACCACATAAATAGGAGAACTTTTGCTGCTAAAATAATTTATATATAAAAGGTGACTTTTCTTCCTTCAATGGGAACAGATTCAGTTAAAGTTAAGGTAAGTATGGACTTCACTGTTACACAGTATTTATAACAGGCTCACGCTACAGCAACCCCCAGACTTCAACAAGCTGTTTTCTGCATGTGTTATTCTCTGTCTTTAGTGACTCTGGTGTCAGAGCTGTGGCGCTCATGTTCCCCTTCACAAAAACAGGAGAAATGGGTACAACTTTTGACTCAGAATGTGCAAAATGAATATCACTCCTTCCCACTCCTCTCCATCTTAGCTGGCCGTTCTTTAGATAGAATGCAAACAGCACTGGGAACTCCATCTGGGAAGCACATAGACCTAAGCCTCCTTTAAGGCTCCACACCTGGATACAGCCTGGAAATCTTGTCACACACTGAAAATCCTCACCATTCAGAATAATCAGTGAAAGGTTAGGAGACTAACTAATATTCTACTAAATCTTAGATGTCTAATCAGTGACCTCAAGCAGCTGGTGGTCCTTGACATTGATTGCAACAGGAAGAAATAAAGAAGTTAAAACTGAGACTGACAGTGCAGGCCAAGCACGATGTCCTTACAGCATATTCTTTGCTCTGGACTTTCAACAGGAGTAAGTTCAGAGACTAGCGCTGTGTAACATGAAACATTTCATACGTTATTAAAACAAGATGTCCTATCTACACAGCAAAGCAAAATAATGAAAAGTACTACAGAAGGAGGGAAAAAAGTCAGACTGCCAAAGAGATCATAAACATTAAATAGATCTTTTAAGGACAAACATACCCGAGGAGCTGTTCGTCATCGCGCTGGTATGCGTGGCTGCTGGACAGAAGAATGACTCTGGCACATTTGCTGCTTTCCACCCAAGAAAGCAGTGTTTGACAGAATGGCCTGTACTTGTTCTTTATGCAAAGACAGAGGAAAATGAAATAAAAATGTTTTGTGTTGATAAAAAAACCACCAAAAGAGATGTCGTATTTAATGCTCGCCTTTGTATAGATTTTTCTTCACATCCCTTAAGCTCACGGGTTCACATTTACTTTCAAAAAGCAGAAGACTGGCAATTTATCTGATTAAAGCTACACACATAATGATTACATTTATTAAGAGCACACGAATAACAACATAAGTGCCATAAGTACCATAGGAAAAAGCTTTAGAACAAGAGGGGACAATGTTTAGATCACATCATATTCTTCCATATTTTGCCAAAAAGCAATGGCAAAAATTAAGCCATTACAATACAAGATACATACAGAAAGGCAAGAACTGTATGAAGAAAAACGGACAAAACTCAGAACATTCTGTATTTTGTTTGAGACTATTAATAACTAAGGACAAGTTAACAATAAGATCTAACAATACAGCTGAGTTGTTATGGGGTTTGGAAAAACAAAACTAAACCTCAGCTCTCAGAGAGTACAGAAATCAGCTTTGAGACAAAACTGTATCCATCACAGAAAGTGTTACAGCACTAAGTAGAAAAATGTTTTGCTAGATTTTGGTCTGTTTTAAGAAAACGTTTTCTAGCCTGGCAGATTACTTCTAGTTGTGCTTCTTTGGTTTGCTTGAGTCATTTTGTAAAATTGACCCAGGATGCCTGAAGCATCTGCCCACAGAACTGCACTACTGACGAATGAGCTCAGAAGAATCAATGGATGCACATACCTTTATAAAAGGTGATCTGATCTGCAGAACTACAAGTTTCTTTGAAGGCAATGAATACACTACAAGGAGAAATAATGAAGCTTTTTAACAAAAAAATAAATCTGGGCTTAGAAGTATACAGACTTATCTGCTTTACAAACCTGAGGATAACCTTTCAGTTATCAAATCCAATTACTGGAAAACCCAATTGCTGTTAAAAATAAACACCTATTTTTGTGCAATGTCTTCACTGGACTTAATTTCACTTGTCACAGATTCAAAAGATTGAATGAAACAGAACATAAGAAGATCTGTCTCTTATGATGATTCAGGAAATTCTTTTGTGCAGCTTTACAAAGATTCTGGCAGATTATTTTGAAATTTCTATGATTTAATAGCAAAAAAAAAGGAAGAAAAAAGAAAGGAAAGAAATGCCATGACTGAGATGGGGCAAAACCCAGTGAATTTAAGGGGGAGAAATAGCACAAAGGGAAAAAGACAAACATAGGCGAGAAGGGAGAAATCCCTTTCCACACCAGAATGCAGCTTGCATTCCTGCACCTGAACTACGTGCACACTTCATGTTGCTTAGGATTAAAATTGTTGTGAGTTTTGGCTGCCCTGTAACCTGGTTGTGAGTCAGCATTTTTTACTGGTTCCATATGTCAAACTGGTTATCAAAAATAAAGTAAGGTCTAAGAGTTTCCTCTGCAAGTCTAAACACATTCTTATTCCTGAGACAGAAACTTATCATTGAAGCTGTTATTACGGACTTTAGTTTAAACAAGTTCCCATAAGCAGAATGTAACAACAAAAAAAGTGAATGCGACCTTGTTTGCACTGCATGCATCCTGCAAACACCATAAGCATTCAGTACACACCTTCAGCATTTATGCTCAGCTCCATAGAGTTCTCTTTTGTTGTTGCATAAGGATTATTCCCCGCCATCGGCACCAGGCAGTCGGTGTAGAAGTAGCCTACTTTAGGCATGCAAAGTGTGGAGATCACTAGATCTACTGCCAGCTGGCCAACGTTTCCCACTGACACTGCTGGCTGAAGTGACAGACATCAATGAATTACAATGCGTTTTACAGACAATATGCTCTCCAAACAGTGAAGGTTCAAGATATTTCATTTCCGACTAAACGTGATTTCTTTAAGTGACAGCTCATTTTCAGGCAAAGATGGCTATCCTTTAGGTTGGTCACCCAAAATCACACTGGCCACTTCTGTAAATAACCCTGTACCTCACTGTAAACTTGAACAAGGGTTTTGAAACTTGTCTTCTTCCACCCCCCTTTTTTGGGGGGGTGGGGACGCGGGGAGACGGGAATGCAGAATTGGTAAAAGTCACTCTAAAACAAATGCAGAGATCGACAGACCTCAAGTGACACCTAATGGTAACGTTGATATTACACATTCAACTACAAGTCTCAGCTTGAGCTGTAAGCATGAATGAGGTGTTCTTCACTGCCCTGGTTTCAGCTGAGACTGAGTTAAGTCCCTAATAGCCGGTGTAGCACTGCGTTTTGTCTTTCAGATGAGAACAGCGCTGATACCACACTGCTGTTGTGGCTGCTACAGAGCAGCACTCACAAAGCCAAGGCCATTTCGGCTCCTTGCGTTGCCCTACCAGCATGGGGTTGGGGGTCCAAGGAGCTGTGAGGGCAGAACCAGGGCAGCAGAGCCACAGCGGCCCAGGGGACGTCTCATGCCATGTGCTGAGGTGCTCGGCAACACAACTGGGGTGGGGGGGGTTGGCTGGGGGCTGGGTCAGATTGTGGTGAGCAATCGCAGCGTGTTTCACTTCCGTATGTTCCTCTCTCGTCATTATTTTCCCTTTTCTGCCCTGTTATCAAACTATCAGCCTACACGTTTTTTACCTTTCTTCTCCCTCACCCCCTGGAGGTGTACGTGAGCCCGGGGCTGTGCGGTGCTGCGTTGCCCGCAGGGACAGGACAAGGAAGATGGCTTTAAACTGAAAGAGGGAAGATCGCCCAGGGAGCTGCGGGTGCCCCATCCCTGGAAGCGTTCAGAAAGACCGGAGGCGCTCAGACCGCAGCCCCCCGACCTCCGCCCCCCCAGCACCACGGGGCAGACCCCGGCAACCACTCACCATGAGCAGCGTGAAGCCCTCGAAATCGGGGCCGCCGCCATCGCAAGACACGAACATACCGGCAAGGCCGCACTCGTAGATGGACGCCGCAAGGCGCGGCTCCGCCCGCTTCCCGCCCCGCCCCGCCCTCCTCGCGTCGCGGCCGTTGGGGCGGAGCTCCGCGGGCGGCCCCGCTGCCGCCCGCCGCCATGGCGCTGCCGCCCGGGAAGGGTTCGGAGCTGAAGCGGCTCATTCAGCAGCAGCTGCAAAAGGTGAGCTGTCCCGGCCGGCATTTTGCCTCTTTGTTACTGTGGAGCTGAGAGGGGGAGGGAGCGGGCATTGCCTGCTACTGTGCCTTAGAGAACTAAGGAGCTGTCATTAGAAGTTTTTATTTCTTTGTCTCGCTCAGAAGTCAAACGGAAGCGCGTGCATTTGCAGGTGTTTGTGAGGAAGGGGTTTAATGCGTTCAGGTTCATCGTGCTCTTAACACTTTTAATTGGTAGAGCTGCGTTGGGGAGGCGGTGTGACTTCCTCGGCTGGTTCTTAGTTAATCCAAGGATTCGTGGGCACTATGTGCAGAAAGTACTGGCAGACTTACAGAATGCTTCCTTAGTCGCAACTGCTGTCAGGAGCTTCTATGTGTAGCATGTAAGGAGTTCTCTTTCAGATGGATGTCCATGGCAGGATCCGAGAAGTTCTGGCGGAGACGGTACGTGAGGAGCTGGCACCTGAGCATCAGCAGCTATCCATGGAAGATATGATAAAAGCCTTGAGACAACGAGGAATCATCGATGACGTTATGAAAGAACTTAAATTTGTCAATGTGAGAACTTTTCCAAGGGTGAAAATACTTTGCTTATTCCTCTTCCTGATGTGGTGTCTTGTCCCAGCTCTAACACGCTAAAAGCATAGAATTACAGAATGGCTTACATTGAAGGGGACCAACCCTGTGCCATGGGCAGGGCTGCCCCCAGCAGCTCAGCTGCTCAGGGCCCCATCCAATCTGGCCTTGAGCACCTGCAGGGATGGGGCACCACAGCTTCTCTGGTTAGCTGTGCCAGCGCCTCACCGCTCTCTGAAAAAAATTCTTCCTTCTGTCTCATCTAAATCCATCATATTTTAGTTCAAAGCCGTTGCCCCTTGTCCTAGCTCTATGCTCCCTGACAAAGTGTACTTCTCCCATTCTCTTGTAGACCTCCTTTATGTAAAGGAAGGTACTATTTCTAGTGGTTCAAAAAGGCTTTAGCAACTTGTGTTGTTTTAGGACCAAACTGTGTATGCTATATTTGGTGTAGTGGTAACACTACGCTGTCAGTGTTTACTCAGTTTTTGTTAAGTCTCACGTATTAGCAGCGGGTATACAAGAGGAATAACATTTGATTGGAAAGAAGAATGCTTTAAATTTTATAAGACTATGAGAGGAGTGCTGTTGCCTCACTTAACACCTTAAAAATTCTTTATTGTGATTCCAGGATGTGAATGGAAAGGAGAGGACTTCTTCTCCAAAACCGTCGACACATTTTGTTGATAGAGAACCACCGGTTTTGAAAAAAAGTATGTTGCTTGTTTGTTTTTATATTTCTGGATTGTAGTTTCAATAGAAATGTCAAATGTAGGATTATTGAGTTTGGGATTAATAATCCAATATGAACTGGATTCATTTAAAGCCTCCAAAGGGGAGAAAAAGATGTCTACCCTGCTTATCTAAAGGATGTAAGTTTGTGTGACTGATCCAAATTCAAGCTTTATGTGATATTAATGTTTCATTTGTTTTACATTAAGACAGCTTCTGTATATTTTAAAATCACTTTCTCCTAGGGATATATTTTCAAAACCTTTATTATATCTTTTTATTTCTGTTCTCCTGTTAGTCAGCTGATGTTTAACATGCTTCCTGGGATCTGTTTGTAGTCTCTTCATTTTTGTTGCTACGCTTTACAGCTAACATTGACCCAACACGAAGGTATCTTTACCTTCAGGTTCTGGGTGGAAAAGCTTTTCTGGAACATCTTCAGGAACCAGATCCTCTGCCTGGCCAAATCTGTTCTACTTTTACTCTGTGTCTACATTTCCGAAATCAGCGTTTCCGTTCTAAACCTGTTCCCTGTGCTTGTGAGCCAGATTTCCATGATGGTTTTTTGCTTGAAGTTCACAAGGAGAGCCTAGGTAAGGAACATCATGAATTTAAAGCTGATGCTATGTTGTTTCTTTTGTTTTGTTTCATGGGATTTATTTTTGACTTTATTGTTATTCCAAAATAGGCCTGACATTATTTAGCATGTTTCTTTCCTATTTATTACTATATTTTTGTAGGGAAATTGATGACTGTATTAGGTTTCACTTCTAGATCCTTCTCTGCTCTTACCTAGTCTTTTCCACTCTGAAGTAACTGGCATAGTTCTGGGCACCCTGCTCTGGGTGTCCCTTCTCGAGCAGGGGGTTGGGCCAGCTGACCTCCAGAGGTTCCTTCCAACCTTGAAGGTTTTTGTGAAGGTAGATAGGAATTTGCTACCATGCAAAGAAGGAAAAACTTTACTTTGAGCTCAGTTTGCTATGAGCTGGCAGATACCTGTGGAATAGTCAGTCACTGAACACCTGTATTACCTTTCTGCTGTTGGTGACTGGGAAATGTGGTTGCAGATGAATGTTACAGGAAGAATTCTGGAATCAATACTGGTGTACAGTAAATAGACCTGAAGCATTCCATGTTTTCAAGAGGATATATGCAGTTATTTTTATGTTGTCATACTTTAAAAATAGTGTTATTTTCAGGAGGACTTGGGATGCTAAACTTGGCTGTTTAATGTTGGTTTAATTATGGCAGGTGATGGGAGTAAAATGGTGGATGCAACCACTATGTTATCTGTATGTGATCCCGTGCATATGGTTCTGATCAGAACTGACACGTATGGTGAGACAACGCTGGTAGCATCCTATTTCTTGGAGTGGCGATCTGTCTTAGCTGCAGAGAACGGCATCACAAATGTTGCTGTTGAACTCCTGGGTGTAGGTAAGAATAAATAATAAGCGTTTAATGATGAATTAAAATATTGTGTATTAAGTTTGCTTATAAGCTTAGAGTAATATTTATGATTTGGTTTGATTTCAGTTCAACTCATGAATTACTTTAAGGTATCCTTAAGAGGAGTTTATGTAAGAGAGTGAGAGTGATGGTCTGATTTTTGTCTTATCAAATTGTTAAGAATATGTGTCCAGATCACGTGCAATAATGCTCCCTGTATCTGGGAGTCTCTGTTAATTCCAGCATGTGGGTAGACTGTCAAAACAAACATAAATCAACACATGCATCTCCAGGAAAAATAGCATGTCAATGCTCTCAAGTGTAAAATCTAGCTTGTGCTCCGTAGCAGTTGTTGGAGAAAGTGATCTCTGCTGTGCTGCCATGCATTCCAGTAGCTGGAAGCATGTTTTCTTATAGAAGGGTTGAGTGACTTTGTTTAGGTGCTGAACTGTTGATACACCTCTGTATTTTGCTGTGTCATTTGTCACCGCCACCCTTTTCAACTGTTCCATCCTAAGTATTTGGGATAATACGACTTTAAGTCTAGATCTAGCACTATCATGGTGTATCTTGAGTTCTTACCCCAGTGTTCTGTCAAATCATAGTTGAATCATTTGAGCGTGCATTGTCACAGTCTCTACCTGCTAGATATGCTAGCAGGCCCTTGCTGATTCCAACTCTATCTTCAAAATATTTTTAAGATCAAATGTACTATTTAAATTGTTATTAATTTCCATCATTATTGCATGCTTTTCTTTTTCAGTGAACGTGAGTGTAGTATGCTTATTTACTACTATGTTGGCATCATTTTATTCTAACAGTGCTGATTGTTGGCAAAACTTTACAAAGCAATATGACTTTGTATAGACTCAGGTACAGAGGTGTTTATTTGTAATAACTTGTTTAATGCTTACATGGGTGATGGGAGGAGTTCTAATCTAACATTCTAATTTATTTATTGTTAACTTTTTTTTTTTCTAGAGTAATAAAGTATAAATTTAGATATTCAGGTGCTTTTTCTCCTTTTCTAAATTCTAGCCACTGTACAAAATTCATCAAGAACATGAAAAAGCATGCTGCTATCTCAAATAAGCAACCTACTATGTGATGTTTCTGCTCAGATTGTTTATCACTCCATATCACTGTTGTAATTTATTCTTGCTGTTTGTGGAGTTCAAAATGGCTGAGCATTATGCAACAACATTAGATTACTTTAAAAAAATATATATATATATATATATATTATATATATATACGATATTATATATTATATACGACATTAATTTTATTTATATATATTATTATATACGACATTATATACGACATTATTATATACGACATTAATTTGAGCAGTGAGTTGTACAGTCAGTAAGAATGGACACTTTCACACTGGCTCTTCCAATCTATTTGTATGTGCCTATTCTAGCATGTATAGAACAGCATTAATCTTGTGTGTTCTGATATTGCCTGAAAAGAGACTTTAGAGCTCAGATCCAGTTACCAGCTTCTTTAGCCAGGTTATCTTTTCACTCATTCTTGAGTTGTAAATTTAAGTGAAGATCTTTACGTTGTACATACTTAGAGAAGTTTAGGTTTTTTTTTTTTTTTTTTTTTGTGATTGTATGATTAAAACTACTATTTGTTCTTCCCTGCTGGAGTTCTGAGAAAAATGAATTTGAAAGGACTGATAGGAATGTGTTTTTGTTCAAAGGTACAGAATCTAAGGTTTCTGTTGGTGTTTTGAACATCAGACTTGAAATGTATCCACCGCTTAGTAAGACACTGTCTCCAGAAATAACAAACACTCAGGTAAGTCATATTCTGGGGGCGAGGGGGTGACCCCTTTTATCAGCAGGGGGAATGCTCACTATGCAATTACTTATGTAGATGTAAGGAGCTGTGGGTTTTTGAATGCGTTTTTTTCCCCACTCGGTTTAAATGCAGTTATCTTGCTTTTAACTACTTTGTTTACGTTGATTATTACTTCACTTGGAATTTTACTATGTTTATTTTTATTGATTACCTATATCAAAATTTTAAGAGGTGCAATAAGTAAGGTACTATCTGAAGGATGCTAAGTGTATTGTATATATTTCCTTGCTCTCTTTTCCCACTTGAAAAAATAATTTCGGTGGTCAGCTATTCTGCTTGAAAAGCCAGTAAGTGGTGGCCCAAAGGTGCTTACAGATATTATTCCATGCTTTGCAAGCTGAGTAATCCTTCTGTACAGACATACATCACTGAAGATGAACAATACTTCAGTCAAGCTTGATATATGAGCCTACAAACAAGAAATGTAAATTGAGCTTTACATTCATTAGCTTTTCATTTAAAAATACTTTTCTTTAGCATTGGTTGCATGCTGTCATATTAAAATTCATTTTACATATGCAACAATCATGTGCTACTGTGTATGTATGGGAACTGCTGAGTCATGGCCTGAACCTCTGATTGATCACCTGAGCTGAGCAGTGAGTCAGCCATGGGAGCACAGGTGAAGGCAATTCAGCTGTGCTGCCAGAAGGGGTGGAGCCCAGCTCTACCTCTCTTAGACCTATTTAAGAGCTGACTGCTACTGAGGAAGGATCTCTTTTGGAGATCTGCTCTGCTGGAATTTTGTAAGTGAGTCCAGGATAGGGGTAAGCTTTCTATCTATTCTCTCTTTGTTATCCTAATCTGCTTTGCCAAATTCTCTTGTTTATTTTGTAATTATAACATCTTAATATTCATTGATTATACACATGTATATTGATTACTTTTTTTTGTTCTTGTTTGGAATTAGTATATATGTGAATGGGTATGTTTATTTTTTTACCTGTAGTTCACTTTGGAACGTCAGAAGATAGCAGAAAAAGAACGTTTATTTCTTGTGTATGCTAAACAGTGGTGGAGAGAATACCTGCAGATTAGGCCTACACACAACTCAAGGCTGGTAAAGATTTTTGCACAGGTTTGTACATTTTACAGATACACTAATCTGTTCTTCAAGATATTTTTTTAATGTTAAATAAATTTTTGAAGTTTGCATATGTAGATTCTGTATAGGTTTATGATGTGGTTACATTCCAGTCAGGGCTGCATGTGACATAGCATGCTGAAAATGAAGTTTTCAAGAGTTGAACTATGTATACTGAAGCTGAAGAGCATGATTCATAAAGAAGGGCTGCTCTAAGCATCCCTGGTGTAGGAGGTAGCAAAGCCATTTTAGTCTTTTCCTTGAATAAATCTGAAAGGCAAATGCTTAAGTGATTTATATAAACTATTGCAAACAAGTTTTATACAATAACAAATAGTTGAGATGTATTGGAGCAGGTCCACACAATATTTGAGCACTCTCTGGTCAAGAAAGTAATCTGGCTGGTGAATGTTGCATGGTAGCTACAGACATGAACAAATCATTGGCTAGTAAGTTACTGTGCATCAGTTGTTCCTTGGTGACTGCCCCTCAGTAGTAGGAATGGTAAGATATTTTGTGTTTATCATGATAATATGCGAATTTAACTTGTAGAGTAGCAATTTTCCTGGCACAGATGATGAAATAACTTCCAGAAGCAATCCACACCTACTGTTTGTCTTCAGGGAAGTAAGGTCTTCTGGCTGCACTGGCTGTGTTCAGGAGTAGCGTTAACTTCCACGTAAGGGTGTGGAGGGTTCATCTTGCTGCTGAACACACCTGGCACAGCCAGAATGAAGGCTTCACCGAGATTTAACAGTAGCTATGGATTGCTCCAGGAAGTTTTAACAATACTATTTTTTTTTTTTTTTTTTTTCCCCAATGTTCAGGATGAAAATGGAGTAAACCGCCCAGTATGTTCATATATCAGACCACTTCGAGCGGGTCGGTTGCTGGACACACCTAGACAGGCAGCACGATTTGTCAGTGTCCTGGGTTATGAAAGAGCTCCTGTCATTGGAGGAGGTGGTGGCAAACAAGAACAGTGGTGCACACTTCTTGCGTTCGTATGTAGAAACAAGGTATGTAAAAACAGTGTTTGCATGACACCTTTGTAATTGGCATGAAGTTAGTAATTTAAAACAGGTTGCAAAAGGTGGACTAAATGCATTTCAGAGAACGCTTAGATGTACATAGCTTTTTTAAGATCTTTCAAAATAGAGATGGATGTTAAGTATTAGACAAGAGGGCTTTTGGACATTGTGTTGAGGGGCATGGTTTAGTGAGAGCTATTGGTGATAGGTGGAGGGTTGGATTGGATGATCTTGTAGGTCTTCTCCAGCCTTGGTGATTCTGTGGAGCCAGCTTACTTTTTTTAGTGCTGTTATTGGAATCCACTTTTCAATGCATCCACTGGACAATGAAGTTGCTTCACTTCTCTAAGATTGTATGTGGCTGTTCAGTGAATCGGTGCTTAATTCTGTACTGGTTGAGGAAGAGCTTTTTTGGAAAAAACAACTTTGTAGATGGTGCTAAAATATATTGCATTCAGTTTATGCAAGATAGGGTTTTTCACAAAAAGTTTCCACTTAGTCCAAGGTTTGTATCATATGACTATGATAAGTGAAACAAATCACGCTCATTCTGGATTAGTATTTTTACGTTGAGTTCATTAAAATAATACTGATCCCTTTAAATGCTTCTTTGGAGTAATTGGTGCTTTTTATCATCACTGAGATACTCAAAATCCCAGTAATGTGTTTATAATTGAAAGTGGAGGTGCACATGCAAGCAGAGCAGGGCAAGGAGTTTGTTTACTACTTTCCCTCAGCACACACATGTTCAGCAACCTCAGGAAAGCTGGCATCATCATGTGTAATGGTTTCTTAAGGAAAAAAAAAGCCATCACCACAAACATTCTCTTTTCCTCCTTCTTCACCCCAGCTTTTATTGCTGAACACTGTGTCATGTGGCATGGGACGTCCCTTTGGAGGCAGTCTGGGTCAGCTGTCCTGTTTCTGTCCTCTCAGCTCCTTGTGCCCCAGAGCTTCTTGCTGGAAAGGCAGCATGAAAAGCTGATATATCCTGGACTCTGTGTAAACGCTGCTCTGCAACACCTAAACTTGTTGAAATGTACTTACCTTGATACTTCCTTTGTAGATTATATTAGAAGATTATGCTATTTATCTAATGAATGTTGTGATTTGTATTAGGGAGGCTTTGTTGCACGTGGAATTTTTTCTTTTACAGCTAACATTTTGTAAGGAATGTAAGAGGAAAAATTAGACATCATCAATTTATTGCTACTAATCTCCTAATGTGAGGAAAACTTCATTCTTGTTGACAGGAAATGCAGTGAGACATGACTTTCAGTTGTTTAATAGCTTAGTAGCAAAATTCTTGAGAGATCCTGTTTTATATTTGTAGTGGAAATGCTAAGTCATGGCCTGGACCAGTGATTGAACACCAGGTGCGAAGGCAGGGCCAACCCAGGGGAGCTCAGGTGCATGCAGTGCTCCTGAGTGACTGGAAGGGATGGAGCCAGGATCCTTCCCAGACCTCATTTAAGGGTTGGCAATGGAGGTGAGGGTATCTCTTGCCAGAGATCCCTTCCTTTCTGACGCCTTCCAAAGGTAAGCAGCTGCTCTTTCTGCATCTGTGGCTGCTGCATTTGGGCTTGTTCTCATTTGCTGTAGACAGAGGCTTTGCTACTCTGCTATTATCATGCCATTATAGCATTACAGTATTTTTCTGAACATTGACTGTACATTTAAGGTAGTAAAATTACAGAAGTTCTGTATTTCATTTAGTGGCCAAGTTTCCTAACTTAGAATATCTGACACTACCTCAGGTATTTGACTGCCATACCCTTGTAATTAGGGCATTAGTTTGGCCTTCCTAGATTGATAGGTCCTGGTTTGGGCTTGCTTTTTGTAGTATGTGCGTAGATCTTATTTTTCTGCTGTACTCTTTTTACAGTGTTGAAAGTTGTAGAGGCCTGATATTCTTTGATATAGTGCATATAAAAAATGGACTCCAAGATTCTTAAGTTCGTAAATCCTGACTTCTGATGTATGCTTTAGGTAAACAGGAGGGAAACATGACTTGCTAGACAATAACTGGAGAAATACTATTTTTTTTCCCTAATGTTTTTAGCTATGCCTGATAGTTAAATTAACTTACAGACGTTTACTATCTAGGGTGACTGTGAAGATCATGCTAACCTTCTGTGCAGTCTTCTTCTTGGCTATGGATTGGAAGCCTTTGTGTGTGTAGGAACAAAAGCAAAAGGAGTCCCCCACACGTGGGTAATGACTTGTGGAACCGATGGAACGATTACTTTTTGGGAAAGCTTAACAGGACATAGGTGAGTAAAAAGAAAATAAAAAAACTAAACAATGTGGTTTGAGATTTGTGTAGTTCTTCTGGTGTGGTTTTTATTTCTGTGTGTTTGTGTGTTCCTGTTGGTTTTGTGTTGTTACTTTGTGATACTTATCTCCCTGTCCTCTCATCTATTAAGTATCTAGGAGGCTTTTGTCTGCGAATCTTTGCTCTGTGTACTTCTGCTGCTTGGAGAATAACTGGTTGAGTGTGAGTGAACTAGTTCATAATATACTTTTCCGTGGTTTTAAGCCATATAGGAACTTCTTTGCTGTTGAGCATCTGCTCAATTAATTAGTTTACTTTTCTAGATTTAAAGAAGAAAAGTGATTGGTTGTGTGCTGTGCCTCCAAAATGTGTATAATTACTTTCCTGTAAATCAAGAATGCTATCTCGGTGGGGGTGGGGGGGAGGATGATAACAACAAATCTGGGTTATGTTTTTAAAAGGAGAAATGACTTCTGTCCTACTGAAATATTTTTAGCCTGACTTAAAATACAGAGATTATTAATAAAAATTTGGATGTTTTTAATCAGGTACATTCACAGACCTATCAACCCTGATGACCCTCCAATAGTCGAACAGCCCAAGCCATTGTATCCTTATCGCACGATAGGTTGTGTCTTCAATCATCAGAAGTTCTACGGAAACTGTCAGCCCTCTGATGCGGTGGAGGTCTGCGTGTTTGACTTACACGATGAGTCTAAATGGAAGCCCATGAGCGCAGAAGCAATAAAATCAGTTTGTTCTCCCGGAACCGCATCTTCAGTTCCCCCTTTTCCTCCTTTGTGTGCTTCTGCGATAGATGCAGCAGTGACGAGCAATGATTTAGAATTGCAACTGAGAATGCTCGTCTCAGAACACAGGAAGGTAATCTTTAAAAACTGTCATTGTGCCTTTATTACCTGAACAGATCACGTTTTTACCATGTGCTTGTTTTGAACAGCTGCTTGTAATGAAAACATTTAGATCTTTGCAGTGTGTTCTCTATCGGCTTTTGCAGAAATGTGGTGTGTTTAAAATTGAAGCAACTGAAAAGAAAACGCTTGATGACTGTACAGAGCTAGTTTAGCTGTCACACTTAGTATTTGCAGTGGCAGTTCTGCAGTTTCGTGGTCTTATTCCTCCCACCCTGCCATTGGCTCTGTTTTGAGAAGCATGATTTTTAGCTTACAGGCATCTACAGGCTATTTATATGTGCTCTATGAAAGAACTAAGAAGGTAAAGTCTGTTTGTCAGTGAGCTGAGTGTATCCATCACAATCTTACTTGTTTCTCATTAGAAGCAGGATTTCAGCTGTCACAGTTATACTCTGAATGCTTTAGAAAATCAGCAGGTATTTCTGGAAGTTAGTTTTTTCCTTAGTCAGGATTTCTCTCCTCTCTCCCTCTCTCTCACTCTTACTCCCTTACAACCACCTCCCTCCCCACCCACCCCTCCCTTACTATCTTTTTTTAATTGTTCTCTTACTACCTAAAGCTCAAACTTAGTGTGGCAGACAATTCTCAGAGTATGAATCTCATCAACTATAGAAGTGGTAGATTTTTCTACTTGTTTGCACTTGTGGAATGGGAGAAGGAAAGCGCATGTGTGCGCGTGCATTCATTCTTTTGGGAACTCTTCCATTGTTTTTTGAAGTGAACTTCCAAGAGACATTAGAAAAACATGAAGTGAATCTTAGTTGATCCTTTCTGTATTTCTGCTGTTTCTTTATGAGCTAGCACTGTGATCTTACACTTCTTTCAAATATATTGTAGCCAAAACATCCAGTTTCAGCTCTGCTAGTCTTGTTTTAATCTAGTCTGACTTAATTTCTTGGTAAATGTTTGGTATTTTGTTTTTAGTGTTTGATTCTTGATCCTTCTGGTTTGGTGTGTGTATCAGTATGTGTATCTTACTGCTTCACAGGTTCACTTCCATGAATTACAAGTCAAAGATTGTTCATAGATTTATCTGAATCTATACAGTATCCAAACTTAATAATATCCTGATATTTTTTCTCTGCGTGGTTGTCATCATGCTGTAATTTGCTTCACAGGATCTTGGCCTTTCTACTGTTTGGGATGACCATCTATCCTATCTACTGTCACCGGCATTAGCAGCCTATGAGCTTGAACGTGCAACAGGTATTTCTGCAGGAAACGAGGAGTTTCAGGATGCTGTAAGAAGAGCAGTACCTGATGGTCACACATTTAAAGGGTTTCCAATCCATTTTGTATACAGAAATGCCAGGAGAGCATTTGCCACATGTCTTCGGTAAGATAAGACTTCGTACAAATACCAAGTAGTAATGCTTAAATATGAATTGTGGCTTTTTTTGGTAGTGAAGTATTAAAGAAAACCAATTTCCTGAAGTTAGAACTGATAGGAGTGTGTGGCATATATAATGAGTAGGTCACAGCGTACAGCTTTTGTGTTGAGTTGGGCAAGTTCAGTGGTGATAGACTTCTAATGGATTAAATTAAAATACGAGGGAAAATTCGGGGAAAAAAAATATTTTTTCCCTGAAATACAGTTATCTTAATTTTTTTGCCGTTGTTAAAAGTAGCCAATGTAATCTTGTTCTTCTCAACACAACAGCCATTCCACTACAAAACAGTATTTCTTATTTGGTTTAGCCTTATTTGGATGCTCCTAGATAGTTGTCAAGCAAGTTTCAAATAATTGTGTAACTGAAAACTTAAAGAACAGCTTGGTGATATTTGTTGTTCTTGTTTTCTGTCACAGGTCTCCTTTTTGTGAAGAAATAATCTGTTGTAGGGGTGACCAGGTGCGACTTGCTGTTCGTGTACGTGTGTTTGCTTACCCTGAATCTGCATGTGCTGTTTGGATCATGTTTGCTTGTAAATATCGCTCTGTCCTCTGAAAAGCAAAATAATTCATACCTCTCCAGATGTGCAAAATAAGGTACTTGCATATGAAATTATGCAGCTGAACAAATATTGGTACTTTATATAATGCCACTGATTTTGAATATGGCAGCGTGTTTGTAGCAAAGTGAATTGTGTACACAGTAATGATTATATTTATACAAAGAACTTCTATTTTAATAAAAGCTACTTTTAATACTTACAGGAATGTTGGTCAAGTTATTAAAGTGCATATGAACAATATTGGTTTCTTTTTCACAGTTCTGAATTAATGTGAGAACTAATTTAGAAAACAGTCTGTTTTATCTCTGTGTCAGTGGTGTCCAGGGTATTCTTTATGAATGAGTGAGAGCCAGACTTACTGAAGTTCATTTATGCTTCCTTTCCATAATGGAAATTTATTTCTCTCTCTTTTGGGGTTAGTGATAGTTTCTAAGGTCAGTCAGATATAGGTAGTGCTGTTACTCTGTGAATGCAACAAATTATGATGGCTTTTTGTTTAAAAACCAGACTTGGATGCCTGGACGCCTTAATAGCTGTGCTGGGTTTGATTAATGTCTGTCTAACCTCATGCCTTTTTCCTGACAAGGTAGTAGATGACTGGAAGGACAAAAACCCAAACCTGTAGAGGTTGTTCTCTAAACAACTCTATGGTTTTTGACAGTCAAACTTAGTAGGCTTTTGAGTTAGAAGTTGTTTTGGTTAATAACTAGTCCTGATTTTGTCAGATTTTCATACTCCCATCCATACTTAATTATCTGTCTGTGGTATTGATGGTCTTAAATACATGGGTGATTTTTATGGGTATCTTCTAGTCTTTTATGCTTTGAGAAATGGCAACTGTGCCCTCCCTTTCATTCTTTTTACCGTGGGAACTCTAGCTATTGCTTTTTGAGGCTAAATTGAAACAAGTCAGCTGCTTCTGTAGAAGCTACTTCTTGCCTTTGATTTCCTGTGTCCACCTTTTTTCCTGCTTGGCAGAGAACTCGGTGCTGAACTAAAAAGTCATGATTAATGCTTGAGAAGCTTGCAACACACACTGCACCTGTGGACCACTAAATAACAATGTCAAGATGTGTAACAGGCAAATAAATACAATTTCTTCCTCGATTTCATTGTATCTAGTACATGTTAAAAGGCTGGGTTGCGTTGCATGTGGGATAGGACTAATGCAATATCTTGCTTAGATACTGGTTGCATTTCAGTTACAGTGGTATCCCTTACATGCGTGTGTAAAAATAAAAGAGGGCAAAAAGTATGTTCAGTACAGTTAAAAGCAAAATAGGGACTAGTGTGTGGCTCCTTGGGACCAGGCTGTATCTTGCCTGCCCGCTGTGCACTACTCTGTACAGATGGGGGCACTGCAAAATACTGTTGTGTAAGTTACCAGCCTCGTATCTCTTAGGAAGGGGATACGGAGGGGGAATGTTTAACTGCCTTTGCTAAAACTGCAGCTGGGTAAAATTACAGATGTACAGATGAGCCTTGACTATCTCTATAGTAGGAGGCTCCACAGCCTCTCTGGGTAACCTGTTCCAGTGCTCTGCCACCCTTAAAGAAGTTCTTCTGCATGTTAATACAGAATTTCCTATGTTCAAGTTGTAGGCCACTATTCCTTGTCTTATCACTACACACCACAGATAAGAGCCCAGCCTCATCCATTTGCCACCCATCTCTCTTTAGATATTCATAAACATTGAACAAATCCCCTCAGTGTTCCCCAGGCTGAATGGGCCCAGGTTACTCGGCCCTTTCTCACACAGGAGCTGCTCCAGGCCCTTTGTCATCTTTGATGGCCTTCCACTCAGGCCCAGCCCTGTCAGCTCCCTCACGCGTGGCAGACCGCTCCGGCTGTGTGCAGCGCACATAAAGGTGCTCTCAGGCCTTTGTGTGCTCGCGGACCGCCCCGCCGGCTCCGGTGCTGTTGGCCGACCCGGCTCCCCCCGAGCAAGGAGCTGCGTGACTCCGGCTGCGGGTACTGCGAGGGAGCCGCGGCTCTCCCTCAGCTCGAACGCAGCGCTCAGTTCGCCGACGTTCCCTGTAAACCCGACTAATGGCGCCGTAGGATCGCACGGTTGCTAAATGTTGGAAGGGGCTTTATCGCCGGAGCTGCGCGGATCCCGCGGCCCCACGGCTCAGGTTCTTCTGTGCCTGACGCGGCGAGCAGGGCCCGGCCGGCAGGGGGCGCTGCGGCGCCGAGCGGCGGCTGCTGGC
Organism: Tetrao urogallus; assembly: GCF_951394365.1. Taxonomy (NCBI): domain Eukaryota; kingdom Metazoa; phylum Chordata; class Aves; order Galliformes; family Phasianidae; genus Tetrao; species Tetrao urogallus. The sequence continues at coordinate 51,233,927 of NC_136815.1, read as the reverse complement.
GGCGGGGGCGGGCGAGGACGCCATTGCGTTGCTATGAGCTGTGCCCCCTGCGGCGGCGGCAGCGGCGGGCGCCGCTCCTCCCGCCGGCCGGCCGCTGCCCGCCCGCCCGCCCGCCTGGGCCGGGCTGTCCGGCGGCCTGCCGCCACTGGTGGAGCGGGGAGGATGAGCACGGCGGGACCGCGCGGCGGCACCACAAGCAGCGGCAGCGACACCGCGAGCGGCAGCGGCCGGGCCTGAGCCGAGGAGCAGCGCGGGCAGCCCGGGCTGCGGAGCGGGGCATGGCGCTGCCGGGGGAGCGCGGCGCGGAGCCCCAGCCCGGCGCCTCCCGCTCCTCCGCCGCCGCCGACGAGGAGGAGGACGGCGGGGCCGGCGGGCAGCCGGAGGCGCTGTCGCTGGAGGAGATCCTCCGGCTCTACAACCAGCCCATCAACGAAGAGCAGGCGTGGGCCGTCTGCTACCAGTGCTGCGCCTGGCTGCGGGCCCGCCGCCGGGAGAGCCCCGCGGGCAGGCTGGGGGCGGCCGCCCACCTCCGCGTGTGGCGGGACGGGGCCGTCACCCTGCAGCAGGCCGAGCCCCTCCGCGCGCCGCCCGCCGCAGGTAAGGCCGCGGGGACGGGGGTCCTGCCGGGGCGCTGCGTGCGGCGCTGGTGACCGGGCTGCTCCGCGGGCCGGGCTGCCTGTAGACGTGGCTGAGCATAAAGCATGCTTTCCGAAAAGAAGGTCGAGCTGGCCGGCGCGGGGACGCAGCCTGCCGTCGCTCGAGAGGCGATCCGCCGACGTTCACCGGCGCCGGGTTTCCCGAGATACATGGAGATGTCGGAGCTGCGGAGCGCAAAATGGGAGCGTGTGAATTATGCTGGGTGTTGCTCGTAATGGGGCCTTTTGATGGGGTGTCTGGCTGAAGTCTCTGCAGAGATTCACGGTAATCCGGTCTGGAGCTGGCTGTATGTGCGAACGTCAGAACGCACAGAATGGACCAGGGGCCCTGATCTCCTACCATGACTTAAACGAGCCTGATAGTTGATTTCCATTCAAATGTGACCTGATGTGCTTTTTAATTTAAAAGCCAGCTTAATGTAATGTTAATAGAATGCCGGCCCAGCACCCAGAGGTGCCAGGGAATACCCAGCATGTCACAAGAACGCAAAGTACTGCATGCTGCGTGCTGCTTTACTTATAGTGTTCTGAGATGCTATCAGACTCCTCCTCTCTATTCAGCTGTAGGAAATGCGTTGATTTAATATGGTTGTTTTTTTTTTCTTTCCTTTTTTTAATTACCCTTTATATTTCTTTCCCTTTTTCCTTACTATTTGGCGACTCGTATAGTACATGTTAATGGCCTGTAGGAAGCTGTTGGGTGCATCAGGGTGTGAAGTTCAGGCTTCTCCCAGGGAGGAGGCAGGAGGGAGCCTGCTGCCAGCTGTCCACTGCTGGGTGATCCCACTCCTGCCTTAATCTGCAGGGCAGCAGCATTCCTCCTGGCGTACTTCCCCCATCTCCCCCGCATCTGTAGCTTTGAGCACATTGGGGCAATGCATTGCTCAGCCTTTGTGCTTGTACAAAGGATTCTGTGTGTTTGCAGGAGTAACTGTCAACAGCACAAAACCAGTGTGGTTCCGGTCAAGCGGCTTTTATTTGTTGGTTTGTGGAGCCTGTACAGGTTTCTATTGGAAACCATCACTTGGATGATACGGTGAATGTTGATGATGTGTTATATTGACGAACTGATAGCTAGCCTGCTTCTTTTTGGTATTTTTTGAGCTGCTCCATTTCTTTTCTTCACTGCTCCCTGCAGTGTCCTTTGGTGATTATTAGTGAGTGTTGTGACCCAATTTCAGCTCAAGCCTCTCAAATGGATACTGTCTTTAACACTCATGCCTTCTGATTAGTTGCAGCGAGAACATAAGGAGCACTACCCTGGTGATATGGCTGACAAGCCCTATGCAGCAGCATGGGCCCTACAGCTGTCTGTCGGGGCACATTAATTTTACTCTTGAGATACAAATTAAAGTTATCTTAAAGAGAAATACTGATTATGTAGAATTCAGGGGTACGTTTCCTAACCCATTTCTTGTGAATCAGTTTTCTGGCTAATGTGCAGTGCTTGAAATTCCAACTAAAGATACCCAGAAAATGAATTAAATGTCCTTGAGGTAGGAAACAAAGATGAGTTTCACTGATACGGAGGGCAGGAGAACAGCCTTGATACTGAACTCCTGTCATAAACCAGAACCAGAGAACAGTTTTCAAATCTTGATTTTTCCAATGGAGTCTGTTAATACTTGGTTATCTTATTATTTTTTAACCAATTAGTTTTTGGCTAACCAGAAGAAAAAAAGAATTCAGAATGGAAGCATCACCCAATCGTTCATTTTCATCTGAGCATTCACATTACCTGACTGAATCCTCAGTGAGTGAGGATAAGGAAGGGTTCCTCATCATTGTTTTCCTGCCTTTGTATCTTGGGCAAGTAGGGCTTGAGTAGCTGTGTCAGGAGATTAGTGGGAGCAGTAGGGGTTCTGTGGGTTAACCCTCCGAGCTGTGAAACTGTTTTGTTACTGCATAAAAAATGTATGACTGTAGGTCGGTGCATAGGTTTGGATGATTCACAGAATCCAATGTTGGCTGTTGGTTTCTGTGTCTGTGCACAAGAGAATCCTGTGTGGGCAAATAAAGGAGTCCCCAAAGAATGGCGCCTTTGGGTAGCGAACATTCGGGCTTTGTTCAGGGCTGCAGGGAACGATGTGATCAGTCACGCCTGTCAGCAGAGCTCAGGCTAATTTGAGAGCAAATACGGCCGTGTCATAGAGTTTGCTTTAGGGACACTGATGAAGTGATGTTTTCACAGTGTGTTGCAAACCATACCGTCTGTCAGATCTGGAGTGAGGAAAGGAACAAACCTGAATGTGCAAAAAATGAGCAGTTCTCTGTGGTCATCTTCGTATGAATCATTGTAACTGTCTGACATCTTAATACCACAGAAATGTAGATTGCTTACGAAAGCCCCAGATGAAATTGGAGATAAAGCACAGACAGTATTTTACCTAGTGCACTTTTTTTTCTTCTGTGTTTTACTTGCAATTGACACGAAGTGAACAAACGGTGGCATCTAGCAAAGTGTCAGCTGCAATCAAAACCAACTTCAGAACAAGTTTGAATGTTTGATGTAAGCATGTGGTTTGACTCCCTCGAGTCCTCTCCTTGAGGAGCAGTGCTTACAAATGGCGCTGGTTGTTTTCCCTCTACTCTAGGAGACAACTCTGGGGATGAAGAAGCTTGGAGAGACCAAGTTTCAGCTGCTGAGGCCTGTGCACAGGCAGTGCTCCTCAGCCTTCTTTGCTGCATGTGATGGCGGCGGGTCTTGTCTGCGCTGTGCTTCGGCCCTGTAGGAGGAGGCACAGAGGGAGGCTGCTGCTGGCTTTGTTAGTGTTAAGTACCATGCAGGTTTTCTCTGGGACAGCTGCCAGGTGTTCAGAGCGAGGGTGCAGGGGGTATTCCTGCTTTGAACCAGAAAGATCACAGAGAAGCTGACTACGTGGTGGCTTTCATGGGACTTGGAGAGCTCAGGGTGAGACATGCTAGAGAGGAATAGCTTACACAGTGTTGGCAGTTTTAGTGATTTTCACGTTCTTCTTTGTGTGCCCAGCTACTGGAAGGCAGGGTGGAAATTATAAGGCTAATAAATGCAAATTGAGGTTGTGTGCATCAAGACGTTCTCATCTACCAGTCTCTTGAAGAATGATGAGGAAAAATATGCAGGCTTTTCGGAACAAAATGAATGTCCTGATGTTTTCCTTCTAATTTGGTCAATCCTTTTGAAAGATAATAGATAGGAGTAGCTATGGTTGCTATTTGAATTTCAAAATAGGTGCTGCTATGAATACTGCTGAAATAAATCCCACTTCTAGAATTAATAATTATGGTCTGCATCCAGAAGAGTATTCAGAAACATTTGTACTTAAAGATAGTAAGGGTCAATGGGTTAAACCTCACTGTTTCTTGCTAGATTTTAAAGGTCTGTATCTAGTTATGGCAGAAATCAAACTAGGAAGAAAATGGCTCTAGACAGCAGAGAAGAGCCTTGGTGGGTTAATGCTTCATCTCTGTTGCTTGCTGTGCTCATCAGTAAAAGCGAAAAAGTTTAGGCTCAGTCATGCCAAGCTTTCTATCATTTCTAGTGCATAAGAGTAACTGGAAGGCTTCCAGTTGTGGCTTATGCTGAAGCACTGGAAGTTTGGGTGGCTTTCTGTGAATGTAAGTGGGCTACCAGGAACCTTGTTGGAGAGAGAATAACAGAAAGACCCCAGTGTAACAAAATAATGTCTATGGTTTCAAATAACTAAATGCATAAATTCACATTTGAGATGCTTGCACAAAACAAGTGGAAGAAAGCTAACAACAGCGATAGGTGACCTCTATTACTAATTATCACATTTACATTTTTGCAAATCAGGCTGTGAAAGCATAGTAATTTGGTGTTGACAGAAATTTGCATTTGTGACTCCAAAGGAAAACTTAAGAGCAAGGAGCTTTGAAGAGTTGTGGACTTCAGATATTCATAATGATAATAAAAAGTAATGGGTAATGGAATGCAGCTTCAGGGGCTGGCTGAAGGTGACAGTTTACCAGGTACTAACTTGGTGAGGGATGATAGGTAGGAGTGGGTTAGCATGGTAAGGACTCTAAAAATGAGGGCAGCAGTTGTGATGGTGTGACAGATTAGCCTTTAATGGGGTGATTCAGGGCTGAGAGTGGCATCAGGCAGCGGGGCTGACCCACAGCAGCATGATTAAGGAGGCTGACTGGAGTGTGACTGTCCTTGCTGAGGTTGGGGCAGGTGGGCTGTGGTAGGGCAGGCAGTGAGAGGATTAAAGATACGTAGAATCCTGGATCCCTCTTGACAATGAATGTATCATAGAAATGGGAGAGAGCTTTTTCATCATCTCTAACAAAAGAAAGCTGCAAAGAACTTTTTGTTTCTGAATTTATTAGATTGCAGAGTTGCATGTGGTAAAGAGACAGAACAATTATTGTTCCATTCCTGATAAAACCTTAAGCTAGTTTGTGTGACGCATGTAGAGCTGTGAGCGTGCTATTGAGTTTTATTGCTGTGCACTTTAAGAGCAACAAAAAGGTGAGTCAGTTTGTACAGTGTAAACACAAGGCTGCAGGTATAGCCAAGGTAGAGAAAAAGTGAGGACTACTTTTCTGTCTCTTGATAGAAAGAGAGTTGACTGGATAGAAAGAGAGTTGAGCTGGTGGAAGCTCATAACTGGTACTACAGTGCTGTGGTATCCGTTTAGGAAAGCTGTGGCCTGCTGAAGACTCCCAGTGGCCTCAGTCAACATTCTGTTGCAAGCTCACATGCTTGTTGGACCAGCAAGTAAGTGGATAGCTCCAGGAGGAAAAATAGAGTAACAGAACTTAAGGTAAAGAGAGCTTTTTGAGACATGTGAACACTGAGTGCATATTCAAGCATTTTTGGGGAAAGATTTATGTATGGACATGCCAGAGAAGAGTGAGTGTGTTATCTTTACTTAAATAAGTATCTGCAGAAGAGAATGATGGCTATGTATAGAGCAGCACTTGGAGATGCACATTGACCACGATATTTATCTTAGAATAACAAAATTGACTTGATCCTTAGGTAGACTTAGAGGTTTGCCTCAGAAAGTGAGCAGATGACTGTAGAAAGAATTGCCCAGTGACCAGAGCCAGTTTTCTTGTGCAGAGTACTAGTGGGACAAAACAATGAATAATCATTGTATCACATCTTAGAGGGTAGCTTTAGCATAGTAGGTTTGTTAATTTGGCATTAAAGAATATTATTTGGAAATAATTTCCATTGCAAAATATAACCATGTAAAAGAACTGTCAATCTTTACTGACAGCGGGGTTGGGACTCAATGATCCTTGGAGTCCTTTCCAACCCAAGCCACTCGACGATTCTATGATTACTTTTGACTGTGCAAAATGAGGACTAACTTCAGTGAATCCAAGTTGAATGGAGAAAGATAAAGGCGTGATAAAAGATTGACACAGTGGAGGAGATTTCTGGGCTCCTTCTGTATCCTCTCTAAGAATTTTCTTTCTTTTGTCCTGTCCCCTTTTGAAAAGCGAGGCAGACCATTTCCAAATCAACTGGAGGCAGATATAGAAATCACCATGCAGATTCAAAAAGCCAGCTGCAAGGGTTTACCTCATTTCTTGTCATCTTTAATTACACAGTTTAGAGGAGGGATGTGTTGATCCTGAAGACCTAAGCATTTTCCTTAAAAATAGCCTTTCTGAGGGGTGTCCTGTTAACTATGCTAATTCCAGTCTTCTTCCTGTTCTCAGTCTTCTTCTCCTTCCACCTTGCAGCCTGGTGGTTCTTATAGCCTGTGCTTGACTTATATTTTTCATTGCCACTTAGACATTTTGTTGATGTGCTTTTGTTTTTATTCAAGATGTCTCTCTGTCTTTCCATTGTTTTTCATTTGTTTCTCCTGTAATATCCGTCCTCTACAAGAAATGTCTCACTCCTGCTGCACCATTATTTTCCTCTCCACGTAATTATGCATCCATTTATTTATGTGTTCCTTTTTCTTATATTGCTTGGTTGCCTTTGTTTTTTTCATTTTTCTTCCTTTCCTTTTTATTGGTACTAATCTTGACTTTCGGGTTGAAAGTCTTGCTAGATTTGGTAGTGAATGCTGCAGTTCCTGCAATCAGATGCTTAAATGAATCACAGAATATCCCAGGTTGAAAGGGATCCACAAGGATTGTCAATTCCAACCCCTGGCTCCACACAGCACCATCTAAATACTTACCTTATGTCTGAAAGCATTGCCTAAATGAGTCTGATATTTTTCTTTTAAGGAGTTTCTTCTCTTCAGGACAGAGAAAGACCTACTATTACTGTAGGTACAGTACCTCTTGAAGACTTGAAAGTCAGAAAGCAAATACAAATTCAACTTACTGAATGGGCAGTGCCCCTCTTTCCTGAGGGCACCCTGAGGTCTTCTGTTGTGGAAGAAGTAGGTTTGGTTTGCCCAGAAGCACAGAAGTAGGCTGTGGAATCTAAGTAGAATATTACTGTTCAACACAAAATCGCTTTCAGGCTTGTTACTATAGCATATATAGCATATACACATTTGTTGGAACATCAGTGCTGACAATCTTGATTCTGAAAGCAAGCAGTGCTTTCAGATCCATCAAGAGGATCTGGGGATGTTGAAGGCAGGCCAGGAAGGTGCTCTGAGGCTCTTATGCTGCTTGTAGTGGAAACAACAGCCCAGTGGCTGTGGTGTCAAATCACAAACATCAACTCTAGTTTAGGATTTCTTTGGACAGTGGAGTGCAAATTGTTTTGTACACCCTGCATGTGTAGCCTCTATCAGTCCATTTCAACATGCCAAATCATCTATTTCAGCTTTAAAATGATGTCTTGAATGCAGGCTCCTTAGTATTGGCAGCAGTACATGATATGCTTGCTGTTTTGTTTTTAAATCTGTGGAGATCCTTAACTGTGATTTGCTCATCCTTGAAAGGCATGGCGATTACGCTTGAGTGAAGCACGGGCTATTGATAAATTGGGTACAGTCTTTTTTTAAACAGCATTCTGAGACATTATGTGAAAGTAATTATTTTTCCCTGTATAAATGGCAGCCTGAAGCTTCTGCCTTGAGGGATGAGTCAGAGTACCTTAGTGCTTGATGGAAGCTTGGCCTAACTCCACTTGCTGGGGCTTGGAAATATGAATAATTTTCAAACAGAAATTCTGAGAAATGATAAATGTTGCTCAGGGGTTTGTTGTTGTGTTGTTATTATTATTTCATGACACATATGGGGCTCTTTGAAAACTGTTTTCAGACATATAAGAAACCTTCTATTTGAGCCTCTTTGCTTATTGCAAAAAATGAGCAGTTTTGCTTTTCGCTGGTTTGTGAGTGAAAGATCATGTGATTTCCCAAACCGTAGCCTGTTTGTAAACTAAAGCTAACTTGATGGGTTAAGTTATGCTGTTTGCTAGTAATGAATGCACTACTGGAAAGCTGTCATGGGAAAATGCTATTGAGATGCATATATTTTGGTGTTGAGAATGGTGAAATTGCTGCACATCTTAGCAGCTAGCTGAATGGCTGTACAGGGTGGAGAAGGAAGGATGTAGGTAAAGAAGCAACAGCTGAAATGACTTTGTAAACCTTCCCTTAGTTACCAGATAAACATGTAAGGCTGCTTGCAGACAGAGACTGCAAACAGAGACAGTTTTATGACTTATAGGGATGTATTTTTATTCCTTCCAGTGCAAATTAGGAAAGTGTGACCCTTAGGCTATGTTTAGAAGTTCCTGTTTTTTTTCAGTAATCTCAGCTGAAGAGAAGAAATTTCTGATCCTGGCTATTAGGAGTAAATTGGCTTGCGTGGACCACGCAAAAGCAAATTCATGTAAATCTTGATAGATTCAAGGCAGTGTGTGTTTATTGGGCAAGCACTGTTAGTATCTGGGTCTTCAGTAACTTTGGAAATTTCCAGAGGAATGTGCCCTTCAGTCACCGCAAACAGGGTGGAGAAATCTGCTCAGCTTATAGCTGGAATCAGGGCTCAGAGGGGTAGGGAAGGGAGTAGTGAGGTAAGTCCATGATATTAAAATGATGTATGTCAATCAGTAGTTTGCACCTCAAATACTGTCTGTAGTACATTTGAGCTGTTGTGAGACTTAAACTACTTGTTTCTCCCCTTTCCCTACCTGGAATATGGAATTCCATGGTAAAAAAACAATTCTGCCGTTTTTAAGTGCTGTTAGAAACAACTCTCTGGTGGTGTTACCCAGTTTGCACGTAATGAGAGTGAAAAATTCAGCTTAATATGTTACTTAGTTACAGTAATAATAAATGTTGGCTCTGAAAGCAGTAATTAATTTAGATAGAAATTTATAGGAAATAAGGCAAGTTTCTGAAGCTCAGGTGCGTTCATGAAAGTTTATCAAAGATTTATCAAAGATGCTGTAAGATGAATTTCTTGCTATTCCTTTCTGAATACGATTTTTACACTGTTTCTTTTGGTCTGGGCTGATGGATTTGCTTTGTACTTCAGGATTTGGTTAAGACTTCAGTTCAAAGGCTCTTTGTAGGACCTCAGCATGGCTTTGAAGTGTAGCAGTGGGTGCTTTGTGTCTGTGTTACTGAGAGGATCTGGTGGTGTTGGACTCCTCTTCCACTAGGCTACAGGAGATGCAACTTGACATGGTTTATCAGTGGTTACATGTTCTAGAGAACTGCTATGCCATTGCATGGTTAGTGGTTTAAAATTGCTATCTTTTCCCCCTGTTTGGACTATGTTTCTGAGAATTGCTCTCTGTATTGCCTTGTATCGTGGATTCATGTTATTTTGCTCAGCGGTCTTTCAGATTTCAATGAATTAGCCCCCAGTATTCATAACTCTGCTAGTAGTCATAGGATACTAAAAAGTTTAGTGAATTTCCCCCAATTATAATTTAAAATAATAACACAAGTCTGACCATTTTGAAAGCCGAAAATGGCTCTTCTATGGATCTTGACATGAACGAACCAGAATCCCCAGTCCTTTTGACAAGAGGATGCAAAATGTATTTAAAAGCTGCCCTTTTAAGTCACTCTCTTGTGCTTCATTATGAAATCAGACACCAGTGTTCAGCTTACACTGGCGAGCCTTCAAAATGAAGGCAAACAGCTTTCCCTCTACAGGTTAGGTGTTTCCTATTCATTCAAGACGTGTTTAACCTTTAGTTTCAAAGGCAAGGTGACTAGTGCAATATGAAAAATTAATCTGTTTCTATGCGGGTGACTTCCCTAGCGCTGTCAGTTTTGCATGCCATTCAGATTTTGTGTATTAAGCCAGCATGATCGTTCCTCAGTGCTAATATTATGCTAACCACTTGGCTGAGCTTCCTGAGCTCACCAGGCAAGCTGATGAAAGCAATCTTCCTAGTCAGGGCTACAGATTGCAGGCTCTCTCTGGCCACTCCATTCAGGCCTTTGGTTCCCTGGGCGTGCTCAGCAGCCATCACCCAGAGCAGACACTTCTGGCCAACACGTGCAGGCCTGAGTTCTGAATGGGTGGGGATGCAGAATCACGTCCCACGCTCCCAGGCTGAGTGCCGTCAGGCCCAGTGCTGCAGACTACAGATGTAGCAGTGCAAATGCAACACTACCCAAAAAAGGACTAAAGAAGTAAAATTAAATGCCTGCGTGTTTTGAAATTAAAGTTTGGGGTAGCTCCCCTTTGAAATGGAGATCCTTCTGTGAAATATTTTCTTGATTATTGTTTTCCAACAGAAGATCATCCTGCCGGAATTATTTTGCATTGCTCTGGGAATGAATTATTAATATGAAATGGTAATCTTGCTGCTGAAATGGTACTTGGTGCAAAGTTTCTGTCCTATTTTTTATACTCCATCAAGCCACTCACAATTTTATACCAAACATTTGGACTTTGAGAAAATTGAGATTTTCAATCTGAAACAGTTGAGAAACTTAATTTTTCTATATTATACATATTCAAAAGTGATGTTTTGGAGATGCAAAAATTGAGAAGGGGGACTTACAAAAATATTACAATAATATTGCTTCTTTAGTTTTCTTGAAGTTGGTGTTGTTGTTCAACTCTCTGATATACTGGTAGTATCAAATGAAACAGTGGCTTTTTCCTTGTTGCAAATTAATGATATTTTTCTCTCTTGAAATAATTATTTGTGTCTACTTAATTGAAGCCAACACGTTTGCATGTTCCCTTCATGGCTGAGCATCATTCATACAATTTAAATAATGAAGCCAAACATTAAAGACAGATCATAAAAGGGAGAATTATGATCAAATAAAGAGTGCAGAATCTTTTTGTTGTTAAGTCTGTGATGCATGTATAACGCCAGTATTACTGAAATGTGTGATAGAAGCAAGGCAAAGAACCATGTTTTTTGCCCACTGACTTAATCTGAAAGCTATTTTTTTTTTCCTTACAGATAAATCGGAGCATTTACACTGCACAGAAATGGAGGTAAGAAAAGTATTTGTGTTCTCCGATGGTGCTGATTTAGCTCAGAGCTTTTTCATTATCATATACTGTAAATGTGGAATGCTTTGAATGGGAAGTCTTACTGTGAAATGTGTATGGTATTTATTACTTATTAACACGTGCATAAATCTATCTTAATGTAAGATATTGGGTCTCATGCTCAGATACAGAGGAAAGAAAGTCCATGTAGTTTTCAATAAACAGGGCTGGAGATATGATATAAACTTGTTCGTTGTCATTTCTTCTAAATATGAATCTTCAGCACAATATTTTGTTTTAGATAATTTCTCTTGGATAAATTCTCTTGATGTAGTTACATTAGAAACAACTGGTAGATTGTGGAATAAATAGTAAGTATTTATGGAATAGGCTGATGTTATTTGACAACCCAAGAACGTGGATAGAAGCAGAGAAGACAAGTGATCTCCGGATTGTTTGTCCACCTAAAGTTGTCCTGATTTCCTGTGCTTTTAATACTTCTTTTCATTTAGAATTGGCAATATGGGGCCTAAGAAATACTGTGTGATGTCTTGGTGGGCTAGCAATAGAAAGACAAAACCAGTTAAAACTGTTTGCTTTGTATCTTGACCATTATTTGACACTGTATCTTTGATACTAAGCTGTGATGAGGGTTAAAAGAATGTTCAAGCTATCATTATGTCAGATTCATAGATTTAATCCAAAGCTTGAATGAAAACTAAGCAGACCTTCTAGTTGAACAGGATGTCAACTCATAGTTGCTTCTTGTGATACAGAGTAAGTCATATAGTCTACTCCTTAAATGAAGTTTTCCAGCAGTTAGCACAGCTATCTGTATCCTTTGCAGGGCAGTCTGTTCTCATTGCCTTTGAACTTTCTTTCAAGTGTAAAACTGAGTTTTTACTTCAGCTGTTCAATCAGTACCTCAGGCTTAGCCTGGAGATAGCGTCAGTGCAGGCATCCTAATTGGTGGGCTCTCTGCTTTCTCATCAATAGTATATGTGAAGGTGACAAATGGCTGTTGCTATAAGGTTTATATATAGATAAAACTGTGTGTGGAAATGGCTGGTTTATGAAAAGCCAGCTAATTCAACACACATGGGAAATTGCCAAAGCCATCCAGATTCTTGCAAGCATTTATAACAAAATGGGAAGGTTCTTTCTGCAGGATACAGGGTAATTCCTGACAGAAACAAGTACAGACATTGAAAGTCAACATGTTTCTGTTTATATAGTCCAAATTAAGCAAATTAAGCATTCTGTTCTTATTCCAGAATTTGCAGAAACTTGGTTCATGAGTCTAGTACCTCTCTTAGAAATGATGATCCATTGTGTCACTTGCTTTGCATACTAAATACTGTTTACAAATTTGCTTTGTGTTTTTTAACAGAAGATAATGAAAGACCCTAATGGTAAAAATGGAGATGATGATAATAAACCTCTGTTGAAATATTTGTAAGAGAAGATAAAAAGTCTATTTTGGAAAAACAAAAATGCTTTTGTTTCAAAAGAGATTGTTGAGACTCAGTTGGATATATTCTGCTTTGTTATCTTCCATGGAGAAAGAGCTTTTGAATTTTAGTAGTTTTAAAAAATTACTTTTGTCAGTGGTTAGAAAGGAAAAATTTCAGCGAGTCAGAATTTGCCTTGGGACAAAGCATCACTTTAAATTGTCTCTAATGATCACTTTGACCATGATCATATTGACTCTTCTGTTTGTCATCTTGAAGGAGACAGCAAAGGAGTCAGTGGCTCCTTCCTCCTCCAAAGTCCCTGAGGGGCTGCAGCTTTAGACTTGGTGAGGATGATGTTGGTGTTTTTCAGAACCAGGAATTCAGCAGAGAGAGCATATTGCACTTTTTAGATTCCTGTGGCCTAATTGAATATATTAGAGTTTGTGGAAAACCTCTTAAAAATGTAGCTAATAATAATCATAACTTTTTTTTTTGCAGAACATGTAAACTATCCTGATTCGATACTCCTTTTATTTCAAGCTATGTGTTAAATTCAGGGTCCAGTTGCCATAGCCATAGTGGGAAGTAAGGAATCAGGTGACCTCATTTAATGTGTGTCTGCCTGTGACTCTGTATGTGATGATAGCTCTACTTTGTTGTCTCAAACAAGGTGGTGAAGATTATATAAAATATGCCAGCCTCATTTGTAAACATGCAGTGCTCATATAGAAAACATTCTGTGAATGTGAGTGAGTCATATGTAGGAGAGGTTAATTGCCAGGTATTGGAGAAGACCCACCTAATATCATAGGCTTGTTGTGTGAATTAAGTGGTGTGTATGCTGGCATGAAAATATGTGCAAACTCTCTCATTTGTTTAAAAGTCAGGAATTAATTAAATAACCTGTCCCAAACAATGGTGAATAAACTACTTGTTCAACATCATCCAGCTCATGTCAAATCACAAAGTGAATCAATTGTCACAATGTTTTGAGGAGCCTTTTGTGTGCTGTCTGCAAGCTGTTGGTTACATGTGTTTCATATAATTATTACAGTCCTAACGTGCATTGAAAATTATGTTTACTTCAGTACAAATAAATACTTGTTATTTATTGTGTTGAGTCAAACAGATCAGCCACCTCTCTCATGCTAATGGAGATGAGACCTTGCACTTAATAGCACAGACTGGTAGGATTTGAAAAGCTGTGCAATAATTTTGCATTAAAAGCAATGTCATGCCTACATTCAAGTGTGTTATATGCTCAAAATTCAACCAGTATTAAATGGGTTTATTTAATGTACACAGATAGCTAGGATATATTTTTTTAATCTCTGGATGTACAGTAGAGTTGCATCCTGATGGAGGGGCAGTTGCAGCAGTGAAGAATCACTGGTACATGCAGTGGTGGTAATTAGTTCTACTTCCTGAGCTCGTCCTTATGGTGACAAAGGAAATGTCATTGTGAGGACAGGCAGAAATGTTTTTATGAGAGTAATTTCCCTCAGTAAAAATGTGACTGACTGTTGTTGGCAAAACTCCCTGTGAATGATTGGGTACAAGTCTGGTAATTCCATGAAAGCTCGTGGATTATTGTGCTGTTAAGAGGAGAATTAACAGGGATTCAGGGTGGCCTCTTGGAAATCAAAGCAGAGTCATGCATCTTTTCTGGAGAGCATTAAGCTGTGCTGGAACATTAGGTGCTGGTGGTCATGAGTGAAGTGCTCATACACCTGTTAATGGCATTACCTCAGGAGATGCTGTGTGTCCAGCCTGTGAGGGACCTGGTGCTTTAGATACCTGAGAGCCCATTATGATGCTCCTTGATGTGGCTGCTCTGTGGCAGGCACTCATCTGTCCCCGTGATTTGCCTGAATCACTACAATGGTCACAACAAAACAAGACACTTGATTATATAGGAAACACAAGCACAGAGGTAGAATTTAGATTTTGGTCTTCTGTGTTTTGTAATGAGCTGCTTTTTCAAGAGGAGCTCAGTCTTTTGTGACTCATGTAAATATCAGGAGAGGGTTGATCTTGAAGGAAAGTGGATTTCTGTTGTTTACTTGCTTTAAGCTTGGCACATCGCCTTTTTCATTCAACGATTTCATTAAGAATACACAGTGAATTATTGGGCTGGAGAACTAATAATGTATTTGACTAAGCTGATTTAGTGATAGTCCAATCATGCCATCTGTCCAGGGTCCCTGGAAGAGAAATCAACTGCTCCTTGTAAAGGCTTTTTGATTTTGCAGCATGATATGATGTGCCTTTAATAATCTGTGCACCCCAAAGTCTGATGGGATTTGTGAGGAAACCTTTGTATCAGCTGGGTGAGAGCGGAGAGACAAAAATTCAGCCCTGGTTTGCTGGAATGGCTGGAGGAAAAATAGGTCTCGCAGTAAATTTGATCACTCCGAGAGAAGTTTTGCCTGTGAAAAGCAGAAATAGCTGAACATGGAGCAGTAAGTTAGGTGTTACGGTGCTTCTGTTAAATCTCAAATCACAAAAATGTTCCTTCTGTAGTTAATATGTGAGGCCATTCACATTACCCAGTTGTATCACAATTGAAATATGGGAATCAAAGCTCACCAATTTAGTTTATGTTACTCTGAAAGGGATCTCGGTGTGAGGAGAATAAGGTTATTTGTATTGGTCCTCAGTTTCTGCAGACCCCTTTTTCTTTCAGCTCTATTGTTCTACCATTTGATATCTATCATATTAATGATATGCTGTCCTATCCGTAGTTGCTGCCATGTATATTGATTGATGTGACAGCTATCATGTTAATCAGCTTTCAAGGTGCCATTCTTTTGTGCCAGTGGACATGTTTGCCTCCTTGTACAGACCAAAAGAATAATGTGATTACTTGGTCAAGCTGCAGGGAAAGCTTAAGCTTTAGGTGTTGGTTGTGTGCCTGCAATTGAGTAGTCTCTTGCATTGTCCTTTCGTTTCATTATAATAAAACTTTAGTTTATAATTTTGAAATTAAAAATGCAAATTTTCAGAAATTTCATTTTTGATTGTTAGTACAAAAAAAAAAAAAATTAAGCAACAAAAATTGTGAGTGCATTCCTTGTCTACTAAATCCTTCAAAGGTTTCTGAAATAATACGGTGCTGGTTTCTAAGAGTGTGCTAGTTATGAGTTTTCTGATAGAGAGGCTGTGTTTTCAGAATGTGTCAATTCTGATATATATTAGGTTGATGAAGCAAGCGAGTTGTGCTGGCCGCAGATATGGCAGTACCACAGTTTTAAAGATGGCTAATATACTAAATGTTCTGCCTGTTCTGTTAATATACTAAACGTTCTGGTTACTATAGAAAATAAAAAAAATGATTGATCTTAACAGATGGATTTCAGAGCACTGGGGCAAGGTCCAAATAAAGTATTTAATAATAAAAAAGTAATCCTAACAAAGGGTGAAATTTCTGAGCTTGAATAGAAGCCAAATAATAATTCTAAGTGTAATTTAATGGAGGCTGCTCTTATCCTTTCTTTTCTGTGTGGATTTGGCCTAAGGCAATTCTGAAACTAAATAAAATACATCCCTGCAGTTCAGTAGGTTCAGCAATAAGCTTGACCTAGTGGGATGGTGTGGACAACAAAAACAACAAAATAAAACCCTTCTGTTCTGAAGAACTTCAATAACACATTCACTACTCTGCATCTGCAACATGCAGAAGATTTACAGACTGAGAAGAAAAGTACATAAAATGTAGATGAAATGACACAGACAAAAAGCACCCAAAGAACATGATTTGGAGAGTATAGTGCTCGAATAATTGTGCCTTTATCACTTGTTTCTAACTTAGCTATTTTCTATTTAGTTAATACCGGAAAAAAGCTTTTGTACCCCTCAGGAGTCCAGTGGAAGACAGCATACTTGGTTTGTGGTTTATAATGCTTCTCTCTTGCACCTAGAAGCCCACTGAGTATTACTGTTACTTTGCAAATCCATGTGAATCCATGGCCTCATAACCAGTTGTAAAATACTTTTATCATCTCTCATCTTTTATATTAGTTTTCAGGTTGCTAAAATGTAAAGAAGAAATGAGACAATTTGAAAGGAAAAATAAAAGGAAAAATTCTCATGTTTTTTCTCACCAATGGAGAAAAATATTGAGGACCTAATGTTGAATCATAGCTTGCTTTTAGTAAGTGCTGTGTTTTTTTTGCCTCTGTGGCAGTTTTGAGATATTTATTTAGCAGGCAGACTGTGGGTTTTCATTCAAATCTTCATCTCTATTTTAATTCTTAGAAGGCAAAAAAAAAAAAAAAAAAAGAGAAATGATGTCAGAAATCTTATTAGTTTGATTCCTTTTCTGAAGTCTTGTATCTTTGTGTTACCTTTCTCTCCTTTTGCTTTGATGGTGTAAGTGATAAGAAGTAGACGTACAGTGTAATGTAAGTAGAACAGTTCAATTGGAAGGGTCCATCAAAGATCAAGTCCAACTGCCTGAGTACTTCAAGGCTAACCAAACATTAAAGCATGTTATTGAGGACATTGTCCAAATGCCTCTTGAATACTGATGGGAATGGGGCATCAACCACTTCACTAGAAAACCTTTTCAAGAGTTTAAGCATCTCCATGGTAAATAAATTTTTCCTAAAGTAATGTTTCTCACTGAAAATTTCCATTTATTTACAGCCATTCTTTGCTACGTTTATGAGTGGAACCTGTACGCTTCTATTCACTTAGCACTTGCACTTACACTGATGAAGGGATAGGTTCAGTGGGAATTTTTACTTTTGGGAAACCGAGGGAAATTGGACTTAATGCCATTATTTTTTTGTTGTGGAGAGCAGAGTACTTTGATGAGCAGCCTAAGTATCTGAATATAATATTGCACTTTTCTTTCCAGATATATTACTTTCAATAGGATAGCTATATCACTGCAGGGTATAAGTAACTTCCCTGTATGAGTGGGTATTGATGGTGTTCTGTGAAGAATAAACATCAAACCGTGGTAAAATCTAATAGTTCTAGTGAATTATCAACTCACTTAAAGAAACAAAATTACTCATGACCTTTTAAAATTTTTTTATAACCCTAATTGATCTCTAATTCTTCCCTTTTGTGGGTGGCTGCATTTAGTATCTAATATAAAAGCCCTTGGATGTCCAAGGAGCAGTGTTTTGTTGGTTGATCTACCAAGACGCATGACACATGGCTACTGGATTAGCCTTATTTTAACATAATTAAGATAACATCATTCTTTTTTGTCAATTTTGAATTTGGTTGGTGGTCAAAGAAAGCAGGATTTCAAGGGAGCTAAAGATTTAATTTCATTTCAGATTTGTTACCGCTTATCAGCTTCCCAACCTAAAACAACGCTTGGATTTTAAGTGTAAATTTAACCACTAAGAAAATGACACAAGGATTGCAAGATGAAACTAATATCAGTAAGTTTATTTTTGAATACTGGAGAGATTTGAAGCGAGAGAAATACTTATAGAGGATCGAGAGCGCTCCCATCTTCTTCACTGGCACCTAGGCTTTTCAGTACCAGCTGATATTGAGTCACTCTAACATTACTCCTTTGAAGCTACTTAGAAATACTAATCCAGTTTATCTAAACTATATCTAGTTGGATGATTTAACATAGAAATTCTTGTTCTTTTAATATGTAGATCTGCCATCAATTTACAGTTGGGAAAAAGACATTAAGAAAGACCTTTTTTAAATGCAGCTTTAGCTAATAATGAAAATGAACACATGAAATTTCTATGAACAAGTACTGTTTAGCCTTTAATTTCTCTTGCTTTCTGATGCTGCCTGGACAATATGCTGGCAGAAAGAAGAGCTGATGTCCTCTTGTTATGAACACGCAGAATCTTCAGTTCCTGCAAGAGAAGGGGGAGAAGTATGGTGTCGTCTGATGGGATTTCCAGGGGTTATTTGAGGAAAGTACTGTGAATGAAACCTAATTTGGTCTTCAGTCAGGTGTGTTTTCAGTAGGTTAATAATGGAACAGATCAGAAATTCCCTGTGACACCATCCTTGGGCATTCACAAGACACGCACAGTGAGGTCATCAGAAATTGGTTGTACATAAACAAATGCTTTCTCTTTCAATTCTGTGACTAAATGCTCTTCTTCACATGAACACTAACGTGTAAAGTTTTATCTAAATAACTTGACCTGAGAAGCAGAGACATTTAACAACACAAGATTTGCAGCACTATTGTATACTTTCTTTGGCAAAAAAGTGTACTGAATCTGGGGGCTCACTGAGGCAAAAAAGAGTTTTTCTTAGTTTGCTCTTTCCTTCATTGGACATCACACAGTGCAACTTGTGAGCTTTTGTTCTGCAGTGAACTTTGTAGTAACTGGTAGGTTTCTGTGCTCCCCGTGAACTATGAGTGTGAACATTTCCATCTTAAACTGTTTTTTTTTCCTGCTGTTTACCTGTTAATGTCAATCATTAAGTAGAAAGCAAGTTCCAAGATCTCTCCTTAGTGACATGAATGAAAGGCTCAAAAAATGTTCAGTGCTGAACTCTTAGATTGTCATTTGGTGTTGCTGTGTGCTGAGGCATGTGCAGTGAAATACTTTGATTTATTAAAAGGAAGTAAAAATAGTAAATTAAACATACAAATTAAAAAAAGCGGTGACTAAATTGTAAATGGCTGTTTCATCGTGTCCCTTTCTTCTATTAACCAGTAGTTAATGAAACTACGTAGTAAATTACAAGGCACCTTGTACCACTTTCAGACCTTCACCTTCAGCAAAAAGTTGAGGTTAAATAATTAACAAGGATAGGGCACGCTGCTCACAGTTCATAGATTAGCTCTTGCTTCAGTTAAGGAGGTAGGAACACTCTGTTAACCTGACCATTTTCGTCCCCCTCAAATTCTTCCCTAAGCCTGAAACACCTGTGTCCAGTTCTCCGCTTCTCACTCGTTCTGCACCTTTACTTCCAAGCCTTCCTCCCCTTTTTCTCTCAAAATCTTCTATAGTTCATGCATTAACTTCCTTTGTTTCTGTTTTTCTCTGTCCAGAAAGTTAGTCATCTGCTTCTGTGGGTGTGCGTTACTGCCTCTGCCTCATATTTGATGACTGTCAGCATTGCATCTCCACTTCCACATGTGTTTTTTTCGCAGCTCCCTGCACCTTTGTTTCCTTGCTCTGTAGGGCCTAGTGGATGTTGTACTGCTATAAATTCATTAATTCTCTGTTATGCGTTTCTCATTGTATTCCTGTCTTTCTCTGTTATCTGGACTTGCGATATTAGCCTTATCTTTGGCTCACACTCTTTCCTCTTCTACAGATGCTTGCCAAATCCTTAATTGCCGTCTGTTAAAAGCACCCCTCTCTTCTCTGGTGCCAGCACTTATTTCAGCCTTTACTTTTTCTTTTTTTGTTGTTTTTTGTCTCAGCCGTTGTGAACTGCCAGCCATCTACTCTTTTCTTGGCAGTGTGGATAAATACTTCTGCAAAGCTGTTTTTACAAGACTCCTCGTCTGGCAGCATCGTGGCTTTTGGGTTAGTGAATGCTGCTCTCCTGTTCAGCTCTGGCCTGCACACCCAGGTTATCTCCTTCACACTAATGTAGCTCTGGAGCAGGCACTCACAGCACAGTAAACAAGTTGCTTTGAGAACCTCTGTCTGGCCTGCTCCTTTTGGAAGCTGTGCCTTTCCTGGTGCTGTGGGCTCCTGACCTTGCAGCCAACGTGCTGCCAACTTTAGACAGAATATGGATGAGACAGATGTGTGTGTATTCTCAACTAGGTATTTCTAACCCCAAATCACCATTTGGTGTGTGAAGCAGTGCTTCTTTTTGAATGTGCTTTGTAGCATGTCCGATTACATTTTTTTTGTCTGAGTGCTCCTTGTGCTTGAATACTGCATTGGGTGTTTCAGCTGTATTACAGCAGTGCAAGCTTCATGCAATCCCTACATCTTCCAAGGGTGGTTCCTGTAGTTGGGCACAGAGAAAACAAATATGGTTGAAACTGCATGAAAACAGTGAAGTAATTTGTGGTCTCTGCCTGCTAGCTGCTTTCTTACCTTGTAATTTTCCAAAAGGGCTGCTCCTGTTTATACGTCTCTGTATGGCTTGCTACTGTAGTTTGCTTTCAAGCTACAATGAGTAAAGCGTGCAGAAAATTATTCTTTTCCATTTTCTGCTTCTTTTTTTTTTTTTTTTTTTTTTTAACCTGATTTATACTACTAACAACAGTAATGTTCTTAAGTGCATCCTGGCCAGCAACATTTATTATAACATTTAACATCCTACATTACTTTTCCATACTGCTTTTAGTTTTTGATCTTAAGCTTAACTACTTGAGGGCTGATATGGCTTTATTTATTAGGCAGAGTTCTTATTTTAATACATTTTTCTTCAAAATTTAGCCTTAGTTTTGTCCATTTTCAGAAATCTTTTAATGCAGATCTAGTAGACAGAGCTAATGCTGAACCTAACATACTTTAAGCTGCTTGGTATTTCTGTTATGAATTCTAGAGGACATTTGACTAGAAGCACTGTGTGAGGAGTCCATGTGCTTGCCTGCAACATTTAAAGTATTGGCACTAAGAAAATGTATTGAAATACTACTAGTTTTTAATGCTTTGGAGCCATTACTAATTGTTATATAAAAAGCTAATCTGAAAAATGTAGGTCAGAACTGTTAAATGAGAGAAAGGGAGAAAAGTATGCAGTCATCATCGAGAGTTTTGCCACTTATTTGGAAGAGCTAGAGCAAAATTATTTTCAATTGAAGGTACTTCATTCTATTACTTAAGGACAATATTTATTTGAAAGTTAAATCCCAGTTTTTAATCCCTGGACTCCCACTTTCTGAGTGCTGTCTGTTTGCAAATCTCAGGTCCTCCAGCTGATGTCTGTGTGTTGTGCTAGCTCTACATGCAAATGTGGTAGCATACTTAATAGTTTAAAAGCCAGCAGTAAATGAGGTGTGTGCTGAACTTGAGGTTCTGTGAGTAGCCCTGGTAATTTAATTATGTGGTAGCCATGATGAATGACTGATGGAAGAAAACAAATGCTGTTCCATTTTAGAGAAAGGAAAATCAAGCTGAAGACATCAGGGAAGTTACCCCAGGTGACATTCAGGCTTTATGGCAGAGCCAGTGTTGATTCCAGGTTCTTTAAGCCCCAATCTTAAAAGCAAAAATCTTTTTGCAGACTTTAAATAGTACCCAAAATGACAAACCTATTTTACTTCACTGCCAAGGAAATACTAATTGCCTTGAAAGACATTTCATCAAAATACTAGGAATTTGTTTGCAGACTAACTTATCCTTTTTTTTTTTTTTTTTTTTTTTTTTTTTTTTTTTAATCTGTGTAGGTTTCTTAAATGCTTGTCTATGAAAGCAGTAATCCATTCTCCTTCAAATAAATCTCTTTCAGAGTTATGTATGCATATGTTGCTTTGCTGGTACAAAAGCACACTTTACCTTCTTTTGTTTGCTTGCTGACCATAGATGGACAAAGCACTGCTCCTACACAGAAGACAGATTTGCTCCTAAATTTCCTGTAAATACTTCAGATATCTACAGTTTCAAAACTGAAGCTGTTAGAATGCTTAGGAAAAATAGAAATGAACAACCTTATAAAAGAAAGTAGTAAACCTTGGGGGACTTGGAGAAGGAGTCAGGCATGGCAGTAATAAGGCGAAGAAAAATAAATAAAAAATACTGAATAGGAAAACTCAGGCAACTCTTTCTTTATTGCAGCATATGGAAAGACACTGAGATAAATGAAGTGCATTGTCATTAAAATATGAATGAAATAATGTTTAGCTTCACAGTACCTGGGTAATTCTTAAGTAGCAGGACAGAAAACTTGGAGGGAAAAATAGTCTGATGGAGTGGAGCAAGTCGGTGATCCTAAAAATAGTCCTTCGTTCTATAAAATATGCTTCAGAGGACAGGTAACATTTTTCAGCAGATAACTCACGAGCAAAGATATAATCATTAAAAACAGCCTGAATCCTTCTGTGGATTTACATTTCAACAGCATTTTTGTATTCTTCTGGCATTTCAAATGTCATGTTGAAACACAAACTGTCAAATTAATGAGATACCAAGTGCATTGCTGTCAGCAGTTTGTCTTTTTTTCCTTTCCTTTAGAATTGCTTATATATATCTGAAGATCTTAGTCCTTCTATCTTACATCTGTATGAGTATCTGGATAGATTTTACCCAACAGTAGGCACTGCAGCAGCAGATACGCAGTCTTTCATTTCCTGTCTTGACATAGCAACTTCAATGATATGGATTAACAGGCAATTGTATTTGTATTCTTGTAACTTAAAGATACTGTTTGCTGAAGACAATTGAATTTTTATGACACAGCTTGTGGGTTGGTTGGTTTTTTTTGTTTTGTTTTGTTTTCTTTATGTGGCTTTATTACTGGGTTTAGGAAGTGACTGTGATGGCACGTTTTTTTAAAAGCTTTCTAAACAGAAAACAGGAAAGTGTTGACTGCTGTGCTTTTTCTTTGTTTGATGGCTGTAGGAACAAAGCACAGTAGCTACTTCAGGTATTGTCATGGAATGAATCACAGAATGGTTTGGATTGGAAGGGACCTCAAAGTCCACCCAGCCCCACCCCCTGCCATAAGCAGGGCTGCCCCCCAGCAGCTCAGCTGCCCAGGGTCCCTTCCAGCCTGGTCTTGAGCGCCTCCAGGGATGGGGCACCACAGCTTACATGGGCAGCTGTGCCAGCGCCTCACTGCCCTTAACACTTTGCTCTATCACTGTCAGGCTGTTGGCCTCCATCTTTTTTATGAACTGCCTTTAAAGCCCTTTTGGCTTCAATGCATTGAAATTGAGAATCATTATACTTGGAAATAAATATATTTTCTACCAAGAATTGTACAGAAACTACTAAAGAACATGTTGTTTTGCTAACAGTGCTTGTTTTTGTAGTCCTGATTTCCTGTCCAAAGCAACTGTATGTGTAATTATGTTTACACTGATGCATGAACTTGCTTGGGATATGGCACTTTGTTTCACAGAGATAGTTCACATGTTTATTCACAGTTTGCATTCAAACATACCTCCAAGACTCAAGACCAGAGATTCTTGCACTGCTCACTGAAGCTGCTCTGTTGCAGCTCCCCCATGACATGCAGAAGATGCAGTTGAGAATGTGTCAGTCCTCTGAATCACTCAGCACAACAGGAACTGTGTTCTTTTCTGAATTTACTTTTTTATTTATGACTCATTGGAATCGTAATGGAATGATCTTCTTGACTCATTTTTTTGTACTACTCTTTTTTTATTTTATTTTATTTCATTTTCTGCTTACTTTGCCCATCATCCCTTCAGCTCCTTGGTAAATGAGAATCTCAGTCTGCTTTTTTCTGCTTTCCTTCAGTTGATGACAGGTAGCAATCTATGTCCTGAGAACAGTCTCCTCTAAGCACATAACTTGGTATCCACACCACACAAACTATTTTTGCTGCTCTGCAGAGATACAGTAGTGCAACATAGATTGGTCTCAGATCCCAACAGGCAGTGCACATATGCAGAATTCCTCCTTGTAAAGGTGATGGGTTGGCTTTTACAGTATGTCAACCTCACTGGTGTTCCAGACAAATTCCAGTGTTGTCCCTGGCTTGACCCACTTCTATTGTGGGCACTGCAAATCTCAGAGATCCTCAGCATCCCAGTGCAGGATTTCATTTGCAAGATTTCTTCTTTCGGAAGAAAAAGTATGCTGAACAAAAACAAAAACAAAACAAACAAACAAGCAGAGGCAAAAAACTTGATCAAAACAAATGACTCTGAATAGATACAGCATTGTCCTCAACCACAAATTTTGCTCAAGTACAACTGCCCTGAGTCTAGCAGCTGTGCCTTCTGATAACACTGATAGCTAGGATCCACAGTGTACAGTTAACTTGTTTGATGCCTTATACCTCATACTGTATTCTCTCTGTTGTATGCTTTTGGGGATCTGACTATGATCTGCAGACTCCTGCTGCATGACATTGTGTTCTCTTGCCCCTCATTTGGAGGAATAAGACTGCTGCAGTCCATCTTAGAGATGTAATTACTGTGTATAGTCTGATTTCCTCAGCTTCGCCCATTAAAGCATCTGACTTATGGATGAGACATAGGATTTCTCAGGTCAAGGAAAACAAGTGTTGTCTTTTTTCAGCCTGCACTGTTAGGTCATAAGATGTTATATAAGCTGATTCCCGTGTCATAGGACACTAAACAACACAATACCCTATTGAGTTTGTACCTTTGGCAACGTGTTTGCTGGTGTGTCTTTCTATGAATTTGGTCTTCCTGGTACTCACAGTGTTGTTTATGAGAAGACATTACTAGTGTTTTCCTTCTGGGTGCACAAAGTTTGAGCTGTATTACTTTCTCTCAATGTGAAGAGCTGTCCTAACATTCACAGATCCAAACCCTTCATATTATCTCTCAGATTTTTGTCTTCACTGTGCAGTAGCTGTGGGTTTTGGCCATCCCTACTCAAATCCTTTTGACATGGCTAATGTGTTGCACCAAGACTGATTTTTTTGCTGAGATTTTGCTGTATTTGATACCTTCTGTTTGTTTCCCCAGTGCCTTAGCTGTGTTAGAGTTGGTGTTGAGAAGATCTCCAGCACTGACATGTTCAGGACTTTCAAGTTGTATGGCACTGTTTTAAACTCTGTTGTTTTTTCCAAGAACTGTGCTGGATTCTGGCTTCTTACCTATATGGTAAAGCTTTCCTGAAAAGCCTCTGTGATCTGCTTTTTGATGATTGCAAATCTGTGGCACTGGGCATGAAACTGGCCAAAGTTATAGCATCATTTAATTGTAGAATAATGTAGGTTAGAAGGGAGCTTTGGAGGTCATCTGTTCCACCCCGATGACTAAAGATGCTCCAGACAATGTTAACCTCAAATTGAATGAGGTTGATTAGGACCTTGCCCAGTCAGATTTTGATTGCGTCCGAGGAGATCCCACAGGCTCACTTGGCAATCTTTCATAACCTTCATTGTGAAGAATACTTAGGCAGGCAGTCACCCAAAAGCAGAAAAAGAAATTCTTAGTAATAGCTGTAGTTATTTGAAAAAGTAATGTACAGGTACAAATGTGTTCTTTTTGTCTTCTCTTTAATCTTAGCAATTGTTTGAATTGCAGGTTGAGAAATACTGAGGGCATGGAAGTTAGTGCTTGAAGTAGAGCACTGGTGTAGGAGCACAGCATGAAAGACAATTGCATGAGCTCCTTTCTCAGACGGCTGTTAAAGCCAGAAACACTTCCCAAACCTTGGTGTACTTATAGTATGCTGAAACATTGAATTACAGGTACTGAGGAACTTGGATTGCTTGTAATAAATCTTTTGTTCCGAGTTTCTAATTTTGTTATTTTTTGTTCCTAGTTTCTACTTTCTAGCATATAAATTTATAGTTGTATTTTTAGAAAATGACTTTTGTCTTTGTCCTGGTGATTTCATACCAGGCCTCAATGAGTGGTTTTACTTGAACTTTGCCATGAACTTTCTTGGATGCAGAACTCATGTTTTATTATGCATAACAAGCAAGAATGTACCGTGTGTGCAGATGTGTCTGCATCTGGTTTTGTCACAGTGAAATAGGAGGAAAAAAAAAAGGTGTAGTGATGTGCTGGTGTTCCCTTTTGGCAGCATAAGTGCTTTGCACACATGTGAAACACCACCAGGAGTTAATGTGTGTTCGAATGTGTTAGGAAGAAGTTGGATGAGACTTGGTAGTTTTTTGTTAAGCTGTGGTAGGTAAATGTGTGCTCATACTGAATATGTAAATATCCGGAGGGGAAAAAGTAGTTTCCCTTTAAGTGAAGCAATGATGTCAAGAGGCATGGAGCCTTGTGACTGATCATAAGTTTTAGAAGAGGCTTCAAATCACTGAACCTAATGTGTAAAGTTAGCTGTTACTTAACATGTCTTATGGCCTGTTTAAAATACCCAGTTTGTTATACGGTGATGTATCCAGTTCCAAATGAAATCGAATGATCTTGGAAAGACTGTTAGGTAACCACTCTCATTAGACAGTTGGATATTTCCTTTTCTGCTTTAGATTGTATCACTGTTTATTTACAGTAAAGCTGCTGATGAAATGTTTTCCAGACTGGATAGTTTCTACATTATCTAAGAACTCTTTGTATAAACTGGATCTTTCTCACTGTGTTGCTTTCACACTTTCTTCCCCTCACATCTGATCTGGATGTCTCAAAATTAGATATATGTTTGCTAGTGATTATTTGTATAGGCTTTTCTTACCTGAGATTATTTTGTATTCCTTACTGGAGGATATCTGCTCAATAACAAGAAACTTGTGTTATTATACCTGCTTATATATATGCCTATTCAGGAAATTTGCTTTCAAAATGAGAAGGTTTAGCAAAGACTTTTGTGTATTGCTCAAATACTAGTAATGTTTTGTTAAGCTGTTTGGAGCATTTTGGTGATCTGTTAGTTCATGTTGCAGTAATGGAATAATTTATGGAAAAAAGACCAAATTCCTCTGTGTAAGTCAGTTCTTTCTATTGCTTCTTGAACGCAGTGAGTCAGGGCTATTTTAGGTGCAAAAACGCCCACAGTATCCTCTCCAACCATTTGATGGAAAGTTTAGCTGTTTTCCCGGTGCAGAGAGGAGAGTAAGCTCAATTCATGGGAGTCCTGCAATATTTTAATAACTTGGGACGCCCTCGTTGACCTGGAACATGAAGATGAGGAGTCGGAGATGATGCGGGAGGTTTCAGGGAGGAGGCGGAAGCATTGCACAGGCTGTGGGCTGACTCACGGAGCGGCCTGGGAGTGTAGGGGGTCACATGGCTAGGGGTGAGACATCATGTTGGCCACAGCAGGCCTTAGTCTCATTAAGGCAAAACAGAGGCCTGGGGAAAGAGCAAAATAAGGATGGGACAGAGGAGACAGCACCCATCTGTGCATGGGGGAGGCTCGTGCTAACCAAAATGAGTCTTGTGGTGCAGGAGTGCCAGTAACGCATATGCAGGACTGAGTTGCAGGTGTGGAAGATGTGTGCATGGCTGTTTTCAGTAATTCTTTCAATAGCTGCTGGTAGCCTTTCTCTTAAGATAATGCCTTGTATATGTGGTACTGTTGATGGATCTAACTGATACTGTTTTCTAAGCAATATTGGCTTCAAAAAGCTGTTGTTCTCTTAAAACCATCAGAGAATTTATTACAAGTTTTTTGTTTTTGTTTTTCCTGGAAGATTCCAAAATATAATAGCATTTATTTAATTTAAAAATGGACAACGTGGCTTTGTTGCTAGATCTTACTATCAGTTATGAAACAAGTATAGCAAACAAATCCTCATTCAGAAGAGTGAAGTTACTGTTTTTCTTCCTGAGAAATAAAAATTAAATTTTTTCATTAATTTTTTTTCCTCATGGTTTCTGTGTATAGAACCCTTTTTTACCTATAGAAGACAGAGTTATGGTGTTTCCTGGCACCAAGGCAACATGCCTCATGTCAGAGCTCTGCACATCCACTCTGAGGAGGACCTGCACTGTCCATGTTCAAGGCCAGCTCTGCCAAGTGGAGCTGCAGCCTTGGATTGGGATGCTGTCAAAACAGCCAAGTAAGGGCTGTGGTAGAGCTGTGACAGGTCTCATAGCCACTGTTGCTTCTTCCTGCTCAGTCGCGGTATTTAAGCTGAGCCTTTGCATTTTTGAGCTATGCTGCAGATCTGGCTCGGCCTGGCTGTGTCCCTCACCAGTCCTGACCTGCTGACTTACCTTCCTGGCCAATCTGCAGACCTGCTTTGTCACTGTGGGTCTTTTATGGTGAAGGCAAACTGTGTCTGATCCTGGTTTCTATCACTGGACCTGCTCTTCTTTTCCTGTTTGGGTAGCTGGGACTGAGTCCTTAGTCAGTGAGGGCACTGCCCCTGCCTGTATTGTGGTCACTCTCAACTCCCAGCTCACCTTCCCTTGCGGAGGTGGCTGCCCTTGCTGCTTCCTCATGTTGTTTTCTTTGCTTATTCAGAAACAGGCAAGCTTGTTTCCTTTCTCTGATCGCAACAAAGAAAGCAAGAAATTGTGAGCACCAATACACTGTTGCTGATGATATCTGCACTTCTTCTCTGTCCCTGCTGGTGTTACAGGTGTGCAGACCACCGTGCACAAGGAATTTTATGGCAGAGTTATGAACAATCTGGAGAAGTCAGAGCTTTAATGCCTCATCCAGCTTGAGTGTAACATAGTGAGATTTCGAAGGAAGCTCTGAGAAGCTGCCCCGTGTTTTTCCCACTGCACTTCCATGCCCTAGCTGCTGACAGGAGTCAGTGTGCCCCAGTGTTTGAGAAACTGACCTTAGCTTTGTTGCATATTTTATGTGCATATCCTCTCACCAGCCAGTGAAGGTGGCATGATGATAACGGCAACAGCCCATCTGTAGAAGAGCTACCAGGCTGGAGGTGATAACAGCCTACCCATTTTTCCAGTGTCCCATGCCTTATGTCTGATTTATGGCCATTGTGAACAAGTCATAATTTAATTTTAGTTTATTACTGGGATCATTGTGCCTGTTTGCTTGAAGGTCAAGGACTTATTTGTAAGAGAAATTCCTACGTGGAAAAACAAACAGCTCAATCATTTCATAATGAATTGTATTCAGGAAGAAATGGGCTCACTGAACTTCTGAAAAGAGAAGTTATGATGCCTACTTACTTTATGAGTCAAAAAAGAGCAGGCCAACAAAAATAATGCAACAAAGTACTAAATGTCATGTAATACTGTGTAAGTGTCCCCCATGTACTTTCCTTGGAGGTATTAACATCAGTATTGCAAAACAGTTCCAACTTTAAAGCAAATGGGTATGTTTTGTGCCCCACTTCTCTTTGAAAAGGAGGTAATCAGGTTCCCTCTCTGAATGTATTTACTTGTAAACAGGAACTGTAAAAGCCTGACCTCTCAAAAGATATATAACAAAGTCTTGTCCTTGCTGCTCCTAAACTGGGAGGTATTTTCAAGGAACATCTGTTTATTAACTTCCATAATGTTAAATTTAAAATTTGTCAAATCTAGCCCTACTTTCATGCCAAAATTAATTTTGGTCTCTATAGAACACAGAAAACTATTCCTTGCCATTTTCATTGCACTCCAAAGGTAAGTGTTTACATACTTTAGGCATCCGTGGTGAAGATCCGAGTTAGAAATATTTATGAGGCAGCTTTGATTTTTTGCTATTGTTACAAACTGGCAAAGGGAAGGAAATACAAATATTTCCTTTCTAAATAGCTAACAAGCTATTTCAAAAGTGTAGATAATCCAAGAAAATAGCCTAGCAGAGAAGATATAATAGTTTGTTATCTGAGACATGGATGTTCTATGAATTAAAAAAAAAAAAAAGCATTAAATACAGAATCCGTTAAGTCAATTGGTTCTTTAACAAACTCTATAAGCTTAGCCTCCCATCATTATCTGATGTCGCCTTTACACATATTTATGCCAGATTCCTTAAATCAAGATGCTTCTTAAAAAGGACAAGGATTTTGTTAAGAACAAGAACAGAAAATAAGCATATACTGTGTTTTGGACTAAAGATATCTCTAATCCAGTACAGAATGTCTGGGGATGTGAGTCAGGGAGAGCTACTGCAATATGAATTGGCCTGTAGATTATTTTTGTGCATCTTGCAGGAGTTCAGTGTGACTGTGTCATTTCCTGGTTGATGTGGGCTTGGCAAATATTTCCCAACTCATGAGTTGCACTTGAGATTCTTCTATCTTGAGCTAGTTGATGTATTTGGGCTGCCTTCAAAGCTTAATGGAGTGAAGACTACAGTGCCTTGGATTTGAACACACAGTTCTTCCAAAAATGTCATATCTTACGTTGGATCAAAAATTAAGTAACACTATGGATGATTGGTTGAAATATCTTTTTCTTCTCTCAGAAATATGTGAAAATGGGGAATCTCATAAAATTACAGGTCTTAGAAGTTTATCTGTCTTACAGAATTCCATGTAATAGAGTAATGCGATGCCATAAATACATTGCATCTGCCTTTTAGAAAGAATGATGCAAATGTTTTTTTTAGGTTGTTACTGTCCTCGTAGAATAATTAGCTCTCGTGACATCTTGCATACTCAGTGTGGAATCTTTGGTGATTGTAGCTGCCTTGAGATGTGTTAATCACAGATTCATAAAAATGTAGATAGAAGGGACTTCTAGAGATCTTGTCAAGTTCTCCCTTCCATGTGGAAGCAGAAGTCCATCTAAATTATGCCAAACGTCTTTCAGTTGGTGGTTTCTTAGAAATCTAGTTGATTTTCTTGTTTATTCCTTAGCTGCTCCGCTTTGTTCTTGCCTTCCCTACCAAGAATGTGAATCCTTATCTTTTGCTTTCCAGGTGGTTCTTTGCATGCCGTTGGTTAACAGAACACAGCAGATCTGTTATTTGTGCTGTAAATGTTTTATCCTCTTGTTAGTATTTCCTGATTCTTTAAATCTTTTAGATACTATAAAGGGCTGCCTGTTCTACATCTGAGGAAATTACAGAGTATGTAACCAGCTAAGGTTAAGTTCAGAAGGGTTTCATGTAAAACTGTTTTGTAGAAGCTTAATTATATTCAAGGGATGATGCGTTTCATTATTTTTTTTTTCTCTTTGTTTTTTGTTTTTATTTTGTCTCACATCCAGTAATTGCTTCAAAAACTGTAAATTTTCTGCATGTGATTGAATTGAGTGGAGTATGCTTCCATTTGTAATGGAATGTGCTTTTGCCATGGGTAAAAAGATACAAGGAAAGCATTGTGATAATAATAGCTTATAATACTGTCCTTTTTGGGTAGGATTTGACTGGTTTAAAAATAACTTAATGTTTGTAGGAGGATAGCATGAGGTATTTTTTCCTTTTTCATAGTATCTTTTTCTTTGTGCAAAGTATTGCAGTAAACTGTATACACAGCCAGGACGATCAAAACATCACTAGGAAATCTGCAGCTCTTAAAAAGTAGAAGTTATATAATTATTATAATGGGAATGGTAAATCTGAAGTGATACAAAGCAGTGTTATAAAATCCAAGCCTTTGAAATTGGGTCAAGCTTTAGAAAACCTTTTTTTTTTTTTTTCCCCTTGGAAATTTGCAAGTTTCAGCTATTTCATTTCCCCCTTAAGGCCCTAAACCATGTGCACTTCATTTTCCTTTTCTTTCTTTCTTTTTTTTTTTTTTTTTTTTTTTTTTTTTTTTAACTTACTGCTTTCACTTTAAAGGCTATAACCACCACTTCTAAATGAACGAGAAAAAAGCCCTAACCTCTGTTGCACAACTCAGGAATTTGAACTGTAAGGAACAGGCTAAATTTGCATTACTTCTTTGATGAAATCATGAGCACTGGTCATTTCAAAAGCAATTGGAAAAATATATTGTGACAGAACAAGTTTTGGTACAAATATGACCAGAAAGTTTTTTGTAGCTGCTGTGCTGCAGACCTCTTCAGCTCTCTAAAACTGAAGCCTGTGTGGCTTAAGGGTTTGTCCTTGCATCACATTTTCATTTTCAAGATGAGTTTTATTGGAGTCCCAAGGAATACCTATAAAATCAATTGTATTACTGATACAACTCCTACTGTCTTACGCTGCATGCGGAAGAACAGGATGTCTCTTATATTCTATGCCAAATAAATATGCTCTGGTGTATTACTAGAATTAAAAAATAATACTTAAAAAAATTTTAGAGAAATGCTGGGAAAAAATGTGGCCTTGTAGTAATGCTACCAAAAATTAGCACCAAGAGCAACATAGAAATAAGTGCCCTCAAAAAGAGAGTTGTCTGAAGAGAGGCATCAGGGCAAGGGAGTTGAAACTAGATGACCTTTAAGGTCCCTTCCAACCCAAGCTATTTCATGATTCTTTCACTGTAATGAAGCCCAAGGGAATAAAACAGGTATATTTTGTGAACTGCTTCTAGTTATGACCTATAAACTAAAACTTCACCTGGTTATGTCAGAACACATTGGCATAATTTCTTCTTTTAACAAGTAACATTTTTGTGATGCTGATACAGACTGACTGTTCTGGGGGAAAGATCTCATGCCTCTTGTAATTATTGAGACAAGAGAGTGACCTACTAGATTTCATAGCATGACACAGCATAGTATAGTATTTTGGAGTAAGATCTGACCAATAGAAGCACTTCTGTGCATCAGATAAAGTATTTAATTGTTCAGAGGAAGAATGCCTTATGAAACCAGGCAGTATTGTTTTCCACTCTTCATGCATCTCATAATAAACTAGCATGTAGAATCATAAAATCACCAAGGTTGGAAATTACCTCCAGGATCATGCAGCCCAACCATCCAGCTACCACCAGTATTACCCACAAATCCATATTCCTTAGCACAATATCTAAAGGTTTCTTGAACACCTCCAGAATAGAATCATAGAATCATCAAGGTTGGAAAAGAACTCCAAGATCATCTCATCTAACATAACCCAGGGGTTCTCCTCTATACCAGAATCTGTTCTAAATCTGCTCCATTATCTTCATTTGATTCCTGCTTGCTGTCTTTAAGTACGCAGTGCCTCTTATCTTCTGTTGAAGTTGTCTGTTTTCAAGTCAGACATCTCCCTGCCAAAATGCAGAGTTGGAAACGGGATTGACGCATTTGTGTTTGGTGATGCGCAATAGGCAGCTAAGTCAGATGGCACAAAATGGGTGCAGTACCTCAGGAGCAAGTTCAGTCTCTTACAGATTTTTACTGTTTAGTTCTTTGGTGTGTTTGATTGCTCTCCATTCTTATAATCTAGCACAGTAATTTTTTTGCTGGCTTGTTTAAAAGTCTTTCAGAATATTGCTATCATCTGGACCCCCCAAAATAATAATAGAAAAGAATACAGGGATTCAAGTAATGTAACTGCTTACATTTTTTATTCTGAAAACAAAGAGAAGGGAGATATTTTGTAAATTCTGATTTGCATTCCATTTAATGTAAACTGTTCTTCAAGGCTCTATAAATTATCAAATTCGAAATGCACGTTATTTAAATAAATTATAAATTGTGCAATTTTTCATTAGTTTGCAGGAAATTCTTTTTTCTATCAGTCAGACAATGCAGCAATTCTATATGCTCCTTATTCCAAAATACATGTAAATATGAAAGGACTTTTTATATTTTCCTCTAAAATTCATTCCATCTTAAGGAAAACTAAAAGCCTTATAAGTCCTGGGCAACTTCAGAAACTTGTTTCTTAGAGGACAGCTTTTAAAAAACAAAGCAAAAGACAAAACAAAAATATGCACATATGATGATTCATCGCAATATTTCTGTGAAAGAAAATTCCTCACTTCTGCATTTTCTGCTGCTCACAAGTTAGCTCATGTGCCCATCACTGTCAATATGAATACATTAGGTAAGCTGCTCTTTTCACTGCAATTGCAATGTTAAAATGTAAAGATAAATGTTTGGTTAAAAAGTTCCAAACAAAACCATCACATTGGAAGGGGCCTCTGGTCGGCCCTGAATTTGGTCTGGATTGCCTCAGGGCATTTTGTCTTTTCAGTTTTGAAAGCCTTCAAGGATGGCAGTTCTGTAGCATGTCTGGGTAGCTTGTTCCTGGGTGTAGTTACCCTCCAGGTGTACATGCAGTCTGAAAATCTCCTCTTGCAATTTATGGTCATTGTTTCTCGTTCTCACACCATGAAAATCAGTGGAGGGCCTGGCTCCATCTTACTGTTGCCTTGCAGGTGTTGGCAAGCTGTGCATTGGTCCTTCAAAATTTTCTCCAGCCTTACAGATTTGAGGTCCATTAGCCTATCTTCTAATGGCAAGTGCTCCAACACTCAGCCACCTTTAATAAAGCAAACAATCCCTGCATGTGACCGTCTTTTCCTTGTCTATTTTGTTCCTTACTGAATTTAAATTTTTTTTAACAAATAATATTTTAAGAGACCATAGAATAAACTAATAAAATAACATAAAATAAACAATAAACAATGGAAAGGAGCTGCTCCAGAGGTTGTGAAGCCAAGCAGGAAGGAAACTGCCTATTCACACCCAGAACCTGATCTGGGGAGCTTGGTCCTTTGAAATGAGTCATTACAAAGATGTGAGAACTTTATTATGATAAGTATCACAGAGTATTTTAATGATTAAAAATGAACTCTTAATGATGAGGGTTTTTAGGCTTTTGAACCACGCAGTACAATGCTCTCTCCAACATTATCTGCTTGCCTCTTGAATCTGTTGTATGTACTCATAATATTTTGCTGTAGACTTCCTCGGTTTACTTCAGCCTAGTTTTGTTTAAATGAGCTCTAAGAACAAGCAGAGATTTAGGAGATACATCAATACTTTAGTATTAGTACTCATGGAAACAAGATGCCATGGTCATGATGGGAAGCAGTCTGTCAGTTAAATAAACATATTCTACAGGAAGGTCCACGTGATTCTAAAAGCAAACAATTTTTATTATTCACTTTACTGGCATTTATTCTGACATTCTTTTCATGCTTTATTGTGAATTCCTTAAACTGACAACATTCAGGATGCTGCTGGGATTTACTGTTTTTTAGAACAGAAGCAAAACGCTAGGGGTTGTGTGCTGTTAGAAACTTACTTTTTTATTCAAACAAAAAAAAATCTTGGCAATGATTTAAAGTTCATCAAATTTTTCTTCAATCTTTTGGATATTTTGAAAGACAGGAGGAGAAACAAATTTTATGTGATGGCCTTCTTTAACCTTTCTCCCTGCTCATAAAAAGGTACCTTCGTGCTCTTGGCCCTTTTGCTCTTGCAAGCATAGAGCAAAATTCTTTGTTATTCTGCTGGTCTGTGTTTTTACTAAGAAACTCTCTAATTAAAAGCCATCAGCAAATCATTTTTGGTGGTGAACCCAACCTGTTCTGAGTTTTTGCTGGCTGAAATGGTTATGGCTCTCTTAATGCCTCTTTGAAGAGGTGTTGAAGTTCACACGCTCATCCATGAACTTGATGAGCTGATTTTAAAATCTTTAAGTCTGTTAAATGTCTAGAAATAATTGCTCTTTTGTTTCTTGTATAGCATCATTAATTTGAAAGAGTAGGAGTGTAAAGGTTTGACTTTTTACATGTGTTACAGCCGCTCCTTGTAAAAACAAAACCAAATCAAATAGCAGTGTATTAGATATGAACGGGCTAATTCCGATAGCCGTGAACTGGCAAAGGGTTTCATTTCTAAAATGCAATTACTATTTTCTAGGTGACTATTGTTTTCCCAATTAGTTTCTTAAAAAACCTGTGTAAATTACATTTTATAAATGGAGCCTTAGTATGGTTGAACTTATAGGTGAATTTACAATTTGCATAATCACACTGTGAAACACTTGTAAAGACTAGCCAAAATTAAGCATTAAAAAAAGTAAGCTGATCTTTACAAGCTCTGTGGGCCTGGCCTAGCCTGTGAAGTTTGTAGGTGGTGTGAGCAGTTGGTAGTTAAAAGGCAATGAAGTCAGTGGCTATACATCTGGTGCGTGCGTTTGCTGGTGGAGCTCCAAAACCCCTTCCTCTGGAGTCTCGTGAAGGACTGAATTAGGGTCTCTGCAGCTCCCTACTGCTTGACAGGGCGGCCACATGAAAGGAGTGGTTGCTGGTTTGCTCCATGGGCAGCATGTGAGAGCACTCAGCGCTGCATCTCTGCTCTCCACTGGCTCGCTGCTGCCGGGCATATCCACAGTGTAGCTCTAAATCAGGCTATTTCTGTTCAAAGCCTTAAATGGGCTCAGATGGCCTTATCTCAAAGGCTGCCTCTCATCTCTGTGGTAGCTTCGTCCATTGAAATAAAAGTACTAAAGCACAAGTTTGGTCTGTGCTTTGTGAAATACTTGGGTCCAAGAAAGAATTGAATGTTTTGTATCTTCAGAAGAAAGCTGAACTACTGCTTTGTTTTGTTTTCAAGCAAGTATCCATCCAACAATTACAGTGTAAAACTGCTCCTAATAAGTTCAACTCTTTTCAAATAAGCAGCTTAGCTTCAAAGCTGTGGCAGGAGATAGATGGGAAAACCATTTATTGCTGCAAGTAATGGTGCTTCTGCATATGTGTGTGCCTGTGTCCTCATGCATGCATTCAGTGTGCACACATTTTGAAAGATTATTAAAGTGGGCTGTGCACATATGGTACATGGTACTATTTACACATATGCGTGACTCAAAAAAACCCACAAAACTCACAACAAAATCCACCACCACAGATTTACTGAAGCTGTGAATTCAGGCATTCGCAAGCTAAGAACGCCAGTACTTGATGGTGCTCTTGGAAAAGCAGTTTGCTTTTGCTTGAAAGAGAGACCTGATATCTGAAACTAAAATTAGACATCTAACAATGCCTGTTGGTTTGGGGACAGGAGAGGGAAGAAAGACAGAGACAAGCCTTTATTAGTAACACAAACTTTCTGTTTTGCTTTGCTGTCTGCTGCAATGAGATACTCAGGAGACACTAATGTTTTCTCTCTTCAACTGCACTGCTCTGAAACCTGCTTGTGTTCAAGTTACAAACAGCTTGAGATACCTGACCTTGACGGCCCAAAGTCCTGCAGAACAGGTGTAGGCCACCTGAGATTGCATCTCACAGGCTGAGCATTGTGGAATAGCCACAATTGGCTGCTTGTACAGTGGATTTATACATCAATGCTGCTTTGTGAGTCAAGTCCTCATTAGAGTCCTTTGTTGCCTCTTGTAGTGTAACTCCAGCCTAGCAAACTCTTTGGGGTGATGTTGGACAAATGCTGACCTGCTCAGAAGTTATCTCTGATTTGAAATGTTTGAGAGGGATCTCTCTGGCAAGGATCTGTGTGATAAAGTGGCTTAGAAAACTGCATCCACTTGTGTTCCTAGTGCCATTTGTTTCAGAAACCATGAATCAAAACTAATTACTGTATTTTCAGGTGTACAACACACAGGTGGTGGGGCTTTTTTCTTCCTTTTTTTTCTTTCCACCACAGAGATTCAGCAGCACAGTTTCATGTATATCTGAGTGACTGTATAAAATGTTTCTCTGAATTCCCGTTTCCCTTCTTTTCCCCCCAGTTCTGATCCCTCAAAAGCTCCTTTATTCTCATTTGTCTCTATGCCTCTACATGTGCAGGTTTTCTGAGATGATGCATTAACTGAGGATTTCTTTTCCATGCATGTATCTGTTGTTAGTAAGTGTTCGTTACAACTTTCAGAGACTCAAACTCTAGAGCAGAGACAGAAGGACTTCTGTTATACCTGAGGAACATTTTGGTGGGGAGTATTCTTGCTCCACTATTTGCTTTAACTAAGCATTTAATTTCTACTTAGTACCTCTTTTTGAGTCCCTCCTTTTCTCCCTTTTTAAGGTTATGAATGTTATGATTTCACTTTGCAGGGGCAGAACAATACTTTTTGGAGAATTTAACTTGACTCTCTGATTGGCTTTCCTTGAGAAGTTCTTAGTGTACCAGTAGTTGCTTGGGAAGTGTCAAGTAATTTAACCTTGGAGAGGGAAAAGGCCTAGGTTTCATGCATGCAGAGAATCCAGAATCCATCTGGCCTTCCTGAATCCTTTGTTTCAAATATTAGAAGGTGCAGACACCTTCTAGTTACAGAGACGGCCAAGCCATGATGAATTCTTTCTCCTGCCTCTCTTCCATTTCACAGTCTTGTATTCAGTGGGAGTCAGCAGAGAGGAGATGGCTGTGTTGTATGCAAGATACCACATGGGTGAAAAGAATCCTGTACAGGGAGGGTGTGGCTTGGGAGATGGTAATTACAGTGATTTAATTATTCCCAGGGTGTTATAAGCATTTAGCCTGTAACTAACCTTAATTCTTCCATGTTTCACTGTGTGTAATCTGATTGAAATTGAACCTGTAGAAGGAAACTGATGTCCTAAAAGGAGACAAATTGCTGAAGAATACTTCTGTTTAAGTCTAATTAAGTTAAGTTTAAAACAAACAAAAAGCATGCCTGTCATTAATGTTAAATTTCCCTTTTTTATTTTTTGCTGGTTTTTTACTTAAGTATCCACTGCTAAGTTCGCATATGCTTTCCTTTGCATGGTGCAATGTAAGTATACCTGTATGATTTCAGCTTTTAATATGCCAAACTCTAACTTATGTTTCAGTTGTATTACATTACAAATGGTTGTTACATTCCTCTGATAATTCTACGTGGTAGAATTGGTGGTAATTGCTTTCAGTTTCACAACATTGCAGAGGCAAGAAAGTGCACTGACGTCAGAGGAGGAAGAACAGGCTATTTTGTTTGGAAAGTCTAAATTACTGACATCTCTTTTTTTAAAAGGAATTGTAGCTCCTTTGCTTGTTCTAGTGCACTGAAGGTATTTTTTAATGATGTTAAGAGGAATATGGTTGGTCAAAAGTCTGTTCCAGTAGGGTTAACAAACCTAATTTATTTGAAAACTGAAATGTAGCAATACCTTTAGTGAACGTGAGTGCTTTACTCAAGTATGTGTTGCCTTGGTTTAGCAAGCCATGGTAAGTCTGAGACATCAGCCATATTGTAGCATAACGCATTCTAGTCGTAGCATGGGAAATACATACAGAAACGAGACTGAATTTATTTTTCACATTTATTTTCTATAGTTAGTGAGCACTTAGTTCTTAATAAGTTCTAGAAGAGAAAATGCCTGGTACTGCTCTAGTTTTTATAGCACAAAAATGGGGTCTGAACTAGAAACAGTATTATTGTGGGCCCTCACTAATGAATGCTGCAAAAACTGTAAATGTTCATAGCAGACTTAGTAGGTCTGGTAGTTGTCTCAGGTTTCCTTTCCTAGGCTTAATGGCTACTGTTCCTTATGAAACGATGACAGATGGTCTGTTGAGGACATCTTAATATTAACATTAGATTTTTTTTTAAGTTTGAAAAAGAGCAAAATGGAAATATTGCAATAAGATGAAGTGCACTTTGGAGGAAGGAGCTGTAAATCAGCCCCCAAAAATAAACTGACTGTAGTCAGTGACAGTGAGGGAGATTTGGGCAGATAACATATATTCTCTAAAAGTATTAAGTCTTGCCTTCAGCTGAAAATTTTTCAGAAATTGTTATAGTCTGAGTTTGTTGCTGCTGTTAGCCGTCCTACCTAGATTTTATGTAGAGTTCCCATTGGAGCACCAACTTCTGAAGCATCTGTACAGTGGAGGAGGTTTCTCCCTGAAGGCATGCCTTCTGCTGAACAGTAATCCGCAGTTCTAGGTGTACCTTCGGCAGAGAGGAAAAAAATATTTTTCTCTTGAAATTGTTTTGTACAAGTTTCTAGGTTACCATGTGCTATTAAGACATTTGTACATAGTTCCATAGATTGGCCAATTCCTGGAAAATATGTTTTAGCTTGGGGCTGTGCTGAAAATGATCGTAAACAATATTCATTACCTCAGCCTGACCATCTAAAAATAGAGCGCTTTCTGGGACAGAGAGAAGCTCAATTTCTTCTGGTAGAATACTCTTCATTAGCTTAATTAGGTAAGGGGAATGAGCAGGAAAGGTTGCATTTCCAGTCAGCCTGTTCCTTTGTACCCGGGCTTTGTAGAATGTCAGGTATTACTTGTGAAGAACACCTTTAAGCATAATGGAAAAGTCCTTACAAATTTGATGTTAAGGGTTTTAAGAATTAAGTGGGGTTTTTGTTGTTGTTGTTGTTGTTTTTGTTTTTTAAATCACATGGGAAAATGGGAAACAATGCGTTTGGAGTACTTTGCTCCACTTTGAGAACTCTTTCATGTTATTAGAATTACATTACTAATAAATATTAGTTAATTTAAATTTAGTTAATTTAAAATAATCTTATTATTCAAATTAAGATTTTTTTATTTGTCATGCTTTTGATTGGCTTGATTAATTTTTATATAATTTTAAAATAACCCAGTTTTGCTTTATAATCTTCACTATAGAAGGTAAGGTTTCCTAGCTTTTCTCTCTTGCAACTTGGTCTCTACTAACAAATATTAAGTAAAATGTAGTGTTCTTAGATAAAATTGGAGGTTAGAGAAGACAGTTTGTTGTGAAAATGTAGAAATACAGTCAGAGGAAATATTTATGTTTACGCCAAGCATTTTATCTAAATTTATGAAATAGCTACAGCAGTCATGCTACCACTCCTTGTGACAGATAATCTCAGCTCTTCCAGCTGGAATAGAGGTTTCTATTGTAAATGTAACTCTGAGGTTTCTGCAGTGCTGTGCTTTTTGGCCTGAAGCCACGGCTGATGGATGATGCTGCAGAGCAGAGTGGCCCTTCCTGCTTCAGCTTGCCACAGCCCCTGCCTGGGCTCCCCTCTGGCCCCAGGAGCACAGCAGGACTCTGGTCTGCCTGTCTGGAGAGGTCATCTGGCTGTTCTTCCATCCATCTTTTTTTTTTTCTTCTTTTCTTAAGCTGTTCAGGAAATCACAGAATCACAGAGCTTCTAAAGGACCTCAAGAGGTCATCAAGTCTAACCTCCCTGCTATAGCAGGTTCCCCACAGTAGGTTGCACAGGTAGGTGTCAAGACAGGTCTTGAGCATCTCAGAGAAGGAGACTCCACAGCCTCCCTGAGCAGCCTGTTCCAGTGCTCTGTCATGCTTACTGTAACAAAGTTCTTCCGCATGATAATACGGAACTTATCGTGTTCAAGTTTTAGGCCATTACTCCTTGTCCTATCACTACATGCCGCCAATAAGAGCCTGGCCTCATCCATTTGCCTCCTCCCTCCCTTTAGATATTTATACGCATTTATCAGATCCCCTCTCAGTCTTCTTTCCCCCAGGCTGAACAGACCCAGGTTTCCCAGCCTTTCCTCATATGGGAGAGGCCCTTAATCATCTTTGTGACCCTCTGCTGGACTCCTTCCAGGAGATCCCACGACTGGACACAGTATTCTAAATGTGGCCTCACCAGGGCAGAGTAAAAGGGGAAGGTCAGCAGTTTTCTGATATGGGGGACTGGACTGCCACACAAACACCGTAGTGTCAGGGTATGTGGAGAAATGAGGATGACACACGTGCACACAGGGCTGGACAAGTAATAGTTATGCCATAAAACTGGTGTTCTCTGCAGTGGTGTCTGTTCCCACATCCTCCCCAGTTAAGATAGTAAGACTCACCAACATTACTGGCTAATGGAGAAAAGTGGTCCATGCGAAAGGGTTGATGAGGTGAAAATAAAACCAAATTCTGCTATTACTCTGGGCTCTAGGCTTCACTGATATAAATTGTTCACTGACATTTGAAATACTGAGTGTTTCGTTCCATTGAGATGGCTGAGCAGATGATCTTTTAAAGTGATTTGATTGATCTTTAACTCCTTCAAAGGTGTTGATTATTATGCAAATTTAATTTTAAAAAATCTAGGCTTATGTTTGTAACACAGCAATAATGTTCTTTCATTCTTAAATGTAATTAAATAACATTTGGGGCGCTACAACATAGAAAGAGGGAAGAAAAGTTCTCTGATTCAATAAAATGGCTGTCTCTCTGAGTTAAGGAGATTACTTTTGATTGACCTCTGCTAGGCTGGAATGTTTTTACCTTTTCAGATCTGTGATTCCTATGAAACTAGCAAAATTCAGTGTTCCTTCTGTAGTGGACCTTCTGACAGGTACTCTGCATTCCTTCTCCACCCAGGAAAATAATTTAACTTAGAAAACCAGCTAAAGAAACAACCTTTTAAAATTTTCTTTTTGTTGGAAGCAATTGTTAGGCATTTTCTATTTGAATGTGAACTATCATGCTGTGTCTATTACAAAAGCTATTTTTGAAAGGAACGATCAAAATTATAGAAAGTTAAAATCTTTAAAAATAATAAAAATAATTAGAGTTTTGTACTTAAGAATTAAAATTTAGGGTATCATCTGTAATCTTTAAAGATATGTATGTTGCCATTTTTCCTCTTTAACTTCAAGACATTCATTTGCTAGGAAGAGTAGATTGGTAGATACAATTACAATTAATATGGTGAGATGAAGGTTAAGAATTTATTTCCTGTAAAATTTAGAATAATCTGATAGTCTATTCTTTGTAGCTGTTTTCTCTGACTACCTGTGCTATTTACATTTAAATCAATTACTCTTACATCTTGCTTTGTATTCATAAAGAAAAGCAGTTTTCTGTGCTGCATTGCACCCAGCTGATATGCCTAACCATTAGCCTCAGGCTTGTACTTTTCTTTATTTTTCCTTTGCCTATTTTATAGGGAACAAAAGTCGTAGAGAAAACAGGATGATTAGAGGGGCTTCCAGCTGAGTTTAAGTCTTTGTGTGGTGTGCAGAAATATAATTTAGACTTGCACAGCACTTCACATCCAAAGCTTTCAAAATGGGTCAATATCCTCATATAACAGGGCTGAAACTGCTGTAGGAAAGGGGAAATGCTTAGTGTGAGGTCTCACAAGAAACAAGTAATTAGGAAAATTCCATGTGACCTTCATTTCTTACATTTGAAATTGGCTCCAGTAATGTCTTCATTGTGTTAGAAAAACTATGTGGATAGCTGCATTCTGACTTAGAGGTGCTATGACAAAATTATAAACTCAGAATTGTAGTTGATTTTCTTACAAAAGAACATGTAATGTTTTCAGAATCAGGAAACTCGCCACAGTACAAACAACACCTTAATGTTCTTTTTCCAGGTAGGGTTCCCATTCTGTCATGTGGATAGAATAGCAGCATCATTTTCATTTCCAAGGCATGAGAAATCTATGGAAGTTCACATTCCCAGGAAGCTTTGAGGAATTTGTTGTGAATCTTTGATCCAGGGTTGAATTGTACGGGGCCATACTACAGCTGTCCTATAACAGTCTTACAGATGTTATAAATCACTCTGCCTTGCTCTTCCCCCTTCGTTTTGATACCACGTTACCTCTTACGCACATCTTAGTGTATCTGTCTTTTCTTTTGTCTAAGAATGGGAGAGTAGCTTTAATAAGACCTCATCCTGGGAGAAACTCAGGGGTGGCTCTTCTAGAACTAATTTGATGGGACTCTCAACATCCCTGAGCAATGCAAAATGCACTCAGTAGGTTGAATTTGTCTTATTGGTTTGGGTGAAGCAAGGCTAGTTAATTGGAATGCATGTAGCCTTTCTTTAAAAAAACAAACTTAATCCATTTTTTTTCTTCTTATTGTTCCAGAGTACCTAGACAGTGTACACAGATCTGTTTTTGTATT
Organism: Tetrao urogallus; assembly: GCF_951394365.1. NCBI lineage: Eukaryota > Metazoa > Chordata > Aves > Galliformes > Phasianidae > Tetrao > Tetrao urogallus. Next base: position 51,190,383 of record NC_136815.1, on the reverse strand, counting down.
AACCCTTCCCACCAGTGCCACCAGTGGTTAGGTATTTAGTAACTTGGCTGCTATTTAAGCAGCTAAATGAATTGTGTAGATAATATCTCTGTTGCATTAGAAAGCCGAAGGCTGAGCATTGTAGAAAATCTGGCGGTATGGTGTAGGTTTCTGCAAGGAGCCAGAGTTTGGAATGTGTTGGGTTCAAAGTGGTTTTTTTTGTTTGTTTGTTTGTTTTGGTAATCTGAATGTAAAATGCAGATGGATTTCTTTTTTTAGTTTGTAAACTGAGTGATTAATTTATCAATAACTTTTAATGGTGATAGAAGCATGCTTCAATATGGTTTCCTTTTGTGAAGGACTTCACTGTTCAGAAGGAACAGTTAAGGAAGCAGCAAACTCTGAATGTCACTTCATATATGATTTTTCTGGGGTTTTACAGCCCAAGGAGCAGGTGGTAAAGTTTTTGCGGAAGCTTGGCTATACGTTCTGTTTGCTTTATGGTTCAGGGTAAGGCAGCTTCTCGTGCTATCATTGTATATGAATTTCAAGACTAAAAAATAATGTCAAGCTTGTAACTTCTTATGAGGAGATAATTTGGTCAGCAGTACCTACTGGTGTTTTCCTTCATTATTCTAGCAAATCCTTGTCATCTCAGTGAGGCCGCTGTGAGAGCTTGAAGGTAATTGTGTACTAACTCCCTTTGCTCATTACTAAAATACTTTATGTTCACTTAGGCATTCAGTCTTGGAGGAGGATTTGTTTGAATGCCAGTGACCCAAACGCTTGGATGTGATGTTGCTGCTTACTGGGAGGAGGGCATGGAAGAATATTCATACCAGTGGGAGCTTTGCATAGACTTTTTCATCCTGCGGTCAGGGTTAGAGGTCATACGTGACCTAAATGATTAGCATATATGTTATTCTTTGGGCTATCATGATAGTCCATGTGAAAATGGATCAAGTCATGTCCTTCATGTCACTCTCATGCTTCCTTGCACATCTGTCTGGAAAAAATCATCTCACTACGAGTCTGTTTAGCTTTTTGTTCCCAGACCATGTCTGCAGATTTCCATTAATTTCTCTAGGAAGTAAGTCCTAGATAGATACGGCAGAGTGCTTATCAATGAGGTGGTGCAAGGTATTTCTGTGGTCTATGATTGCTATGCAGTAAAAACAAGTATCCCGTGGACTTCTTGAAAATTCTTCCATTTGTCTGCATGAAAAGGACAGTATTCTTAGCAGTGCTTATTTGATTTCCTGTCAGCGTTCAGCACCAGCAGAATATATTAAATGTATTTTGTGTATATTTAACACATATGCTGCTCCCTGCAAAGCAGGAAGGCATGTCATCCCTCTTCTGCGGCACATAACATTAAAAAGGACCTGTTGACATTGTAACGTGTGGGCTTCACGTTCAGAACATGGTTGAATTCCAGCTAAGGCAATCTCAAAATTGCATCAATTTGGCTGGTGAGCAATCAGTTAGGAATCAAAATGACATACATTTTCTGAAATGGAAAAAGGTGGATTTTAGGAAAACTGCAGTTAAATCAGAAGAGGTGTCAGATGCTTCGTCTGTCTCTGTTAAGTTCATTGTATATAAAATGCTTGAAATGCACATTTAGGTCTGACAACTATAGTGAAAGCAGCCCAGCTTTTGTGAAGTCTGCTGAGAGCCTCTGGTGGGCCTCTGATGGGAAGCTTGTAAGACATACATGCCAATGTAAGGTTTTAATTAATCTAGAATTTGTATTTGAAAGAATAGCTTTCATTCTACTGTCATTTTATTTGCTTTGCTTTTCTAATTGTTAATTTTGGGGGAAATAGGTGTGAGAAAGTTCATGAGTCACAAGAGAAGAAAAGGTTTACATTATAGCTGGTATTTACTCAGTTTTTTGATTAATTAAACTGAGGCAAAGTCTGTAGCAGACAACTCCAGTGACTGCAAAGAAATCTGTGTGGGAAGGCTAAGAAGTTAATATAAATCAAATTGTTGAGTAGATTAGTTGCACTCCGTAGACATTTTGAATAAAGGTGGCATTGATTTTGCATTGCTTTGTGACTAAAGTGAATTGAACTGAATCAAAGCTACTCTAAGTGTTGTCATGAGAGGTTATTTTATCATCTTGCTCCCATAGCTTGTAGTTCAGACTATTGGCAGATATGCAATATCAACCAGATTTAAGCTAGTTATGTGAGTTCTGAGGATCAGAGCTACTGAACTTGCTTTCCTTTTCTTTATACCAGTTTTGCTTGAGGTAGTCACTTCTCTCTCACTGCAAAATCCTCTGCTATATTCAATCTGATATTCTATTGTAATATAGATAAAGCTTTATTAAAAGACTGATAAGAAAAATGGTAATTTCTAGCTCTTACACAGTTGGCTCCTTGGAGTTTCAGTGGCTTGGTTTGGTTTTGGTGGTCAACTTAATTATTTTCTGTTGGCCTACTGAGTTTATCTGATAGACTTCTATTTCTGTGTCAACCTGTATAGTTGTTGTTTTTAATGACTAGCTATAATTCAGCAACAACAACAGAAACAAGAATGTGCTTCCTTGGACCTACTTTTATTTAGAAAATTCAGTTATACTGAAAGATTGTATGTCCTAAAGAGAACAGTAATTTGTTCAGTTGGATAAATACAGTATTAAATGATTCTGATATACTACCGTGTTGAGTTTTATCAGCTTAATACTAAATTAAACTTTTCTTTTTTAAAAAAAATCTCATGTATAAGAAGCATTGCTCTGAAGAGTAATGGAATCTCTGTAGCTTTTACAGCATGGCTGAGGTGGGAATGGCCCTCTAGATGCCATCTTGTCCAAGCCCCCTGGGTCCATTAGGGCCATCCAGAGCAGGCTTCCCAAGCCCATGCCCAGGTGCCTTCTGAAGGGTTTCCGAGGAGGAAGATGTTGTATGGTAATAAGGGAACTAAAACAGGAGTTTGTGACAAGGTCTGATTTTGTGTCTTTTATGTATTACGGCCACCTTGTGCCCAGGTGGCCAAGAAGACCAATGGCATCCTTGTTTATATGAGAAATAGTGCTGCCAGCAGAAGCAGGGAAGTGATCCTCCTTCTGTAATCAGCACAGATAAGGCTGCACCTCAAGTGCTGTGTCCAGTTTTAGGCCCTTCCCTGCAAGAGTGACACTGAGTGACTGGAGTGTGTTGTTAAGAAAATTTTCTTCTCCAAAAGAGTGGTCGGGTGATGAAATGGGCTCCCTGTGGAAGTGTTCAAGAAATGTCTAGATGTCGTACTGAGGGACATTGTGTAGTGCGGAAATATTGGTGGTAGGTTGATGGTTGGATTAGATGGCCTTTGAGATCTTTTCCAGACTTGACGATTCCATGATTCTATATTTACAATTATCAGAACCTCTGAATAACTTGGAGATCTATGTTACATTGAACCTTAATAAACTTGCAGTTAATTTACTGCCATTTTATTAGAGGCATCTTGGTCCGAGAACATTTAACTGCTTAATTTTTTTACATATTCACTGTGTAGGAACAAAGGAAAAAAAGAGGCTGATGTTCTCTTTGTACGTTTTAAGCTTGTTCTGTGTCTTTGATCAGGAATTCTACCACTGAATCTCTTTATTCTATCACTGAGTAGTAAAAACGATTCAGCAAGTAGATCTCCATACCCACACTGTGGTTGATAGACTTACAGACATAAAGCCATTTTAGAAAAGATCTGCCCTTGAAGACAATAGGTAAGTTCTCCTAAATCTGAATGCACCTAAAACAGATTAGGTCTAGTTAAAAGTTTGCATTTCAGTTCATGTGCGTTGTATGGAACCTGCTTTAGTAGGGGGGTTGTACTCAGTGATCTCTTGAGGTCTCTCCCAACCCCTGCAATTCTGTGACTTCATGATTTCCTTTCTTATTTTTTGTTTTGAAAAATATTCAGATTTTTTTAATATATTAAATAGCAAATTATAGTATTTTATTACTGCTATGTGTTAAGTAGCAAGCCTCATTATATTGCAGAAAACAGTATCTAATTGCATTCACTGTGAACTAACACCACCCAGAAGTTAAATATTCCTATATCTTATGTCTATATCCTTCGGATATGAGTAATTCACCTGATTCACTGCAAACACTGAGAATCCTTGCTGCTCAACTGGAAGCAGTTGAAAGTTTCTGCTTTTCTTGTTAGATCATCTGTTGCAAGTTGCTCCAGTTTTGTGAAGGTCGTATTTAAATTAAGCGATGTCCCCAGCTATTAAAACCTGGGTAGTGCTGGCCTGTTAATGCCAAGGAATGCTGTGGTAAAATTGACATTGGTGTACCTGCAGTCTGTGGTAACAGTAGCGAGTCTGTGACAACAGCCTGCTGAGTTGTACCCTTGAGAGTTATGTAGGACATCTGATGATGAGGCAAATAACCAAAATGTGTACCAGGGTTTATCCTAACCAGGCTGTTTGCTCACCCTTCCTGGAAGTGAGGTCCCTCAGTGATAGAATTAGATGCTGAAGAAACAAGCAAATTCCTTTGCTACAAAGGGCAGTGGCAGTCAGGGCAGCAGCTTGCTCTGCTCTATCTAGCTGGAGACAAACATTTGTAAGATTTGAACACATCTATCTTTTGGATTGTATCACAGAATTTTACAACAAAAACTTGTGCATATCCTAATGTGCAGCAGAATATTACCCTTGATTTCAGAGGTGTCTATAAGTAAGTCTGTGCAGCAATACCTGAAGTGCGGCGTGGAGCTCCTGGCATGCTGATAGGGTGGGTGGGTATCTACAGGTTGTCCTCAGGCTCTCAGTTCTCTTACCATAAGGCAGGGTATTCTCTGTCATAAATATGTTGGAGATCTGCTAGTTAGCTTTTAATAATTGTAATTTTTTTTTAATTAAGAAAAAATAGAATTCATGAAAGACACTGCAGTAGTAAAGCAAATAGTATCATTACTAGTTACTGTGTTCGAGGTCCCCACAGGAAAGCTCTAAGTCACTCATCTTAGGAGCTGGAGGTCTATGGCCTTTTAAATCCCAATTTAGGGCTGTAAAACCGATGTGGTTTTTGGAGGAAGGGAGAAGTTGAACTTCAGGCATGGACAGGAATTTGAGCTGAAAAAAGCCCTTTGCTGCTCTAAGTATCAGCTTGTCCTTAGGCTTTGTTGCTTTGTTTAAGAACTGAAGCAAACCCTAGGAAGGGGATGAAAGCTTAGACAGTGCCCTATTGTGTGTGCAGTGAGTGGAGGGGGGAATGGCATGCAGATCCTGTCTCTTGCCCAAGTTTCAGAAAGGGTCAGAAACATCTATGGTAAGGGGGAAAAGGATTCTTCTCAATTTCATTATTTTTTTAAAGAAGTGAAATGAAGTGATTTCACTGTCTAGGATGTTTTACTCCTATACAGAGTCTGAATATTTGAAGATTTTTAGGAATGTGAAATTGGCAGCATTCACAGCAAGAACTAGACTTATGCCCTATAAAAGACCTGGGAAGTAATGACCCCCTTTGTGAGAGGCGTGCCTTAATGTATTGGAGGAATGTATGCAGAATGGAAAGTTCCATTGGGTGTTTGTTTATGAAAAAGACATGAATGGTTTGGGATTTGTTTTTAGTGTGTATAAAAGGAACACAAGGACACCATGTGTAAAGTCAGTACATTCTGCAAAGTCTCTCGCAAGCTTATTGCAACCTGTTATAAAATAATAGTATAATACAAGTCCAGGCTGGAGTAGGAACTGAAAGAATACTCACAGTGAGACAAAATTCCCCTTTCGCTAATGATTTAAGCATCAGAGTACAAGTTCAGTCTGTGGGAAATGCTTGGTGTTTGTTGTTGGCTTTTTTTGGTCTGAAGCCATGACTTTCAAAAGATCTTGGGGAGAAGGTGTAAAGCAAAACAATGCAAGCTTCCTTGTTTATTTTCTTAAAATTATTTAGCTACTGACTGATTTGAAAGGTCAGGTCCTTTGCCAAAATTTAAATCAGCCAGGAGCAAATGATTTAAAAACTCGAGGTGCAGAACTTGATTTATATTTTTTTTAATCTGAATCAAGCAGCCTTGTTTGTCATTACTCGTTTCAATGGCATGTACATGTTTTGATGTGTTAATGTACAACTCTGATTTAAAACAGCGCTTTGCTAAGTTCCTTATACTCTTTTTCCCCCTCCTATAACTCTGCATTCATGGATATAAATCAAAACTGTGTCAGCACTTGTCACTTGTTAGGTGCCAGAAGTATTTATTTCATGTTCAATTAACAATCAGTGCAATGCAGAATTGATTTCTTTTAAAATAGGTGATGCTATTTTAACCATACTGTATTAGTCCCTGTTTATCCAGCTCAGTAAACCACATATTTATTGGTTTATCCATTCAACCATGAAAATATTTTCCTTTTTTGCTTGTATTTGATTTATGTTATAGGTGAAGGATGATCTGTTTAACTTTATATATTGTGGTTCTAGTTACATAAATGTGAAAGTTTTTTTTGTGTGTAAAGTGGCATTAGTAATTTTGCTCAGGTAGGAGGCTTGGGTGGTTCTAGGACTTCTGTTTGATATTTGTATGGCACTTGTGGTTTTACAGAAGCCTTGATTAAACCAGTATCACTCAGAGTGCGGAATGTTCTCAGTTTTAATGCAAGTCAGAGAAAGTTTCTCAGTTAAGAAGCTCAGTGCTTTTTGTCTTGGCACGGTGAACCCGTGGTACTGACAGACATAGATAAACACAGTTTTGATCATGACTTCTAAATAAGAAGCTGAAAGACTGAAATCTGGGTCTGAATTCGTGCTGCTTCAGGCTTTCATGTTTTGTCAGCTTTGCATGCATTAGGAAATCTGTTCATGGTAAAAATTCACGTAAAAATGCGCAAGCCTTATTACTGAACAGCAAAAACCCCACTGCTGGCACATCAAAGAATGCAGCAGCTGTCATCCAGCTTTAGCTGTGGTGCTCCTGAATGCCTTAATCCTGTTCCCAATGTTCCCAAACAGAAAGAGGCAAGGAGTGTGCACTTTCTTTATACTCCCCCTTTTATTTTTTTTCCCCAACTGTTGGCATAGCAAAATCCAGAATATGTGTTCTGCAGTTATCACTACATTACATTACATTATTTGCATCTAATTTAGGCATTTCAGTCCTTTTCATGAATGTTAAGCTCTTTCAAATTTACTGTTATTAAAATTAGCAATCATTTACACTGGGCTTAATCCCAGGTGTTTTAATTATCAAAACAAGTATTCAGTTGTACTTCGTTTTCATTTAGGTTCACTTCAGGTTGGAAGTGACTGGTAATTCTTCTGTTCCCATTCAGTTGCTGAAGGAATTTATGTTGAGATTGCACTGAGAACCAGAGTTAGAGGAAACATATCTGAGTACCAATAAAATGTATTTTACTTTATGTAATCTTCATTTGTTCAGATTTTTTATTACAGTGCAAGTCTTGCAAGGCAGCTACTGCAAAATACCGTATTGAAGAGGCAAACCAGATATGTTACAAATATAAATTTTAGTCTGTTACAGCGCTTTTACTGACTTTAACAGTGCAGTGTCCAGTTTCCAAAGTGAATCACAGCAGATGTCTGAGAACTGTGAGAATGGAGCAGGCATACAGTGATGCTTCCTCGTTGTGCTTGACTGTCACACTAGCATTTTCTGACCCAGAATCTGTTCTTTGAAATAACTAAATCAAATTTGTGTTCATTCATTTGCCTGATCGCTTTCCTGAATTGTATTTCAGGAATATTTTTCAAATAAGCGCAAACACATTTCAAGAAAACAGTACAGGAAAATTATTCATTTTGAATTCAGTTATTAGAAATAGATTCTAAAAGGGTTTTTTTATTTATTGGAATTTATATTTGTTTATTAACCACTGACTTGCAAAATGAATTAGCGCGGCAGAGATCTCAGCAGAGAAAAGAAGTATTATGCATGTGTACAGTTGCTCCGCAAAGTTGTCTGGTAGGCCCTCCTTTCTATGTCTTTGCTAGCCTCCAACTGCTCAGACAAAAAATGACTTGCAGTGTAACAACAAGTGAATTGCTAGAGAGTCAATTTTAACATTTTAAGAATCCAAATGTGTAGCCCAATTTACTCAAAATGACTTTGAAAAATCTGCTTTAAAAATGTTGACCAGGATAGTACTGAAAGCCTGATGACATTTGATGACAGGATGAAAATGACATTTGATGACAGGGTTTGGTATGCTTAGAAATACTTCTGTTATTAAAGTTGCCCTAGTGCCAACCACTCCTACCCTGCTCATTTGTGTGACACACTGGCCATCACAACACACAGGAAAGATTAGAGATTACATGCAATAGCTCCAGTCCTTTCCTTGTCAGACAAGGATCTCTCAGCATCTACTATTACCTTATTGTGGTTTATTCTTGCAAGCCCATTTCCCCTTCCCTCTCCATTAAAACCCTTTTCCAAACTCCTCGCTTTGAAATGTCATCTTGTTACATCTCTGCAATGTTAGACAACATTCAGCATTATTCTTAAGGAAAATAGTTGATGCCAAGAAAGGAAATGGGCAGTTAACATTTTGGGATGTTCATGGCAATTTATTGCTATCTTTCACTGGATGAGGGATTATTTGTTTGCTTTGCTCTTGACAGAGCACGAAAAGAACATCTTTAATTCAATGAAAACTCATGATGATACCTCATTACTATGAAATTCAGGTGTTGATAGCCTCAGTAGAGCATGTGCAACAGACAAAGGAGTTCCTGGGGACTGATGTCACAGTGCTACATGAGTTAATATTGGGATGTCCACAGCTGCATCCAGACATTTCTCACATCAATGAAGTGATGTAGAAACTGAAGGCCAGTTTCCAAGTATTTGGAGGAGACACCATTTGAGGGAGGAAAAAGGCATCTTTACTCTTTCTTTTCACTTCTTCTCATTTCTTCTTTCCAGAGAAGAAGATAATATGTATGTGATGTAATCTTAAAAAATCTATACTACTGTCTTCTGACATTTGTCATTTTAGAAGTGAAAAGGAAAAATAATCTTAGAGGTTCCTGCTTTGTTTTTAAATTGTGACTTTGAAATAAGAAAGCAGAAGGTATGTGGTATGATCTGCTCTTGCATGTTATGTGCTGCATTATTGAAGTGCTACTGTGAGGTAGTAGATGATCTTTTTTCTCTTAGGCTTTGATGTCGATCATCCTTTCAGTTGCTGTAGTTGTTAGGCAAACACCGGGAAATAGTGTTGAACGGCATTCACAAACATTTCTTGTTTATTTTTACAGGTAATTGAATCCCTAGGGATTATTATATACAAAGCCTTGGACTATGGCTTGAAGGACAATGAAGAGCGGGAATTAAGTCCTCCATTGGAGCAGCTGATAGATCACATGACCAACACCACAGAAACCGATGGGAGTCGAGATGAGGGGTACGATGCGCTGGATGAGGGGGTGGAGGATGATGACGATGATGACAAAGAGGAAGTTGAGGCTATTCATTCCTATAAGGACGTCATGAAGGTACACTAATAGGCAGATTATATGGGTATCCCACTGTCCTTATCAGTGAGAAAATCATCTGTTTTCTTTGTTCTTGTCCAATTTCATACTATCTGTTTTCTTTTTTGATTTCTGATTTTCCTGGTTCTTTAAAGAATCTTTGCTTGCAAAAATGACATGCATTTCATGTATTTCATTTTGACAGTAAGACACAGCAAGACCACGATAACTTTAGGGTCTGCCATTCATATCACGTTCTGATTTCATCTCTGCGTTGGATACTGAGCCTTCTGGTGTAACATCTATTACTTTGTGTACGTTTGGTTACTTCACAGGTTGTTTCAATTTTCTCGCCTTTTTATTAGTGCAGTGCTGCTTTAATGATTCTTCATCAGTTTCTTCCTTTGCCTCCCTTCTGTACTGAAGCAGAAGACTGCTTTTATAAGGGTAGCTTATTTGTAAGGAGTGAGTCAATATACACTACTTCATTGATGATAATTATGATTGTGATTCTTGACCTGAGTTGCAAGATTTAGAAATACAGTTTAGGAATTTTAATTGCAACAGGTTCTTCAGTGTTATCTGGTCTGCCATGAACAATGATTTAGAAGCTTTTTATCCTCTGTTTCCTATAGAATAGTCTTCAGTACAAATTTTAGAGTCTCTAGTGGAGACAAAGATATTAATAAGCATGTTAAAAGTGGATTGAAAGTTGTATGTTGCTTGTTCTTAAGTGCAACTCATATCTCATCATAAGGATGAGAAGCTCAACATTTCACAGAAGAGCCTGGAACAGAACATCCAGGATAGCATATAAGGATGTATTAGCATGCAGAAAAGAGACTCCTCCGAAACTTGGTGCTTTTCATGGGCTGATAGTAAAGAGGAAATTTCTCAGGAAGTTAGAATGGGAATAGCTTTTGTTTGAGATGCTTTTGAACATGTAGTTAAATTGGAAATTTAAATTGGAAATTTTAAATTTGGAAAAGTAGCATTGACAACAACTCCTTGTAAACTTCACAGCGTGTTCCCATTTGGCCATTTTCTGGAGGATTTACATCCCCTTGTTCCTGCTTTTCACCATGACAGGGCTCTACACGCTTCGCTGCAATCCACTTACCAGCCCAGCACAGTGACTTCTAGACATGTACTGCCCTGACCAAGGCACCTCCCTTTCCTCCCTTAAGCATAAATAATGCTAAATTCGTAAAGCCTCCTTTTTTCTATCCTCAGAGAAGCAATAAAGGTCAGAGGGACCAATGAAGGGAGCAGTTGAAGGGGTGGCCAGGCTGGATTGCACACTCTCAACTTCAAGCCCCTTGTCTCTGAGGCTTTCTGAGCTAATGCCCTGGCAGCAGGAGGAAGTGAGGGCTGCTTTTCTCTCCTTGCTGCCAGGTGACTTCCTTGTGCATGGCCAGCAGCAGCAAAGGCATGGAGGAGCAATCTGCTAAGCCCCTGTAGGAGCTACTCCAAACAGTATGGTTTTATGTCCGTGCTGTACGGGATAGATGCAATCAATATATCCCCTTTCCCCCTGTTTGGTACAAATGCCGTGAAGTGGTGGAACAATCAAAGCTGGATGATACTAGAGGGAGAGAGCCTGTAATGCAGAGCTGAGAGCAGAGAGGTTTGTAGGCACAATTATTTTGCACATTCTTTACTTAATGTCTGCAAGTAAGAAAATATAAGTTTGAAAAGCTTCTCTGAAATCTTTCAGTTACACTGGTACACTTGCCTGGAACTCAGAGGGCATAAAAAAATGTTTGGTCAATCTTCAGCCAAGAACTGCTGGGTGTTGGACTTTCTGTTTTGGCTTTGTTAATGCATATCTCTGCTAGCCTGAGGTATCTGCATATTTATGTGTTTTAAAATCAGCATCTTAACTTGTATTATTTTTTGCTTATCTATTTCTTTTTATTTTGGAAATGTACTGCTTTTGTGATATCACTTCAATGAGCTGAATGATTTTCAGCTGTCAATTCTACATCATCCTAACTTCAGCTCCCTCTTTTGTTGCTGTTGTTGCTTTCACCTAAGTTATTTGCTGCAGGCTTAACTCCGTGACTTGCCTTTATTACTCTGCGTCATTAATTCATTGACAGTACTAGAACAGCATTATCATTCTTGTCATTTTTTACATTTGTACAAGTTTGCAATATTCTTTTTTCTTGACTTCAAACCTTTTCAAGGATAAGGCCATGTTTTGGATGTGACTTTTTTTCCCCTCCAGCGCTAAGCCATATTGCAGGCTACACCCTAATTTACCCACTGACTGTTGCACAACAGTAGTGAGTGGTCTTGTGACCATAAGGCATCATTATTGTAATTCTCTCCTATCACGACTCACTGCGAAGCTTTCTCCTCTGCAGTTTGTAGTGAATGCTGAAGCAGGTTTGCTTGTTCATCATTTTTCAATCATTTTTGCCTACCCTGCATTCTTCAAATTGCAAGCCTGAAAAATAGTGGAGGTGGGCTGCATGATACTTGTACTGATTTTTAAAATTTTTAAGTATATAGTCTCCGGTGTGGACATGATTTTGTCCTTGAAATGGGATTATGCGTTTCATCTTTCTCCAAAAAGTGTCATTGAATTGCAGAATCATTAAGGTGGAAAAGACCTCTGAGGTTATCAAGTCCAACCATCAACCAACCCATCACCACCATGCCCATTAACCCGTGTCCCTCAGTGCAACATCAGCTTGTTTCTTGAAGTCCTGCAGGGGCAGTGACTCCACCACTTCCCTGGGCAGCCTATGCCAGTGCCTCACCACCTTTCTGTCACCAGTTACCTGGGAGAAGAGACTGACTCCCAGCTCACTACTACAACCTCCTTTCAGGTAGTCATAGAGGTCTCTCAGCCTCTTCTCCACACTGAACAATCCCAGTCCCTTTAGCTGCTCTTTATAAGACTTGTGTCTCAGATCCTTGTTGTGACTTTCAGTGTCTCTCTTACCACTAAATCTGAATTTTCCTGTAGATTGTTAATGTGGGTGAGCCAGTATTGAGATTAAAACACAGAGATAGGTAATATATGTGTCAAGTTCTGCTGTAATCTAAACTAGGTAAAGTCAATCCTGAACCCGCCCCTGATGCGGAAAATTCTGAGTAATGTGGCAGATATCTATTCCCAAGAATTGAGAAAAAAGTTCTTAATGGCTCTGCCAAGGTCAGCGCTGGCAAAACTGCTTTTTTTGGAGAAGACATAGATGGGCTTTTCTGCTGCATGTCTGTATGTTTGGTTGATCTGGCTTTTGATTTCCTTGGCAGGACCAATCTGCTATGTAGATTTGATTGACTGTTTTAAAGACTGTATCTATGAAGAGAGGAGATACTATTTGCCACATTTAACTTTTTTGACTTTGTTATATTTCAGACCTGGTAGATCTGGTGCAAATGAAGGAAGAAATAGAAACAATAAGGACTGGATATTTTCAGGCAGCTGCTTTCTGTTTTTGGGGTACTCTTGCCTGTCCTCATCCACAACATATGCACACAAGAAAGGCAGTGCCTGTTCACATGTAGTATGGGAAATCCATATATTCTGGTTTATTACACACTATACAAGAACATACAAAGTAGGCTAAAGGGGTCTGGAGTGCATCAAGTTTACATCACGCGCATAGCTTTGTGTCAACAGAGGATATATGCAGAGTGGGCCTGGCAGGTGTGTTAGGCTTGCTAAGGGTGTGGAGAGTCCTGTTGTGGCATCTTATCATGGCATGTGGCCCTCCCTGATATTGAAACAAGATGATGCATCAGCCTCTTCCAGATCATGCTCAAACTCTAATTCTCCTCTTAATCTTAGCATTATCTCGCTCCTGATCTCACAGATCTCTGCAGTCAGATGGTCTAATCCAGCAACACTTCTCATGTTAACCTGGAGGTGCTTTCTAAGCTTCAGCTTAGCAACATCTGCTGGCCTGAGCCCCATCCCTAAACTCATTTCTAGTGCTGCCTTTTATTCTAGGTCAGCAACCTCTTCACGTTCCATATGAATAAAGCTCCATAAGCTTCCTTAATCCATTTGATACCAAGTTTTATTCTGTTCGGGTATTTGCTGGGTTGAGCTGCAGTCCTAGTTCTAGCCTAGTTCTGTCATTTCTTCCAGCTTTGATGAGTTATTGTACTGTATTATTTACTACAGATGAATTTGCTGGTGACCATACTAGCTCCTAGCTTAATTCTTCTTCATAGAAGAGGTACATCTTCAAGATGTACACAGACCTCTTTTCTACTATCTTTCTCTTTACATCTCTTACAAGACATGCAAGGAGGCACTGGTCTTCATGAACCAATATCCTACTCCTACTTACGTTTTCAACCTGAAAGTAACTTAGCTTTTGCAGGAAACTGACATGTGGCTGAGCCACACCTTCTGCCAGAGACAAATATAGGTGGGTGGCCCCAGGGTGCTCAGTGGCCTCTGGACCTGGGCCTCACTAAGAAGTTGTTCTGAGGTAGTTCAATGACAGTGTTAGTTAATTCTGACCAAAAATTAACTGTCATGCAACTGCTGCTTCACAGAGATAAATTAGTGACATAGGCCCCTTTCTAAACAAAACTCATACTTAAGAAATCTCCATGCTAACCTTTTAATTTGCATGAGAGTTATTTATAGAGCAGCATGTTGCAGTATTGTGTTATCATGTTATAACCAGTGTAAACAACAGTGCAGTTTGCAGTATTTTATTGGCAGAAATTAGCATGTGTGCTTTGCTCATAAAAAAAGAGGAAAAGTAAGTTATGCTTGTGTGGAAAAAAAACATCCCATAATGTAGCTATTTGACTTGTCCTGTAATCATTGGCATTGGTCTCTAAAATAAATTTGCCAATTTAGTTGATTCATATTTTGGTAGTTCAAGTGTGGACTGTCTCCTCTCAGCTGGAAAGAATTGAAATTTACTGTGATGATACTGATCTGCTTGTGTTTTGTTTTCAGTACTGGTAGTACAGTTCAACTATCTATGGCATGTGTTGAGTATTCGAGTAAAAGAAGAATATGTTCTGTTTTCATGCAATTACAGGTGGGATGAAAAGATCTACGTGTTTTGGAGGCACCATACTGAGTTTGAAGACATATGTTATTGTCACGTGTGTGGTACATATGAGTGCAATGTCTGAGAGGAACCAGAAAATACAGTTAAAAGCAAATCTGGGTATTTTCTTATGACAGTTAAAGAATTTGTGTTATGAAGGCCCATAACCTAGATCATGAGGTTAGAATAGGTAAGGTGCAGCTTTCTGCAAGTGTAATTCTTTTCAGAATTGGATTGGCTTTAGCAATTCTATATGAGCCTGCTGAACTGTATGTATGTGTCATTTCGAAACAGGCAACTTGCAGCACAGCCTGTAACTCTCTGAAACTGAGTATTTTAGAACCTTACTGAGATGATAAGCAGTGTCCCAATTGTCTGCTTATAACAAGTGATCAGGTCTCTTCCTTTGAATCCTGTTTTTAACATACTCAAATATTACATGCCAGTGTTTGTTTTGGTGGGTCTTGTTTTAGAAAAAAAGATAATGTACATCTCTTGTATGTTGATGAGGCGAGATGTTGAAATCAGTGGATTGGAAGTCCTTTTGCGCTGACTGAAAATTAATCATCATCTCTCTTTGAATTTTCAGTTGTACACACAGCCCTAATGCCTGAGATACTTTATCTAATGTTGGGGAACCTCCTGAGCCAATTGCTGTGTTCTTGGAAGTGCCAATATCCAGTTTTTGTATCTATTAAGTTTTGAGGGAGGTGGACTCTCCTTTGGGTATTTATGTTTGCACTTGAACTACTTATAATCTAAAAATAAACCCAAACCTCCCAAAATAATTTTATAAACACTAGCCCTGTGTCATTCTGGTGTGATATGGAACCCCCTGAGGAGTTCGAGCCACCAAGAATGGACCTCTATGGTTGATGATGATTGGAACAGGAAGGTGGCTTGTTTTGGCACGCTCCTCGGCCAGAATCTTCACTGAAATCTTCATAGCAGAGTTTCTGGTCCTTGAACATTTCGGCCACTTCTCTCTGTGCCACTTTACAGAAATTAGACCTCTGTGTTCAGCAGTGTAAAGTCCCAAGGATTCAACCACCCATGTTCAGGCAGCCTAAAAGCATTCCCTTTTGGGCTCCCACCCTCCCAAAGCATGCTGACCTAGGGTACACCTTGTTGTGTCAGCTACTACAGGTCTTCAGACAGATGCTGTGAAGGTTTAGAAGAGCAATCGCTCGGATTTAGTTAACAAAGGAATATATGTGTCTTAACAAAACAACATAAGTTCACAGACTTTTTCTTATTTCTTCACCATTCTTTGAACTGACTCTGAGTTGTCCTCAAAATGAAGTAAATCTGCTGTTTTTCTCTTGCCCAAATCTTGTATGTCACAGCTGTTCATTCAAACTGTAGCATGTTTCTTCTGTCTGCTCTGTCACATTGGCTGAAATCCACATCACCTATATTAGTCAAGCATCCCAAAAAGGTTTTTGTTTTGTTCTTTAACTCTGTCAGTTTCTTCCTCTGCTTTGCTGTAAAGCCCTTTGAACATTTGTACTGGCACAACTAAAGGACCATCCAGTAAACTATCCTGTGGGCTGAGTCATGGCAGAAGTCAGCATGTAGCTCCTGTGCTCTGTGGGCCCCAGGAGCAGAACTGAGGACAGAATGTGCAGAAAAAGCAGAAGCATCTCTGCACGTTTCCATCTTTGTCATGTACACTACAGCAATGTGTCGATTTTAAAATAAAATCATATAACAGTAATACCATGGTTTTGATACAGAGGACTTTATAAACATCTGCAGAGGAAACAGATGTTTCCACTGTCTCAGATGACACCTGGGAACTCTGCAAGTAAAAGGTAAATATTATAAGTAATAATTTTGTACTGATCACAGTTTCTAGTTTTTTTTTTTCTGATTTTGCATAGAAGTAATTAATTATTATTACATAGAACACTTAAAACATCCCTTGCATCAGCACAGGCTTAGGTGGATTGAGGTGTCCAGGCTAGAACATAAAACCAAGTCACCTTTTCTGTGGTAATTTTTTCTTTCCCATTATGGCTCACAGTAATGCATCTACACTGGTTAAAAAACTCCTGTACCCATAATTCACATAATTATACTGGTATAACCTGTCTAAGGTCTAAAATAGTCTGAGGAATCCAAGGAGTTGTCCAACAAAAACAGGAAACAGATTGGGTGTTCAGATAATCTTTATATGTTGGTAGGTTAGAATAAGTCTGAAATTTGTGTGTGGCCTTTTAGTATCTAAAAGAAGCAGAGCTGGGCATGGACTTCTCTGTTTTATGTTGCAATTACTGTAAATAATTTATATATGGGTGCAAATAAAGTTCTAATTTTTAGTGGAGGTGGAAGGATTTTTTATTGTTAATGGTGTTTAGTGGTAATGGTGTCCCTACTGTGTAAAAGGCACAGTTTGCTGTGAAAGACCTCTGGATTTCTCTTTAAAAATACAAGTATCTAAAATGTGCAAAGCAATCTGTCAGAGATAACGCATCAGAATATAAGCTTTAATCTGAATTCTCAAAGAACCTGTGTTACCCAAAGCTGCCTAAAATAGACTCTGGAGGCTAAAATAGATCAATGAGTGTTTACTTTACATGAGGTATGTTTTGTTTGATTGAATTATTTTGAAATTCTAACTAATGGCTTGGAATCAGGGTAATGGTTAGTCAGTTAGCACAGAGCCACTATAGTGATCCATACAAAATAGAAAAAAAACAGAGTAGAGCTGCCATTAATTACCAAAGTGGCCTGAATCTCCTCTGCTCTGTGGAGGAGCTCTGGCAATTGGCCAGGCAGTGCAGGCTGGCGATGCAAGCTGTCCAGAGCAGCTCTGATCTGCCTTTCATCAGCTTGCATATGCCCCCCTTCTCCAGGTATTGAAACCGATAGGAGCACAGAAGGCCACAGTGGATTTCTCAGATTCGCTGTCAGTATAGTAAAGGCAGTAGATCTGCTCAGAAAGATTGGCTAGGACAGCAGCTTGTCTCATTTCAGGGTTTGGCAGAGTTCATCGTTCTTAAAATCTTGTTTCTACCCATGTAGATTTTGCAATCTTGGATTTTCAGTGTTATAAATAACTTTTAGCTTTTAACTTTACTGACTCCTGCTGCTGCTTTTAAAAATGTACAGAAATGCTAGATGTTTTTATGCAGATTCATGTGGCATCTTCTTTTTGTGTCTGTAGGACACAGGTTGTCTTTGAATTCCACATAATGTCCTAGGGAGTATTCGCTGTACCTTACCAGTACTGCTTGTACCATTTACGTTATGTATGTGATATATGTCTTAGTAGGCTAACATGTTAATGATGGCATACAGAATTGCTGCACACAACTCTCTCATACCATGTTACATGTTGAAAATTCCCAATGGATGCACTTGCAGACCATATTCAAACCAGCAGATAAACTTATGTCTGCTGTTTTAAGTTGTCCGTATAGAGCTTGTGATTGAAGGGGGCAGGATGAATGTTCTTGTAGCCATAATGCTCTAAGGTCATTAGAGAAGCGGGATTTATGGGGGGAGGAACTAATTAGGCCTACTGATTTTTCTGGATGAGAACATCTTGCCCCTTCCAGACTGAAGCAAAGATGCCAGTGGCAGAGTCTCCAAGCATGGTCTGTTACAAATTTTCAAGGCTGTCTTCTGTGAGGTATTTCAGCCTCACCCCATGCTGGAGACATGTCAAGAAGAAAGGTGCCAACTGAATCTTTACCTTTTCCCGTTCTTGTCAGGACACAAATGACTGGATTTGAGGATGCTCATGTGGGTATCTCAGTTGTCTATTTTGCTAATGTGGGGTCACATGGAGGATAATTTAATTGCATTGTCAAAAAAAATGGAAGCAGCATAGTTGCTACATAATTACTTAATTTCTTATAGAGGCATATTGTATATGAGACCAATATGGGAAAAATGAAGAAACTGAGCAGGGGCCCTTTAATTAAGCCACTGTGATTGCCTTGCTTTTGAATTATTCAATAGGGAGCCTTGAGCTTGAGGCAAAGTTCCTTTTGGTGAATTTATTTCAGTACTGGTAACAGTATTAAAAGAAATGAAACATTTGGAGGAAAGTTGTTTGAATTGACTTAAAAGTACCACTAATTTTCCAAAACAGTAATCTCTGTTTGAGCTAGATGATTGTTTTAATATGCTCTTGATTACTGTGTTACCATGATTCTATTTTCTGTTCCCCTTTTGCTTAGTGTACTGTTGCATGTAGTATTTTAGAAAAAAATATTTAGATGAGAGAAGGCCATTTGATACAAAGAAATAAATTGTATATTAGATAATAGGCCCTTGGAGATCTGAATCTAGAAGTTAGAATATCATATTTATCTCAAAGATTGGTCTCGGAGATGGGGAATGTTTGCATTTCTTAATTAGAGGAACTTTACAGTAGGTTTTTGTTTAAAAAATGTAGTTGCAACATCCTTAAATAGTATTGTAAGTGGAATAGTCTCACAGGGTGGCTTTCAAAAGACTATTATCTACAAGATGTATGGCCCAAAGTGTATTTTAAATGATTGATTAATAAATATCTTTAATGAATTACCACAATAAGAAAAGCAGGGTTGCTTGGTTTTTTTTGGTGATTATCTTAGTGAATTTCTTAAATAAATTTTCACTTTGCCTTGCTATACTGCTTGGGCTGTGCAATCTCAAAGGTTATGCATCTCTGCAGATGAATTTTGAATGCTTTGTTGTGCAAAACTATTTGAATTTTTTCATCTGGTAGCCTTGCTAATAACTTATTAACTTATGCAGCTAAAGAAAATGGTACTTGACTATACCAAGTTTGGCAGAGCATTTACTGAAGAGAAGATATAGATTAGCCTGGAAGCCTTGTGAAGGCAGCAGGCATGGAAATTCAGGGGTTTTGCATGGAGAGGTACAGTGAACTGGCAGGGATGAGGAGCATCCATCACTACTTTTTGTCTGGTACACTCAAAACAATCGCTAATTGTAAACTAAGGATTTAGGTGATTGGCATGGGCAGAGAGCACAGTGCTCATGCTGAGAGAAGCCAGGTGCATGTGGAAGCAATGCTTTGTGCTCAGCTCTGAGTTTGCCTTGTTTATAGCTTATAAAAGGGGACACTTACAAGCTCGGTTGGATGGGAAACAGAGAGTTGCTTTTTACGTCTTTTTCCTGAGAACAAAACCCTTTGTTTTATTCATATATTTGCTTCTGGGATAAAGAGGATGGAAACTTGATATTAAATGCTAAATATACAAGGAGTTTGTTTTATTGTTTTTGAATTCCTGATGGCAAGGAAGAGCAAAATACTTGGGGTGATTTAAACCAAAACAGAGAACTACGCTTTTTACCTGCCTTTTCCTTAGGGCAAAACAAGCTTGAAGCCCAGACAAGAAGGTCATAATGAGTAATTGTATTTACTTTTCCTTTTTGGCATGCCTAAGTTTCTGGAGATGAACAGTAAGACTGACACTTGCTTTAATGAGGCGAGAACTCCTTGCTAAAGAGATAAAAACCAACTCTCTTTATGAACTGTTTCCTTCTAATGAATTTACAATTGATCAGTGTACTGTACTGTACCGTGTGTTATAAGTCCCTGCATTTGTATTTATTTGCACGCAGGTAGATGTCAATATCACTGACCTGAATCCACTAAAATCAAAAGATAATTGAAAACATGGCAGCACTGGGGCAGAGAGAAGCTATAGTGTTTGGTTGTTTGTTTTATTTAAAAAAAAAGAAAAAAAAAAAAAGCTTTCACTTCTGTGGTAGCATGTAATATTAAAAAGCATATGAAAAACCTCTGAAGTTCAGGAGAGTATTAGTCAGCATGATTTATTAAGTCTTTTCATGTCTGGACAGAGGAATCGTGTCACAGTAGAAATATTTTTAATGGCTCAAAGGTATGAAGTAGAAAACATGTTTTCCAGGCAGCATATAAAAATAGTAGCTTAATTTTTCTCTTCTGTTTGCATTTAATTTTTTATACACCTGTGTAGAAAGTAAAGGGATTTCTGTACTTCAGCCCATTCAAGAAACTAAAGCTGGTTTGTGTAAATCCCTTTAATGTAATTTTAAAGCTGCTCTACAGATGACAAGTGTTCAAATGAATTAGGTAGATGGACAGGTTTCATTAATTAAAGTGATCTCATTTGGTGTCTTAAAGAGTTGCCTTGTTTTTTTATTCTGGGCAATGTAATGGAGGTCAACATGTAGTCTTCTTCACTTTGAAATTAACCACTGTACTCATTTTAAACGTGTGATGTTAGTTTTCTTCACATTTGAATGTGTTGGTGAGAAAAGGAGGGAGTGTTTATTGCAATTTATTGTCCTGGTAACGGTGTTTCATGCATTGAGAGCCAAGATACTTGGATTTTCCAATGAAGAATGTCTGCCATTTGCCCAAAAGCATTGCCCACCCAGGTGCAGGGTGTCAGCTTCAGGAGGAACACTGAAATTTTCATGCCAGAGCTTCTGGCTCTTGAATGTTGGCTTCCACTTTGGCCGTTTTAGACTAGGGAGGCTCTGCCTACTGCTTACACACTCTGCCAGTTATGGGGAACTTTCAGAAAAGTTCCTAATAATCATGAAACAGTTACAAATAATGTACCTCAGAACACCATGGGAATACATATGCATTTTTCCCCTCCCTGGGCCTGCTTTTGTCACAGGCAGCTGGAGGAGAAGGGGGGACTATGAAGGCTGCCCTCCTCCTTCCTGGTGGCAGACATGGCACTGCTCTGCCCGCTTAGTCTAGTAGAGCAATCAGTTAAAGCAGGACAGTGTCTGTCACCTCTGGGACACTTCCCTCTGTAAAAAAATGAAGACAAAGAGTCCTGTAATCTCCCAGATATTAATCCTGCCTGGGTGCAAGTGAGCAAACTGCTGAGGTGGGTTAACAGGAAAGGTAAGTAGGCCATCCATCCCCCACTAATCTCTATTGTCTTATGTGCCTACCACAGTAACGTGATTAGTAATTTTCTTTACCACCTGGGCAGGTAAAGATAACCTCTCTCTGAGGTTAATTTAGCAACAGTTGGGGCCTTTTAATAAAGATTCTTTGAACAAGATGGTTTCTTGGCAGCTCCCTGCTGGCGTCTTGTGGAGTTTGAGGGAACTGGGATAGCCCCTTGTCTTCCTCCCCTCCCTATTTGCACTTGAAGTCTTTCTTCTTTTGGGACCCCAAAGTATATTTAATGATACTGGCGAAAAGTCCTGTGGAACTACTTCATCTGGGGCTTTTTGACATGACAGTTACATTTTCAACTGTCTTTGCTGGAGCTCTCATCAGTTTTACACTAGGCTCTTGTAGATGTGATGATCTTCTAAATCCAGCTTACAGCTGTCAACAGACTCCAATTTGGACAGTTTGCCTGCATCTTAGATTTGTACCTCCATCCATCACAGTCAAGCCCTTCAATACAAAGCTGATGCTAAACTGCCTTTTGTCTTGCCTAAGGTAGGAATGTTTGAAATAGATTCCTGCATTTGTGTCTTTGGTTATCCGTACTTTGCTCTTATTTATTCTTAAAATAGCTCCCTCAAGTTTTGTCCTTAAAAATGTCTCTGTCATGAACAATGTCACTACAGAAAGGAGTTACCAGTGAGAAACAATTGGTCTTTGACTGCATGCAGGAGAGTGCTCTTCTGTGATCACCACATTGATAACCTTACTCTCTGTAGATTGAGATCATTACAGTATTAATTAGCTTCCAGAGATTCAATGCCTTTTTATATTTCTGCTTTGAAAGGGGTTGGCAAAAGTATCATTAAAAGGCATCTATCTCAATTGACGTGGAGTAGATGCCGCTGCAAGTGCCAGTGGTTTTAAGGCTAACTTTGAAGTTGAAAAACTGATCTCTGCAAGTGAGGCAGGAACTCCCAAGCTATGTCTTTCATGATATGTAACTGAGAACAGGTAAATAATTATCTGTGGCACAGGTCCTTAGAATACTTGGCACAAAAAAGTTTAATTATTTTGAGAGGTATGTTTGAAAAAAAGCATTCCTGTGCTGTTTAATTGCAGAACTAGGAAAGTAATTAGCCTCCCTCCATTTTCTCTTTTTCTCCTCAGATAGTATGATGTTGATGAAGAGGAAGCTCATAGCTAGGTTGTAGTGTGTATTTTTTCCCCCTCTTAACTGTATTCTGCTAAGAACATACCCATTTAACCATGGAACATGTTTGTTTCTATGAGACTCTTTCATGGATAAGGATGATAAGACTTACCTGATGTGGTTGAAATAATGTGAAGTGAAAATTGTTATATCTGATTTAAAAACAAGGTAACAAGAGTTGGAAATACTCATCAAACACATTAAGTAGTGCCCTTTTTTTGAGTATGCAAAGGACTTTCATTTCACAAAAAATGCTCAGTATTTTCAAGTGCAAATGCATTTTCAAAAATGTAACAAGCTTTGTTCGATTTTTGCAGTCAGACATTGGCCAGTGCTTTGCTGTCTTCTTCAGGTGGCATATTTTGAAATATGCATTTTCACTGTTAGAAAAGAAATAGACAAAATTAGGGAAGAAGAAGAGTTCTGAATTTAGTTAGCAGGAGCGAATATCTCTTTCTTTGGATCTTTAGGTTTTCAGCTTGTGTTATGTATTGTTCATCCTTATTAGAAAGAAGGACTAATTCCTATTCCACCCTCACAATGATTTATGACATTAGAATAAAATTTATGTATTTTAAGACTGTAGCAAGAGGTCAGCCTTTAGATTGCCCTAGAATCTCCATGATCTCTTTATTAGAAATAATGAAAATTATGTTCCATATGTGTTCTTTTGAGTTCAGGACATAAGAAAAACACCAATCACTACAAGATGTGTAATTATTCACTACAGTTTTCCATTCTAAATTTTTGTATGAAAACTGAAATCTTTTGTTGTAAATGGAAGTACAAACAGACTAACACAGCAGGGATATCATGGCAAAATGCTGTAGTATTCTACATGATTTGAACAACTGTGACTTTGAGCCAAAGTTTTTTATTTTCTTAAACAGAAAGAGGATCCTGACCAATTCAGTGGGCTTTGTATTGGCCTCAGTTCTTCACCAGCAAAAGAGAAATAGTAATTCAGAGTCACAATGATAGGAGAATACATGCAACGTAGACTTGGTACTGGTTTGGGTACCTAATGTTGTCTTGCATGTGTGACAGAATGGTGGTTCTACTTCTGTTGCTGCCATTGGCAAGAAAATTGTGGAAGCTATAAAGAAAAGCTGTGAAGCTGCCCTTCCCTCAAGTGTCTGAGCAGTCAGGGCAATACAAACACCATCTGCAGCCCCTACAGGTGGTTAATCCCACCTATGTATAGAGCGTATGTCAAGCCCGTTGATGCTAGATAATTCAATTTCTAGTAATTACCATACTCGAGGTAATTTCCAGGAATAGAGTGTGCATAGAGAAAGTGGACAGTAAAGCTCTCCATCTCTTGAAACAGACTGAGTTAAGGAGAAAATAACACCTTTCACTTTCTGTCTCAGATATCTTCTTATGCTTGAATAAGCAAGGATATATATTTGGTTTGGAAATACAATGCTTTCTTTGTAATGAAGGCACAATAAATTGTGGATTAAGCAATTTCCTTCAAACTTACCTTAAAGTGGCGTATGTTTTAAATATTAACATTTATGTAACTGATATGCTTTATAAGATCATTGCAGTTTAAATTTGGTAGCTAAAAATCTAAGCATACTTTCTTAGAAGAGGAAGAAGAAATTTTCTTTGTTTTCTGGAACCATCAGAGTTTCAAGACTTGATTTCCCTGACAAAAGCATTACAAATAAGGAGAGGGCACACTTAAAGGAATGGATTTCCATATGCTGAGATGTAATGAAAGCAAAATGAGACTGGTTAGAAGTTGCTGGCTTTATGCATTGGAGGTGAAGTTTAAAAGCTGTCATGTTTAGTGATGCAGTTTGTTTGGCTAAGCAGCTGGAAATCTGTTTTTTGGATAGGAATGAAAAGCCATGCTTCAGGACAAAACATGAAAGCAAATTATTATTATGCCTGCTGAGGGAAGTTTCAGCACTTTACATAAAAATAAACAAGCTTCCCACACACATACATTTTAAAGCTCTATACATGAACTGCAAATTGCTGCCAAGGAAAGTGCATGTTTTTATTTTAGTTGATATATTTTAATTGGATTTTAAGTGGTTTGTGAATAAAACTGCTTTACATTAATGCATTGTCTCTCATTTAGTAAGTATCCAAACATCTGAACTGCTTAATAAGGAGATTAATGGGTAATGTGGGAGAATTGGTATGGAAACAACTTTCCTTCCATGTTGCTCTCCTTCCTTTTTATATGTGTATCAGATTTTGTTTCTGTGCTGAGAGTTATTCCCAGTTGTTTTGTTGCCTTTTGATGATTTTTTTCTTACTCTTTTGTTCTTTATTTTCTACTGTTTTTCCAGAGATGCCCTATTTTGTTCACACAGTTTCTGAAAGCTCAGGCCGCTTCATATGCTTGTACGGAGGCTTGAGAAGAAGAGAATAGAAGGGTGTATGCCCTGCTGCACATACCAAGCAGCTGGGTACAAAACCAAGTTAATTCTCTGCTGAGCAGCAGCAGTTCCAGTGAGAAGCACCCACCAGCTCTAAGGAGGGCCTGGGAAGCACATTTGACAGCCAAACAAGTTACAGGGCAGGGGCGCAACCTTGTGCTATCTGTTGTTTGGGTCTAAGTTATTTAATAATGTAAAGGGTGGTTCCACAACTTAATGGGCTTCTAGCTAAACAGCTGCACAGGTAACACTGTTAATATGTACAGACACTCCCCTTCCCCTTTAATTATCCAATGTTATCATGTTTCCCCATCTATCTTCTACTCCACTTCTGAAGGTAGCTTTCTACCCAGATGCCTCAGTCCCATCCCTGGGGATGGTGCAGGGCTGGTGCTCTGCATGACAGGCAGAATGTGAGTGGTACAGATGAGAGCTGCTGAATGTGCACAGAGCTCCTGCCTTGTTGTGAAGCAGACAGCTTTAGAAAATGGTTGTTGCTGACAGGCTAACCAGTGGCTTTGCTGTACGTTGCAGGGGTTGACATTTCATGTAGAAGAATGGGAAAAATATCATTTGTAGGATTTTGCCCTTGCTCATCAATAATCCCATTTATGAGCCACAGAATAGTCAAAGAACAAGAGCCAGCAAATTCAGATTACAGCATATTTCTATTAATTCCTTCATTATTCTGCTAAAAAACAACAGTGTGGTTTCTCTGAAACTAACAGAGAATACAGCATTGGTTTTCACTTAATTGGCTCCTTTGAAACCATCTCCTTTGGGAAACAGGATGTTGTTAGTGCAGAGGGCACTGCAGAAAAACAGGCTAACAATACGTGTAACATGCATTCTAGCACAGCTGTATGCTGGGGGTATATTTGAGCTGTAATAATAGCTAAATAGCTTTCAGGAAGAAATGAAAACTTGAATGTAGCTTTGTCAGGAAGCCTGCACTAGCACATAAAATTAGTTTGACTGTAAAACATAACATTTTCAAATTGTCCAGTGGAAATATCACTTCACAGAAACAGAGATTGACCTTCATTGGAAGTCCTTATTCTGATAGTCAAAAGATCAGATCGCTTAGAAAGGTAATACAGAAGATCACTGATCGTGAAAAATATGGGATTATGCTGACAATTTAAATGTAGTCTCTAATCTATACTTTAGTGTGATTTCCTTTTCTTAGCACATGTGAGAGTTCTAATTCCTGTCTCAAGTGTTAGCAATTGTGTTAAGTATTTGTAAGACTTTTGTTTTCCCCCCTGAAGATAGTATCATTTAAATGTAACAGGATGAACACCACCTTCATCTTTGTTTCTGTTGCTGGAAAAGATTCCAGTTTATAAATAAGGCAGTTCAGTGAGTTGTTGTCTTACTGAAATTTTATCAAGATTATCATCACTGCTTAAATTTGGCTTAATATCATGGAAAAGTAGTTAGGACTATTTTCAAATAGTTGCTACATTTAAGAAAGTGAATTGTTGCACTCGGCACCTCAAGCGAATGGGCACCTGGAAAAAATGGTGTCAGGGTGGATATTCTGTGTAGAGGAAAATATTTGGGAAGAGTGCTTTTACTGTGCGTGAGTTTCATACCAAGCGTTGTTGAATTGCTCAAGTTTTGCTTTTAAAATACAATTAAAAAAAAAAGTTTAAAAATAAATGCAGTGGATAAAAAGTGCAGCCCTTCTCAAGCACTGTGTGTACTGTACCCTCATAACTTTTCATGTGTATATTAAGCCATTTTGTGGGGAGAATCATTTAGAACTTAGGTGCCCAACCTTTTGGCTGGCCCAGGCCATATTAAGGAAAGAGGAATTGTCTTGGGTACACATAAAATGTAAAATATAGTTAATGTATGTAAGTAACAAAACTTGTTTTTTAATTTGTTTGTTTGTTTGTCTGTTTAAACATAATAGAGAGCAACAAAAGCATAAGACTTTGTGGGAATCATCAAACTTGTTTCTGTGAAACTAATGCATCAGTCTGGTTTGATGGAAGTGGGTGCAATTCTTTGTGAGTTCTCAAGGTGCTCAGCAGAGATTTCTGGTCTAATTTGACTCTTCCTATGTGCTTCATCCTTGAAAACACAAATACATGTACTGCCAAAAAGTGATGACATGAATAACATGAGTGAAGCAAGGGATATTTTTCTCTCTTAAGATAGGTCTCATAAAAGTCTGTTAAAGAGACACGATCAGTTTTTGATATGTGTTGAGTGTCTGATTAGATGATTAGAACTGTATACATCCTGTTTGAAATGATCATTTTAAATATCTATTTAAAATTTATAAAAGCTTCTGAAGGTAGCTTTCCAGGAATAGTATCTTTCTGTGAATACTTTCTGTACTTTCTGTGAATTTGTTCATTGAGTTTATGGGTTAACAGCTACTCTGCTCCCATCCCTGTTGTGTTAGCATGGTCTTACCTTGTTAGTCTTCCCCTGAAGTCCTTTCTCACAGTACTTCAGGGAACAGCTCATCCTTGGCCTGCTGAGGAGCTGGAGCAAACCTCTGTCCAGAAAGGTCAGGAGAGCAACAGCTGGGTGAGCAACTCCAGCTGCTGTGACAGCTGCCTTTGAACTTGCACTGAGCAAAGCTCCCTTATAGGATGTACAAAGGTGGTCATAGCAGACAGAAACATCTTCTAGACTCCTGTCAAAACGTGTCTTACTCCTTAACTTTGTTCTGAATAATAATAAAGTTGAACAAAGTGCTAGGTTGAATTTTGTAAATAGACAGGTGGGGTTTTTTTTCAGTAAGACTGCTTTTCCTGGTGAGGCAGATGGCTCCTTGAAGTTCACATTAATAGCAATAAAATGTGGTGATTGGACAAGTAGAAATGGTTTCAAACTTAAAGAGAGTAGATTTAGGGAAATAGATATAAGGAAAAAATATTTTACAATGAGGGTGGTGAGGCACTGGAACAGGTTGCACAGAGAGGTGGTGGATGCCCCATTCCTGGAGGTGTTCAAGGCCAGGCTGGACAGGGCTCTGAGCAACCTGATCTGCTGTAGGTGTCCCTGTTCATTGCAGGGGAGTTGGACTAGGTGACCTTTAGAGGTCCCTTCCCACTGTAAGGATTCTGTGATTCTATGAAAATGATACATGTATTAAAATAAAAATAAACAACCCACCCCCAAAGAGTCACAACATCTGGTTCATTTGCATGGAGATAAAATCTTCCTGAAAATAACTTCAATTTGGGAAAACAGCTCAAGCTCAGTTATATTATCTGAGCCTGCTGCAGTTCTGTCCTGCAGGGGATGAAGCTAATGCCCTGTCCAGTTGCATGTTCAGTGATCTATTAGTTAAAAGTAGTTTTTCTCCTTTTGGCTAAGGAAAAGGCACATCTTTTAAGTCTTATGTTAATTCTCCAGTGCTTTAGATCACTTAACAGGCCTGGCATTTGCAGGATGGAAGTGCTATTTGCATAATATCAATAGCTTTGCCATGGGAGAAAGAGATCCTTTTATTTTCTGGGGTGCATTCATACAGACACTCTGCCAGATGTTTTGGTGAAGTTTGCATTATTGCTTTTGCCAAAAAGATGGTTTTGCGAAACTTACCTTGATATTAGGAGGTGACTCAACTGTGAGTACTCACTGTAATTGTATGTAGTCCCTAATATTCAAACAGAGCCAAGAAATGCTGCTTAATCTCTTCTGATGGTTAAATTGTAATTTCTCTTAACGCTGATTTGGCTGACACGCTCTGTTTCCTAGTCAATTGAGGGTGATTTGGACCAAGGAGCTGGCAAGGCTACGGTATTTACGTAATGCCTTTTTTTCTGTGAACCTCAAATGTGGATGGAAACAGCCTCTAATCTTCTTAGTGATCTAAGCAAAGATTGAACGCTTTGGGTCAAGCTGGTTTTCGAATAGGCTCAGAAAACAAAACAAAATCAGAAAAAAGAAATCCCTTCACAGTGATTACAAATTGAAATATTACCGACCAAGCTAGTTAATATTTCAGTAGTCGATAATATTTTTGATACTCCCCTCATTTGCAAAGACCATATAATTTGTTTTCAACCATACTCTTTGAGACTTCTTGGAAGAAGAACAAACAGCCCTTGTATTAGGCTCTGGGCACTGTTCGCATTCATTCCCGTTGGGCTAGTTTTAAGTTGTATCATGAGGGATGAAAATGCAAGTGTCAGAATAAGCAGCGTTACAGAGGCTTCCCTTCCTTGATGAGCTTTGAATGGCTGGAAAAGATTGCAGACTTGACCTAAATCCTTCTTGCACATGGTAAGAGATGGAGCTCATGAGGTGGCTGTGTCTATAACTCAGTTATTAAAACATTCTGACTGATTTTTGTGGTGTGTTTCAGAAATGTGGCTTTTCAGAAACTATTACTGTCAAATTAAAAATGTGTTTTAGAAAACAAAATAATTTAAGTGGATAAATATGGTGCACTTAGGCTAGAAGTGACACTTCAAACTTCATTAGAAAAGACATTTCATAATTCATGTGTCTTGACTCCCTGTTTTATTTTTCTGAACAGTGTGCAAGTGCAGTAGATACAAACGAAGGGGAAAAAAATTAGTTTATCTTACTAGCAGTTTAGTTTTTCTTCAGGCTTAGTTCCCCTATCCAGAAAAAGTATGTTAAGACATGTAATGTGAGTTCACACTATCTAAAATTATTCAGATCGATTTTTCAGAGCATGAAAGCTCGTAAGAGCAGCTGGTCCTCTGAAAATCTGCATTCTCATGCTTACAAACCAAATGGTTCACTTCTTATGTGGTTACTTTTCTGCTGGCTGTAACAGCAGACATATATTTTTTTTCTTCACTTCACGTTCAATAATAGAATCAAGATTATATCCATCCCCTGCTTGAACTTGCCACTGCTGCATTCATTAACGTTCTGAATATTAGATGCAAATTGTTTCTAATTAACATGCTTCTAAATAAAGAAAAAAAGGTATTCTTAAATACATGTGTGCCATCTGATTAAATAGCATTTTATTCTCTGTTATGAAGACCTTTACAATTTTAGGACCTTTTTGAAATTGTTGTTGTTATTATCCTTTTACAGCCATTATTATTCCTGTAAGTGGTGCATCGTAGAATGAAACCCTTTTTATCTGTGTTGTAGTTAATAACTAGAAATAGCCTTCTGAAAACATAGTAAGGCAGGTAAGAACATGTTTAGTTATTGAGAGAAAAGAATGCCAATTAACCATACTCTGCTTTAAAGTAGTATAATTTTGACTTTTCCACTAAGCAAAGGGAAATACTTAACAGCTGCTGTCTTTGCAGTATGAGTTGTCAAGGTAGCATACATTAGAAAGAGAGAAATGCTTCTGTGTCATTTTTTCTCCCTTCACCTGCAAAGTAGAAAATATGATTTGCTAAAAAATAATAATAATATGTTTTTTTTAAATGTCTCAACTTTGACACTATGATTACCCAGAAGTAGGTATAAAGAGCATAAGAAAAGTTTGGTTCTCATCATAAAGCATCATATAGCATCATAAAATTTGAAAACATTTAGGAAGGAAGGAAAAAATCTATATACGCTTTTCAATATATGTGTATATATTCTTTTTTAAGGGCTCAAAATGTTTATACACACATGGTTGCAGTAATCAGGGTAGATTATCACAGGAGTCCAGATGGTGCTTGTGAGATTTTATCGAGGAAGTCGATCAAATCTGACCATTGGATTCAGTGTTGTTATACCAATTGAAAGAAATACGAAATAAAATGGAGGTTGTGGCCTTAGAAAGCAGTCAGTCAGTGAGATTAAGCCAATTTAACATTGCTCAGCCCTTCCTCCCTTCTCCCCCCTCTCCCCATTCCAGCAGCATGATCCCATTACTCCTTTTTGGCTGCTCTGCTACACGTGTCCAAGCCACAGAGAACACCATCTCCTTCACTGTGTTAGTTTTTGCCTGGGTGAGAAATTCTCTCGGCACTGGGGAACAAACGGGGGTGCCAGCATCAGTGGGAACCCACAGCCAGAGGCCACAGAACAGCATCTGGGAATGGCAGCGTGGACTTAAGTCAGACTGAAAACAATGTGAAGTGCAGCCAGAGCGCTACATGTATTGTGCCCTCTGTAACCTCCGCTGTAACACAGGAGAACACAGAGAAATATGCCACTAGGCTAATTAAGGGCTCTTCTTCTAAAGAGGCTTTTGTTTCAAGCTTTTCTTCTGCAGATCTTCTGAATGTAGCCATCTATTTCCTCAGGTTTAGGCTTGTCCATAGTCTTAGCTGTAGAGAAAATAGCCTTTATGAAACCACAGTAACAAGGCAAATTTTAAAGCCTTGGTTAAGATTTTGTCTTATTTTAATATATACACCAATATGGTACAGGATATGCAAATTTTATGTTTTGCACTGGGTATGCAAGCATTTAACACTAGCATACTGTTGTAGACATTATTTTATTGTTTTGTTTCTGACAAAGATTTCTTGCATCACTAATAACAAATGGTTGCGACTCAAGGAAAGTGTAAGAAAAAGACTTTAATCATGAGCACGAGTG
Source organism: Tetrao urogallus (assembly GCF_951394365.1). Taxonomy (NCBI): domain Eukaryota; kingdom Metazoa; phylum Chordata; class Aves; order Galliformes; family Phasianidae; genus Tetrao; species Tetrao urogallus. The sequence continues at coordinate 51,158,938 of NC_136815.1, read as the reverse complement.
CTCAGCTATTCTATAATAGCCCTGTTCATGAAGCTGGATGTTGCTTACATGTATGTTATTTGAAATAGAAAGACTTATTTAAGTGAGGCTTCTCTTGTCAGAGAGGGGATCTGCATGTTTTCCTCTAAAAGCAGTGTCAATCTGACTTCTGCTTTAGTGGAAGTTGTGAATGGTTATTAGTGATTTCAGTAGAATTTTGGAGTTTTTTCATGCTTAGTGTGTATGAAAAAATCTATTAATATTTCTTTAAATCAGCTGCATCTGTGTCTGAAAACATCCATGAATGTCTTATTTGAAAGCCAGTGCTTTTGCAGCTCTTGCTGATTTTTAAAATATTTGTACCACTTCAGTAAATGAGATCAGATTCAGCTTGACCACTGCTTTCTGTCCTTTCACAAACTGATAGGGATACAGTTCTCTTCCACATTCATAAAAAAGTAAAGAAATATACAATGTTAAAACTGGTTTGAGTTAGGTACACTTTCCCAAATTTAATACTGCAAGATTGCTTTTTTTTCCCATTCACTACTGTCTTCTTTCTTTTTTCTTTTTCCTTCTTTCTTCCTTCTTCTTTTTTCTTTTTTTGAATAAAAAGGCAATGTCTTTGTTTATCCACTTTTACAGGATGAGATCAACCAGTCTTAGAAAACATACCACAATTTCCACCTTAGCTTAAATGTCCTTACTGGATTTTTGTGCCTGAAATATCCCATTGTATTTCCTTTCATTTTATCTCATGCTCTGTACTGATAATTAAAGCAATGGGGCACTGTTTGTAATTGCTATTTATTTTTCTCTCTAGCTGTGTGCCGCCCACCTGCCAACCCGATCAGAGGCACCGAACCACTATCAAGCAGTGTGCCGGGCTCTGTTTGCTGAAACAATGGAGCTGTACACTTTCTTGGCCAAAATTAAAAGTGCAAAAGAGGTAAGCTTTTGAACTTGTTTTTATGTGAATTAGGATTACAAAATCACTTCTGTACCCAGCCAGCTGTAGATGTCAAATGCTTCTGAAAACTGACGGTAGTGTTAAGGCAGAGTAGTTCTACAGCCAAGTTATGGTGGGGTTTGCATTATGTTATGTTTTTTTTTTAGTTTTCCTTTGGTCTATCAGCATCTGCATCAGCATCACAGGAATTGTCAGTAGTTGTGGCCAGTCTATTTGGGAGGAAACCAGAGCATTTACTTGGAATGTTCTTTCATTCCAGCATACAAATATGCGATGTGTTTGAGTCTGAAAACTTCTCTGGTGTTTCAGGGATGTTGTTGAGAGTCTGAGCTTTAACTGTTGTTCCTCAGCTCCTTCTTATGCCTTGTCTTTGGCTGGGAATTTTCTAGGTTCTTCTTGCTCGTGTTTTGTCTCCAGTCAGCAACTTTCCTTACCTTTCCTGTATGGTTGGCTTGTCTGTCACGTACTTCACAGCAGAGTCAACTGAAATAAATAAATACATAAATCCACTTGTAGGTAATGCTTCCTGTGTTTACTGCTGGCTTGGTTGTTACTGTTGTCTGAAAGGCTATCCTATGAACCACTTCAGTTAAATTATTTGGCTGGAGAATAACTTTGAGGGTGGGTGGATTTTTCTTGATGATGGTTGATAGTTTTGGTGATCTGATCTGCAGAATAGCTCCATAAATTGTCTCATATTAACACATCGTGTTTATTTCATTGGAAAGCCAGCAAGTGGGGGGAAAGGCAGAAAGGTAAAGATGCTTTTAAAGACTGGCTTCTTCACAAAAGCGAATCCGACAATTACTCTTTTTTAATAAAAATCTGAGGGGTTTTCTTCTGTGTAAGGTCCAAATAACCTTTTGAAAAGCAGTGGAAAATCTTACAGGTTGATACAACTATTATGCTTCTCAAAGAGGCTCAGTTGTTTCACCCGTGCGTGCATACTCCCACTACTTTGCTTCTGCTGATCTTAGAAAAAGTATGCAGCAAGTAAATAAAAAGTAAAAAATGATAATAAAAAAAGGATCTGTCCTTGTCAAGATAATGAGCTGAATCAGTTCATTGTTGGGTCAGATGGGCCCTGGAGCAGCACAAGAGAGTTCTGTTGTCACACTGGTGGAAGATGCAACTAGTCAGAGGCATAAGAGGCTGGTGCTGTTCTTCCTGTTCAGAGACATGGCTGAGATGAATCCATCCAATGGGGACACTCCTCCAGTGATATTTTTCTATTGCACAGGGTCAAGTTTCACCTCCATTTGTCCTCCAGTCCTTCTCAAGCTGAAAGCAATTTTTAAACTGAAGCAGTATCATATGTGGATAATTTCGACAGTGTCAGCATGGCTAAAGAGCCACTTGTTTTCTGAAGTGCCTGTGGTACAGTTCATCTGCACTCAATGCAGATAACACCAAGAGCATCTCAGTTCTAAAGCCATCTCCTGAACCTTGACATCATTAATTTCACATCTGAGCATTTGACTGCTCCTTATTGTCCCAACCATTGGATATACTAATTGAATGATGTGTGCTAGAAATGTCTTAACTAACAGCTAGTGCAAAGTCTGTGCTGAGGCTCGAAGATAAGACCCTTTGGGCTTCTTTTTCCCAGTTAGAGAAGTGCATTTCCAGCAGTTATTAAAGATTTCAATGACATTAAGTGGTAATGAGGTGTCTGTATTGCTAATGTTGCAGTGAAATGCTGTGTTTTATAATTATTTCAATTATCTTAAAAACATTTTTTTGTTTGTTTATTAAAATAAGCACAGGGATGTTTTGAACGTGTAGATTATTTAATCATCTTGTAATTGGACATAAAAACCCAACATCTGATAACACCACAGAACATACTATGGGTTAATCGCAAAGGAAGGGAACCATTTGCCTCTCAAAGGCTCTTAGGGATTGTTTCAAAGCACATTTAGGTCAGAGGAGGTAATCCTTGTAGATGGAATTCTGGCCCTACCGAAACCAATGAGACTTTTATCACTGCACTTCCTGAAGCCAGAATTTTGATCCTTTGATTTAATGTTAGCCTGGATCAGTCTCCCTGTGGGCATAAAAGACATGAGCAAGAAAATAGTCCAGAAGCAGCTTGTAAGACCATGAATTCCTTTTCTGATGTGCTAGACCCTTGCTTGTAGTTTTTATCCAACTATAGGTTCAGATACAGCATGATTCTTGAAAATAACTTAGCATAAAAAGGAAAAATAGATGAAGCAAATACAAGATGGAATGCTGTAAATGTTGTTATTACCATTTTTAAATAATCTCTATGGTTTATACTTTAGACAGGTAGAAGTCGTGATCACGGTAGGTTTGTACCACTGAAAACTGCAGTATTATTGATGTGTTCTTATTCAAATACATGGAAGAATCTTTATTTGTGAGGAATATGGTTAAGCACAATTCAAGTCAATAAATTCCCTTTCATTTTTTAATGGTCATATGAGTAGGGGTATAAAGGAGAGAAATGTATCATACTTAAGTGAGAATATTTTATCATCATCAATTTGTGGTGATTGCAATGATAAGGAATTGGGGAAAAACAAGTCATATGTATCAGCTTCAATTAAAAAAAAGAACAGATTTATACTGTGTAATATTGTGTCTCTGATACTCAAGATACCAGGAGTTTTAAACTATTAGTTTATTTTGAAAACTGGGAACTTAATTTGGAGAGCTTCCTTTAGAATCCTTCAAACCTAGACACAGTTGTGGCAATGAGATGAAAATAAAATTAAAAATTCTAAATAGGGGGGGAATCCTCTAAAATGACTTGAAGTAACTTTCCTCTGAATAAAGGCCACTTGGGCTCATACTAGGACAATTGTGTTGTATCTGGAGATCCATTTCCCATATACATGAAGCTCACTCTTTTTGCTCAGTAGGCACTTAAACAGCCAACAGAATTTCAGTGGAAGAGGGAGAACTGGTCTGCAGAAATTCACTCTCCAAGAATGGACTAAATCTGATCTTGTAGTATAGCACAGAATGGGGTCAGCAACAAAGTATGCTTTGAAAGAGGTAGAAAAAAATATTACTGTGATGCTGTTTTCAATTTGCCTCCATACCAACTTGTCAGGATTTTGAAAGTTATTGGCATTTAAGTGGGCTGGATTGGGGACAGGATGTATGGACCTGTAGGATCATGTTTAGTTACCAACACATCTAACAGGCATTCACGTGTTTCCAGTCTGTCACGTGAACATCGCTATCATCATAGCAAATGGAGCGTAGCTTCAGATAGGGCTTTACTGGCACGCATTTGGGTGAGTGCATTACTCAGAAATGATGAAACAGTGAGTGAGCCATTAATGTCATCTCCATGGATGTCACATAAAATGTTTCAGGCATTTTGTCACATACTTGATATTATTGGATTTGGATTAAAATCCATTTGAATTTTATTTCCGGTCTGATTCTTTGTGTTTAAGGGGTCAGCAGCAGAGATGACTTGCAGACAGGCAGATGACGTTTCCACTTTTAAATAAGAGAATGAAATGTTAGGTCTAATAGTTGTAAAGGGAGAACTCAAGCCAGAGATGAGACAGGTATGATACTACCATTGCAATAATTAAAAAAACCCAACAGAATAACAGCAGTAAAAATGCATATTTCTTCAGAACAAGAGCAGCGAGTCCCAGCGTGGGGTTGAAATTTAGTTCATTAATCTGACCTAACTTTGCATCTTTTTGCAGGGTAAAGGTATTGTATCATGTTTACTGGGTTGGCTTATTTTTCAGCTTCCTGGCAGCATCTGTATGCTGCTCAGGCTCTGCAAAAGTTGCCCTTGCTGCAGATGCACCCTGTGTACCATCTGCTGCCATCCAGAAGTGGTCTTTGGATGGGCTAAGATCTACTAACTCCATATCCCGCTGTGCAGACACTTACAGCTGATGTCAAAAATAAGACACAGCTTATTTCTCGCCTTAGGCGGGAAGCTTTTAAAATTGCAGTAAGGAACTTCCTCAAAAAGGGGATTTCCTCATTCTTAGTTTAACAGTGGACAACGCTGTTAAATGGACGACAAGGTGGAGGAAATTTATGTGTGTGTGAAGGTAGCTTGAATGACTATGAAAATGAATGTAGTCTGAAAGAAAAGATCTGCAAGAAAGACATTGAGGCCCTGGAACGTGTTCTATGATTTTTTTTTTTTCAGAATCATCAAAAAGTCATTGAGATCACCTTTGCTGGCACCTAGTAATAGACAGAACTGAAGGCACAAATGATTGATAGCCATGAGATAAATGTTGTGGAGTATCTGTAAAAGGTCACATATATTGCTCAAAGATGGCAACAAGTGTGACTCTGAGAGACACAGTGAGGCTATTTAAGCAAGGAATACAGAAATTGCTGTTATAGACTGGAGTGCAGATCCAGTCTGCTGTCTGTTGTGAGGCTGATTTATGGAGAGCTTATCTTCCCTAGTCCTCCTTCAACTCCATGTTACAGCCCAGGCTTACTTCCTTTGAAGGAAATGCTCCACATGTGCTTACTGCCTGAGTGACCAGTAATGCATCCTTGCTGCAAAAAAAGTTTATGGTGTCTAGGGCTGCATTAGGTAAAGTATTGCCAGCAGGCCGAGGGAGGTGATCGTTCTTGTTGGTGAGGCCATGCTGACAGTGCAGAGTCCAGTTCTGGGCTCCCAGTATAAGAGAGACATGGACATACTGAAGAGAGTCCAATGAAGGGCCAGGAAGATGATGAAGGGACTTGAATATATCTCCTGTGAGGACAGGATGAGTGAGCTGGGACTGTGCAGCCTGGAGAAGAAGAGGCTCAGGAGGGAATGATATCAATGTCTATAAATAGTGGAAGGGGGGATGCAAAGGGAACAGGGCCAGGCTCTTTCCAGTGGTGCCCAGTGCCAGCACACGAGGCCATGGGCACAAACTGGAGCACAGAAGGTTCCCTCTGAACAGCAGGCAGCATTTCTGTGCTGTGCAGGTGACGGAGCACTGGCACAGGCTGCCCAGAGGCTGTGGGGTCTCCTCCTTGGAGGTCTGCAGAAGCCGCCTGGCCGTGGGCCTGGGCACCCTGCTCTGGTGGCCCTGCTGCAGCGGGGCTGGGACTGGGGGACATGAAAAGTAAAGTACTGCCCACTTCAGCTGTTCTGGGATCTTGTGAGTGGTACCCACCAATACTGATCTCAGCCTGTAGCAGAACTAATTGTTTGTGACTGAGCTGTGAGTGGTAAACACACAACTGGCACAGCTGGTGCTTAAAGGCAGCATGTGATGTGGACAGCAGTTTACTACAGCAAGCATTTTGTAGGTACATGTCTTAATGTGCTACTTGTCTCAAAATGGACACATATCTCCAAATTTCTTGAAATGGAGGCACATCCTGAAGTACAAAGATTAATGTTCCTACCAAATAATTAAAATTTTATATAGTTTTTTAATTGCTCACATCTTCAATTGCAGTGGGAGTTCATTGAAAACTTGTCCATAATTTCATTATGCACGGTATGCCTTTTAATTAACTAAGTTGTTAGTAGAATACAGATGAGTCTCCAATCTGTTATTTCTGTACTGCTAAACTCTGCTACCTATGATTTCTGTCCTTTCTAATATAAAATCACAATTCTTTCAGTCTGTCTGGATATATTTTAACATTACATATAGGAGAATGTTAATCTGCAAAGCATAATAAAACATGTAAGTAAAAATTAAATTGTTCCTTTTTTTTTCCCTCTAGCTTCATGCTATGTAAAGGCTCAACTGGAAAACAGTTAATTAAGAAAGTAGATTGTTACTTTTCATTTAACATGGCTATACTGGTGTATTATTGTACAAAATATTGTTACAAAGGTAGTTAGTTAATAGGTACCTAAATAATGTTAATGGATAACTTATTTTGGAAATACAGTCATTAACCAAGTTACTCCTAATAGTCTCATGACTATGAAAGCTGTTAAATGCACTTGCTTGGATTATCAGAAAGCTCAGCTGGAGAAACTGATCCACAAACCTTTCTGCTTTTACCTTGATCTGCCTGCACTCCCAGGCTTGCAGTGATTACACTTCTGCAACTGTGTTGTCATCAAGCTTGCGACCACATCACAATTTGTTTGACCCCTCAGTTTTGGAGCCACTGCAATCTTTTTAATGAGGGAGAAGTCTACTTGTTTTATAGTGTGTGTGTCTGTTGTGGGCATTGTAATTCAGTGTTTCAAATATTTGGTTGGTTTCTTTTGTTTGTGTTTCCCTCTTTCTTAATAGTATGTTAAGCAGTACTGCTGCTTAAGGTCACTACTGCTCTTTCTGGAACCCACACCACTGTTTATGAGAAAATTTTTTCTGATATTCAGTGATAATCTTAAAATGACATGAAGAATGAGGGAATTTTTTAGAGACTGATGAAACTTCCTTCAACAATTGTCACCTGAGTTAAAGGAGTTTGGGCATCTTCATAAAGAGCACATTTCTTATGAAGGAAGGCTGAGGGGGCTGCGCTTGTTCAACCTGAAGAAGAGAAGGCAGCAGGGAGCCTCGTTGTAGCCTTTCTGTACTTAAAGGGAGCTTATAAGCAGGAGGGAGACTGACATTTTACATGAGCAGATAGTGATACAACAAGGGGGGAAGATTTATTTTGGATGTTAGGAAGAAGTTTCTTACTTTGAGTGTTGTGGAGTGGTGGAAGAGGTTTGCCAGAGAAGCTGTGGTGCCCCATCCCTGGAGGCACTCAAGGCCAGGTTGGATGGGCCCTGGGCAGCTGAGCTAGCAGCCCTGCTGATGCCAAGGCGTTGGGGATGGCTGGGCTTTGAGGTCGCTTCCAACCCAAGCCATTCTGTGATTCTGTGAAGTGTAGTAATGCTGCTGGCTGAGCCTTTGGAATTTAAATCAGGATGGATAGTTGAATACATAAAAGCAGTTTTTCCCCGAAGACGTGTTACATATTTTTAATTGACACAAAAGGTGGAAGAACACGTTATTAGTTCCCCTAATAGCAGTGTAAGAAGAATCACTTGCATCAGTGACCAAACGAACAAGAATTCATATTCTGGGAACTGCAGGTGGTTGTGTTGTGAGACTGGTGAAAGACAAAATGAAGGTCTGCATTCCTGAGAATATCATTTTCAATAAAACGTTGTGTTTTAGAGCACTTTGTGGAAGCAAGTCCTTGATGCTTTGCTGACAAGTGCCTTACATAAGCTCCCATCTGTCACTAGGCATAGGAGCGCGTGTCCCAAATGGGGGACAAATGTGGGACACAGAGCAGCAGCAAATCAGCTGCCAACTTTTAATAGCAAAGGAAGACATTTAAAGAAATTTGGTAATTTTGTTACTAGCGTTTATCACACAGTGCAGTTGGAGGAAAAAAAAGGCCAAATGCTGTAATGGTTTAAAAAAGCCAGAGCTGTTGAAACCCTTGCTGCCTACACATCTACCCCTTATTTCCTGAATGTGTGCCCAGCCTGTAATAGATGAATCAGATCTGTGGTATGGGTCTGAGGTTCTGGGATCATTTAGAAAAACCCTTTTAAGATATTTTTACTTTCCAAAAAGGAAACCCATTTAGGCTTATTGTATTTATTATTCTGTAATGGATTTCCTTAATCCACCCTCTCATGGGTAAGAACAAATGGACACAGCAGCTGAGGTTAGTCAAAGGTTTTGGACCAAATGAAGTTTTACGAATGGTCTGTTGTGTTGTAAATGTTTGGTTTCCATAATTTACGACTGCAACCTATTCTGAAACCTACTGATAATGGCAGAGGGTGCTGGAAGGAAAGGGTAATATTTCATTTTGTCTAGAAATTTAAATGTAATCGTTTGTCATTGTGAATTTATTCCTTCCTAAGCAGCACCTGACAGATGAAGAAGAATTAGAGAAATTTTCATAAATCCTGACTGCAAGGACAGAGTATTGTTTCTTTTTCTCCTGGTTTTCCAAAGCTATCTATATTTTACAGCGATGGAAATTACTTCACAGTTCTCTAATTACTGAATGATGAGCCGCTTTTAGGGGGTCTGAGCTGGGTAAGACAGATGTATGCCAGTGACAAAGTGAGTTGTTCTCCCTGCAGGTTTTCCTCCCCAAACAGCTCAGTGTTGGGTGGAGTGGGTGTCTGTGCCCACACTGAGAAGTGCCAGGAGCTCTCAGCTGGATGAGGAGGAGAAGGATTCTAGCCTCAGCAGTAGCCTGTGCTTATGCCAGCTCATTTGTGTTGTACCACTTCTCTTTGGGAGACTTGCTGCATGGATGCTGGGTTTGGCTCTCGTAGCTCCCCAGTGTTTGATAGCCAGCATCACTTACACCTGAGCTTTCTGAAGCAGAAACTCCCCCTTTAGCTATGTTACAGATAAACTAATTAGGTGGTTGCCTTATTTGGAAGATCTTTCAGATGTTTAGGTGTTGAGTTTTGGGTTGTTGTTTTTTTTTTTCCATTTCTTATTCTTTACTGTGAAGAAAAATATGTTGTAGTCTTTTTAGCTTCATGGAATATTTATGTCAGCCAAAGGCATCAGCCTTTTGGCATAAATCTGCCTAGTTAAGTGTATTGTAGGGATCATCACTGCTGAAGTGGGTAATTGCTGCAGGTCTTGGTAAACAAAGTGAAGGTTAAGCATCTGGAACATGTTAATTTTAAAAAATTAATATGTACCTTCCAGCAGGTACATGGAAAGGAGGAGCAAATCTGACAGCTGTGAGTTCATTTGCTGAAGATAATTATCTATTATGATGAAGGAAAAGGAGAAAGCCTTCAAATGATTTTATGGTTTGCAATTTATTAGTAAATGTTAGCCATTCACAAGAAAGCAAATAAATTACAGTTCAAGATACCACCATCCTCAAAATTATTACTTCAGCTTTGGAAATAACACAGAAAAGAAGAAATGCTGGATGGGAAAATATGAATAAATGAGGCTTTTATGTTACTAGTTCTTACCATTTTTGTTGCTTTTTTTCCCTATGAAAAAGGGTTATGGCCTGTAAGTGTTAGACTGAATGCTGTGCACTGCAGCAGAGCCAACACAAGTTTTCATGTGAACAGTCTTTCCCAGCTGGGCATTCTGTGGCAATGCTGCAAGTCATGCCAAAAGATTCCTGGAGTATGCGGTGGTAACTTACTTCTGTAGCATAGGTGATTTATGGGTTTTCTGAGAGTCTTCCTATAAATTATGTATTGTTTTTTATAGCACAGGGGTGGTATTTCTTCTTTGATGTGAAAGCAAGTGTGCTATTCGCTTAAATAAGACAATAAATAATCCATCTGCTGTCTTTCCAAAACCTCCGTGGTAGCTGACTCACTCACATCTCTGTCATCAGCTGTGGCAGATACTTGTTACGTGTACAAGTTAAGCCCTCCTCCAGTGCTTGCATTTCTTCACTAGAAATGAATACAGCCGAGGAACTACTTGCAGGAAAAAATGTTTTACAAATTATGCTTATTTTTAAGCTTTCTGGAAGCTGAGAGGCTGAATTGAGTCTTGTTTAGGTCCATTAAAAGAAGAACTTGAGTGCTCAACAGCATGAGGAATGTTTTTAACATACAGATAATATGTCTCTATCAGACCTCTGGACTATAGGTTTAGTCTTATATAATAATGAATTTGTTTAATAAAGCAGAAGATTTAACTATCAATTTTAATACATAAGTAACAAGAAAACAGATCAAATTAAACATTGGTGAGGATTTCCTGGAAAATGTTCTGTTAAAATGGAATGCAATGGAGTATTAGAAATTTGTTTGTAGTGCCGATTCCAGAAAATTTCAATACAGAAGCAAAATAGAAAATAGCGTTTTGAGTATGCAGTTATTTGTGAATAGGATCATTTCTCTAAAGTCACTCAAACCACAGATTTAAATCTTTTACTTGCATTTGCCTGTATGCGAGCTTGCCTGTTTGTTCACTGTAACTTTCGTTAGTATAAAAGCTTTGTTATTCCCCTTTGCAAACATTTTCCATATTTGCATCATCTTATCTTGTTCATAAATAGTAATTTTTACTTATAAAAGTTCCATTCCCCTGCCTTACTCAAGATTTTAGATTCTGAGTAATAAAACCACGTAATTGTGCTATATGGGCTATTTAATTTCTATATAAATACAAGTCACTATTCTATTTAAAGGATTTCACATAGTTTATTTCTCCTTGTAACTGGTTTCCTGGGAATTCTCATTCTGCACAAATAAGCTGTCTTGCATTTTGCAAGTAACAGTACTTTTGTTATGAAGTGTTCCCTTTTCTATTTTGGAGTTTAACAAACTTGCTAGTTTTTTGGGGTTTTTTTCTGTGCATTGCTTTAAAGTATTGCCACAATTTAGTTTATTGGCTAATTTTCTTTTCATTGGCAGAATCTGAAGAAGATTCAAGAAATGGATAAAGAGACAAGTGATGAATCCAGCACAGATCTTGATGAATTAAAGAATGCTGACTGGGTAAGACGATAATTGAATACTGATTCATCATCATCAGTAATTTATAAATCTTCAAAATGCTTAACTAAAATTGTTTATTAAAGTCAATGTTAATTGAAATCCTCAATTTCAATCTCCTATCCCCTACCTATTCTTCCTCCTCTCCACCCGTTGCCACTGCTCAAAAATAGGAGGGAAATGCACACGGTAAGCAGAGCAAAAGAAAATTGGGTACAGAGTGTGTTACTTACTAGATCTCAGGATTTGGAGTCTGTTCCACAATTTCTGTGTGAATTGCTGCTAGAAATTTTTTCAGAAATAATGAAGGCCTAAGGGAAACAAAATTTAGGATTCTATCACTGTTACAGTTCACATCACACTATTTGTACATCTAGAAACTTTTCTGATGTGCATATGTACTTGAAATGGCAGTTTGGACGCATGTTAGGAGAACTTTGAAATCCTTTTACTGTATTCAGTGATGAATATCACTTGAGGTGAGACTGAGGCGCAAAAAAAGTTTTCATAATGGTCATGAGGGTTAAAAATAGGGTTATATGAGATAACAACAAAGAAAATGGGGTTTGGTTGATGGGTTAGAGTGATACAGTTGAATATGTTTGGTGGTGTCCTGAAAGGGGAATGAGCAACAATCTGGGTTGGTATGCAAGCATTAAATATAATTTTGCTCTCTTCTCTTCAGGCTCGTTTTTGGGTACAGGTGATGCGGGATTTACGAAATGGTGTCAAACTCAAGAAAGTCCAAGAGCGTCAATACAACCCACTCCCCATAGAATATCAGCTCACACCATATGAAATGCTGATGGATGATATTAGATCCAAACGATATACCTTAAGAAAGGTCATGGTGAGTCATGAACATTACCAGAATTTGTCAAATCTGAAATGTTACTTGATTTTTTACTTTCTTTTTTCATTTCTTCATTTAGATAGTATTGATCATGGGTTTTATATGGCATCTTAAATCTGCGTAGTATATTGATGAGAAAAATGTGAAAGTAACAAATGGGTGTTTTATTTTCCATATGGCAGGCAGTTAAAATTTTGAAAGACATTCTTATCACATGCTTGAACAAAATATTCCTGTTGGTTTTATGATAACTGTAGTAATCATACCAAGAGTCCTGTCACACTACGATATTGTTTTAGGCTTCTGCTGGGGAGAACATTTATGTTGAGATGCAACCTAATTTACGCAATATAAATATGGCATTCCAGAATGTAAAGTGCTCTCTTGTTGTTACATGAGTGATAGATACTGTGATGGAAAAGGAAAACATACAGTGTTTAAAAACTTAAATTGCTATGATCTGCTAATAATTTTCAAGGAGTGCATTCTGTAAAACATTTTAACTCTTCAATTTGTAGAAGTACAGCTCAATTATTTTCAGCATATCCTACCTGAAAAAAAACAATGCTTGAGCAAATTGGAGAGGATTGATGAGCCTCCTCCTAGATCCTCAAAAAGGTACATGTAAGATTGACCTGAGGAACTCTTCTCATCAGGACTCATTTGATATCTACTGGCATCTCCCAGTTCTTTTGGTTTCTATTGTGTTCAACATTAAGATGTTCTTCCTGATAATGCAGCAAATGACTTAAAGCGACTTAAAGCTACTTAAAGTGACTTAGTGACTTATCCTTACTAGGACATTTTAAATCCTTTTGTCAAAGGCATGTATTTGGTCAATATCAATATTCATGCCCTGAACTTACTATCTATGCCTGTTATTAGTTAGAGAGGAAGCATATTGTTAGAATATCCAGTATTCATCTATATTTGCATTCCTGAAAAAAAGGTGACAAAACTTTTGCTAGTGAGAAAGCCATGTTTCCAGAAGAAAAATTCAGAGATGAAAGAAGCAGCAAGCATGTAGTTCTATTAAAGATCACTAGAGAAAATAACAAAGAAGGAAAAAGTTGGAACTATGACATGGAGAATAAATAAATGAATCCCGTTACAATGTAAGTGCCTTTTGTTGCATGAGGTGAAAGTATTTTCCTAATCAAGGTCTGAATTTAGGCAATCAGGTTTTTGTCTGCAGCAATTTTTCTGGAGCAATTTTCTTTTAAGTCATTAGGTTAAAATACACACCCAGGAATGATGTCTATCTATCTTTACGCTAACAATTTAGAAAATAGTGCTATCTGCTCGCACTGCCCACTGCAAAAGAACAGTTCCCTCAGCTCCTTAATTACTGTATGCAATCAGGATAGTAGCTGTGTTTGAATGGGAACCCCTGGGTCATCTATTCTTGCTTTTGGCATGCTGGGCTTTAATTCATCTGTTCAGCAGGATCCTGCCTCTTCTGAGGAGATTTTCTTCATTATCTAGTAGGTCTTGGAGGCACAGCTGCTCCCCTGTTCATCCAGGCTCTCACTGTAGATGAAATCCTTGCAAGCATCTATTTTTGTCCTTCTGTCTCGCCTTCTAGGTAGATCCAAATTGACCTCTGGGCACAAACATGAATTGAGATTCCAATCAGCTGCAGGTACAGGACCTGTAGTGTTGTCTCTGAAGCAATTGCTGCCTTGGTCTAACAACTGCTAGTGACTTGCCATTAGAAAAACAGTTTCGTTCTTATTATAAGCTGTCCAACCTATAATCTGGATTCTGCTGCAGGGTGTGCAGCAGAATGTGCAAAGCACGCACAATAATAATGCAGTTTGATATGATATGTGTGGAGCCTGAAGGATTTGTACAGAATTACAATTTTGGTTAGATGTCATAAATACAGCATCTTTTAGCTGACTGCTGTGGGTTAGAACTAATTATATATATTCCCATTGGAGGAGACTGTCACGCTTCTTGAAAAAAAGGAAAAAATGACAAGAACCCCAAATCTAAATTTTAAAGCAGCCTGGGAAGGATGGATTACATTTCTTTCTGTCAGTCAAAACAGAGGTTTGGCATAATTTTTATTAGGAACATTTTTTAATTTTCACTTACGGGTACTATTTTTAGAATTGATAGCTTGTGAAAATGCATGCTGCTAATGATAACAAGAGGTAGATCATTTTAAAGTAAATAAAATGTAACATGAATTCTTTTCTCTTTATGAACATAAGGCTGTGTTAAAGAGTAGCATGATCTATCCCTGGCTGCTCAGTAGTCAGGAAAGGAAATGTTATTCCTGCAAGGTGCATTGCTTAGGAACTATTTCGATATTTCAGATTGTCAGCAGTTGTTATCAGATGCCAATAATTGGAGCTGTTGTTTCTCATAAGTGATCTGTGATAGAGCAGTTATTCAAAATGTCTTGAAGATGTAAAACATCAAATTCTGGACTTTTTGCAAATAATTGGTTTAAGTAATTTCAGTGACCTCTACATTTCTGTTTCAGTACATATGAAAATAATTCCAGATTCGTCATCTCTGTCATTCTGGTGCAAGAGTCATTGTTTCTGTGGTTGTCAAAGGAACAGGATTACTTTCATCCCAGCATTTTTTGTAATCTTTGCACATTTACCTGAGCAGCTTTAATAGATTTTTTTTTCTCCTACGGAGCTCTCACTGACAGCAAGTTAGAATTGCAAAACAATTGGCAGTCTTGGCTATTGGGAAATTTGAATTACTCTGACAAATTTATTTTTTCTTTTCCAATGCCTATGTGTAAATCTGCAGCTTTTAGTTTCTTCTCCATTCATAGTGAGTTCTCCTTCCTGCCCACCTCCCCTCTCCAAGATGTGAGTTGCCCATTCTATTTGTTGAGCAGTAGGCAGTTCTTACGTTAGTTTTTCAGTACATGGTTCTGAGGTACCTTCTATATAGTATCCAAACATATTATTATTGCTTAATAATTAAATTCTTAAATTATGGTGCTCATATCTCAGTATTAGAGCTTTCCACAAATGTCTTTGATACAGTAGTATTAGCTTGACTATTTTACAGAAGGTGAACTTAGGCTTGTACACTTAAGTTATTGCTGTCAAAAATATCCAGCCATTTAGATGTCTAATCTGGGAATCCTCTGGCATGGTTGTTCGGGTAGTTTCAACAAAAAATATTTATTTCATTATAGTATTCAAAATCTTACAGTGTTTAAATTAACTGCAGTAACAGTTATAAATGAAATTTCAGACATTTCAGGTAGATGTGATGGATGTGAGGAGGCCATCATCAGGGACAACTCCAGCCAACTTGTCCAGTTGGGCATTACAGGGGCTGTTGTTTTGTAGTCAGAACTGTCTTTAGTGAGTGGTGTTCAGGTGCTCTAAGCAGGGAACCATCCCTTTGTCATTCTTTGCCTTTGTCACACACTTCTGCAGAAGTTTAGGAGGTGTCCTAGGTACAGCAGTGAGCATTTTGAGGTATTTATTTAAATATTAGTTTGCAGTTGGGGCTGTTGGAATCTGACAAAAAGAATCTTGCATCTATTCTGCATCTGTGCAATGTAGTCTGATTAGACTTTAATTGGGCCATGAATTTTAATTAATTAATTAAAAGTAAAAGATGCATGTTAAATTGCTCATTACAGGAAGAGTTAGTTTGAGTGAAGAGATAGATCTAATGTGGACAGAGAAGATAAAAGCTCCCCTTCAGTATCTTTCCCATCAGCATCTTTTCAGGAGCAGAGGAGGAGAAGGGAGATTGTGCCCTTGGTGCTCTTGGATTGTTGGCTCATGCAACCAGTAAACATCCACTTGCTTTGCCACCAGCTTCCTCCACGTCCTGCGAAAATCACTTAAGCAGAAGTTATTTTTCTCCTTTTCCAATCGAATGGGAATACTGCTACTAATTGCACTCTGATGGCATTAAGTCAGTGCACACAGCGCCCTGAGGTGAAAGGCTCAGAGCCATGTATTATTTATTTCCTAGTATGATGTGCAGAGAGTTGTTCCCCAAGGCTGAAGTGAGATTATCAGCGTACAAAATGACTGTTCTGATGGTAATAACTCTCAACTTAAGCTATCAACTTTGACATCTGATGAACAGTAACCTGGGGATGAGAGACTTAGCATTTCATTAAGAATCTGCTGTCCTTGAAGAGTTGCTCAGTCTTTAAACAGAGGAAATCAATCACATCACTTAAATTAAGTTCTCCTTATCATAAAATATCTAATCGCCACTTAATATAAATCTTTTTCATTTTAATTTTACTGTTTCTGGGAAGATGACATGTTGCATGGTTTAGCAGCTTGGTTTTCTATGGCAGACGGTAGTTCTCACTAAGGAAGCTTGTAGCATGAGTGGGGGAACATTCGACCGTGTCTGGGGTAGGATAGCTCCAGAAAGGGTGTCCAAGAAAGCAATGAAGCAATGCAGGCGGACTCTGCACTCAATTCCTTGTGAGGGAAAGGATGAATCTTCAAAGGGAGGCTGTCACTTCCTCAGCCTATACACTGGGCATGTCTTGGGTCAGCAGATCTGGTGTGGAAGCTGCGTGGCATTGGTGAGGTTTACTTAGGGTTCACTCAGATGACCATATGGGAATTTAAACTCATTTTTCTGACTGCAGCAGTTAAGAGAGTTTTATCTCTCCTAAAGAAAGTCAAACCATCTGGCTCATCTAAAAAAAAATGATAAAGTGATGAAATTTGGGACACTTAGTCTAAGGAAGATAGTATTATAGGAATTTCTGTCAAACTGAAGAGCGAGACTGTTAGTCAGGTACTGTATAGTAATGGAAGGTGCCAGAAATATGTGTAGCATGGGATGTTCTCTCATCCCTGATAGGGTGCTTGGACACTATGCTATATAAAAACTGAACCTGACAAATGTTTTTTTTTAAGTAAACCCATACCATTATTTCTAGCTTATAGTTTATACCTTCAGAAGATACAAAAATCTGTTGCCTTGTTTTATATCCTGTTGTATATGTAGTGAATTGCTGTCTCCTGTGATGAGCTGTATGTGGTCTTATTCCTAAATGAGGTATGTGAGGAAGAAATGTCTGTCTCTTCAGAAAAATATGAGTGAATGAGAACACTTTCCACGCATCCTCTCTTCTGGTCTCTTATCTGTACTTCAGTTCCATAGCATTCCAGTTAATTTACTTTGTAGACATATTGGCAAACTCCACTTTACTCTTGACTAATATTTTAATGTGCACATGGAGAGGCAGACATGAAACATGTCCAGAGACATGAAACATCTGTCTCCTACTGGGATATCCACACCAGGTCAGTTTCTCATGTCCAGAACAGCAGAGAAATTTGGCAAGCACAAAAAACAAAGGAGCTTATTTTTCATACATTGCTAAAAGCAAATAATACAATCACATAATGGCTTTGATCAGAAGGGACCTTAAAGCCATCCCCAACCCCCTGCCATCAGCAGGGCTGCCCCCCAGCAGCTCAGCTGCCCAGGGCCACATCCCACCTGGCCTTGAGCACCTGCAGGGATGGGGCACCACAGCTTACATGGGCAGCTGTGCCAGCGCCTCACCACCCCTTCAGTAAAGAATTTCTTCCTAGCATCTAACCTAAATCTCCTCTTTTTTAGTTTAAAGCCATTCCCCAATGTCCTGTCACTATAAGAATGTGCAAAAAGTCAGCCTCCCTCATCTTTATAAACTCCCTTTAAATACCTGAAGGCCACAGTGCAGTCTCCCCAGAGCCTTCTCTTCTCTAGGTTAAACAAGCTTAGCTCCCTCAATCTTTTTTTATAACAGAGATGCTCCAGCCCCCTGATCATCCTCGTGGCACTCCAGACACTCACAACAACTCCACATCTTTCTTTTGTTGGAGGCTGGGACTGGAAACAGTACTCCAGGTACTCACAAGGGCAGAGCAGTGGGACAATCCCCTCCCTCTTCCTTCTGCCACCTCTCTTTTGATTCAGCCCAGGATACTGCTGGCCTTTCAGGCTGCAAGCACACACTGCTGACTCATGTCCAGCTTTTTGTCCACCAGGTCTGCAGGGCTGTTCTCTATGAGTTCTTCTCTCATTCTGCATACATATCTGGGACTGTTGTGATTGCACTCGGGTGCAATCTTTGTTTTCCTAGTAGAGCTTGGGAGATGATAAGGAGATCAAGAAAACCTCTTGAAGAGCGTTAGAATCTAAGAACTGAGGGTTAGAGACTGTGCAGTGGTTGTCAGAGAGTCATGGCTCAAATACATGTTCCTAAAAAATGTTGGTGCCTTTTCCTCCAAACAAGACACAAGCTTTGTCTTCATTCTCCTGCAGCTGTGATTGCAGTCCTGATATTTAATTCCATCATTTCAAAATCCTAAGTACTACTTACTGATGCTGCTGCAACTCTTGTTATTCCATAGCTACAACTACAGCTATCTACAAAGCTGAAAAGCTGTGATCTAGTAAGACTTTTCTCACCTCTGTTCTGCGTATGGATTATTGTGCTGTTAAAACTGGTGGACTTTTATGTCTGGTGCAGGTGTCAGAACTCTGCAGGCTCTGTCATGGATGTCCTGAGTTTTCAGTCTCATCATCTGTGCAAGTATGAATGCAAGACATGAAAATCTACCTTTTTTTTCACTTTCTCCTTTCCAGGTCAACGGTGACATTCCACCTCGATTAAAAAAGAGTGCCCATGAAATAATCCTGGATTTCATCCGATCACGACCTCCATTAAATCCTGTATGTAATCCAGCGTTCTTTTCTAACGAAAATGTGGCTTTGTAAAGGATGTCTGTCCAGAGAATATGTTAAAAATAATTTCCAACATGGGCTTTCAGGAATACTGAATTGTGTACGTAGAATGTGGTCTCTTGAAGAGCAGTGTGTTATAACCTTGCACCAACCAGCAGCTGCTCCTGTCGGCAGCCCTTTATCTCTAAGTCGGGAAAAAATACAATTCTCTTTCCAGTTTCTGTGAGTTTTTCAAAAGAGTTCACATAAAATCATAAAATAAAATGCCACTTTTTTTTTTTTTAATTAGAAAAAAAAAATCATGACATATACTTTTGAGGAAGCGCTGTTTTATGTAAATATAATTGTCTTTGTCTTCCAAGGCCTCTGCAAGAAAACTGAAACCAACCCCACCACGGCCACGCAGCCTTCACGAGAGGATACTGGAGGAAATCAAGGCTGAGAGGAAGCTGCGTCCAGTCTCACCAGATGAGATAAGGCGTAGCAGGCTGGGTAAGCACACAGCTAGATTTTACCAGCAGCTTTCACAGAAAACTTTCCACATAAGAAGCACCAATATCTGTGTAGCAATATCTGTGTAGATGTCACTGAAGATAAAAATAACTCTTGTCCTTTCAGAATAAAGAACCAAAAGACTTTTCTAGAGCTGTATAGTCTTCGTACTAGATTATTTTTAAAAATAGGGTACTGTATGTTCAGCTTGATCCCATTGTGTTTGTGATATGTTAGATAAATGGAATACCATTATATTGCTTGTTGGATATGAGAGTTCATGTTAGATTTGATCGGAATGGAATGGATGCTGGTTGTCCCTGGTGCAGTATTCCTTACATATCTTTAAGTATTCTTTACATGTCTGTTTTTAATTAATTTTTTTCTCTTTGTTTCCTGTTATTAGCATCATCAATTTTCCTCACTCCAGTTGAAAATCTGCTTTTATTTGTTTGCTGAAAGCATTGCTTCTATTTTAAATCTAAATCTTTGTTTCGTTTTATAAGTTACTGAGCATGTTGTTGCGTATTTTCAGTGGACAAACAATTAAGACTTGTTCTGCAAAGCCGTTCATTTCTGCCATGTGCATTCAGCACCCTATTACAAAATACAAATACTACACTTTCCAACAACCATCCATTTGCACTAGTTCAGTGGTTCTGACATTGACAAAAGCATGACAAATGTAGCCTTACGTTGTGACATACTTTACTTTATAAGCTCGATATTTAACTGCATTAGTAAAACTGATCTAGCTGGATTTTTGAAGAGCGAAAGTGGCATCTAATGGTTGAAAAAGCATGAAATAATCCACGTACACAGAATATTTGTGCCTGCCACATGTGCTTAAAGGCACTGATCCATATTCAAGTGGATTGCAGCAACCCATTGTCTCTGAAGAAAAACAGTTCCATTAGTGATTTTGTGCATTGTTCTTTTGAAGTGCTTGGTAGAGTTCAGTGAATGCTTGGGTGCAATCTTAAATGCATGATGTTTTGAATTTCATTTGGGCCTTCTAGCTTCTGCTTTGTACTCAATTAAAGCTTCTGTATCAACCAATGTTTCTAATAGCTATAGACATTTTTCCAAATGTAGGGAGCTTGTAAAACCACGGAACGATTCTTTGCTTTTCTTTTCAACATTTAACTTCAGTATTTTACATGTTCTACATGCCTTGTCAGGGGCAACAAATCTGATTTATATATTTATACTTTGCAATTTTTTAACAGATATTAATTACTTCAAACCCATTTAGTAAACAGTTCCTAAAGCAGTCTTGGATTTTGGAATATTATTGGTTGGGACTTTTGAGTTGATTTCAGAATATGTCCTCCAGTGAGGAGTTCCTGTCTTCCACTGGTTCTTCTCCTTTTACAAAAGAAGGAATTCTTTAAGTTTTGGGACTGTGGTAACATCCCTTCAGTCCAATGAATATTACTGGAGGTGTAAAAAGAGATGCATGTGAATTTTACTTTCCAAACATAGTTATGAAGATTTTATTATTTTAATGTGAAATCATATAAATGATTAATTTGCTCTTGGCATAGGAAAGAAAAAAAGTACAAAGAACTTGAAAATAATTGTTATTTTGTTGAACTGTAAGGTTTGGGATTTTGTCACACTGAAATTATTGTTTTGCCCAAAGTTCTTAGAATAAAATATGTTCCTGCAGAGTTGAGGATGAAATAGTGCTAGTGACCTTCTATATGGTTCAAATAGACCTGCTGTATAGTTTAGGTGGCGATTAAATGTAATTTAGTGTAGCAAAATGTTAGGCAAAAAGATTTAAGGATTACAAATCTAAGTAGAAACACAATTTGGGGCACTTAAACCATCTGGACAGAAATATTTGTTGATATTAAAAAGACAGAAACAGAGCATTAGAGTGAAATACTAGAGTGAGAGTATATGGTACTTTCCACATTTCCTGAAGTTATTTGTTGTTCACTTTATAGCAGTCAAGCACATTCCCTCATTTGAGTACTAGGGGAAGAGGGCTGTACTCTGCAGTTCCTCCTCTGCAATATCAGTGGACCCGTGGCATATGCTTCCCAGCAGCCACAGGCTTTGCTGCCTTGCTCTGCACAGCACAGGTAAGAATCTTCTCCATCATGAATTGTCACTGAGCAAAGAGAGCATCTGGAACGAAGTGCCAGCCTCCAAGCCATGCTCATGGGCTGCAGTTGGTCCAGGGCTAGCCAAGGTTGAGCTAAAACTTCTTTGGGAATGATAATTTAATCCTGATAGCTGCAGTTACAAATGGCGACACTAGGGAGAGGAATCTGAGTGATTTTTTGAATGGCATTATCACATCATCAGAGTAAACTATCAAGACAAACACAGTTTTGAGGTGCCCTTCAAATTGAAATTTAGATTTATGACTTCAGCAAGTTGAGCTCATGGAGCTTGGAGAAAACTATTTTATACACATTTTATCAGCCTTCTTTTAGGACTCTGCATTAGGTGATAAAACCCTTATGCTTTAAAATGTATTTGCCTTTAAGTTACCTTTGGACAGCAAATTAGATGCTTCTTCTGTGACTGCTGTCTGTGGCTGATGTTGTCTTGGTGATGAACTACGGGAAAAATGCCCTGACTCCTTAGTTTGGATCAGCGTCAGCCACCTACTGCGTTCCCTGCCTAAATTTACACTTGTGAGCAAAGGTTGTCCCAGCGCAACCTTTTTTCAACATGTTTTAACGCAGCAGTGCCTGACAGACCCTTCGTGCTGCTGTGTGTGTTTGTCATCCACAAGTATCAAAGATAAGCTGACGGCAGTTTTGATGTGTTCTGGTACATTCTTGTAGCTGGGCCTGGCCTGCTTATCTACATCAGTGTAGTGAAATTTTGGTTTCAGTTGAGAATAGATCGAGTGCCTACTCCCTGGATGACGCTGTGTAACTTGAAATGGAGGTAGGCTGAGCACAGCAGTGGTTTGTGTGTGTTTGGGGCTGGGACTGCAGTCAGACCAAAGGGCCAGGAAGGCTCAACAGCTGTGCCATGTGATTTTCTTGTATCCAGAGATTGTAATTTCATATGCGATTTTTTGTTATTAAGCTGACAAGGAACAAAGCTATTGGTTACGTAAACGTTCCAGAAATAAAGAACATCTGACCGTTTCTTATCAAGGAATAAAATGGCTGAAGGCACCCAGGAAGAGGAAAATATGGATGCATTTTAAAGGCTAAATCCACCTAATGTTTTTTAAAAGGACAAAAATCAGCACAAATCACACTGCTAGGCCTTTTTTTTTCCTTTCCTATTCAAGGAAACAACTGCTCAAGCTGAACTTGAGTGTCCCTCTTTATTAGTTTAATTATAATCATTGGAGATTACTCTCAAAAAAATTAGAAATATTTATTTCAGGTCACTGAAACCTGTGTGAAATGTGGCTTTTTTCAGCTCTTTCTTTCTCTCCTGTCTCTCTTTTTCTCTCTCATTTCTTTCTTTCATAGCATTTTGGTTGAAAATACTGTGGTACTAAGATACTTGCTTCTTGTTTTGGTATTTGATATTAATTTTGATACTAATTCCAAAAATCTGGTTCTACAGTTACACAAGCATTCTTATTCTTGCTCTGTTTGCAAGTCCAACTTAATGTTGCTGTAGTTTTCAGACTTGAAGCTTTACTACAGTAAAGCAATACTGTCTGATACATTTTGGATTTAGGCAACAGAATCCAAAATGCCAGAAGTGGAATTAAATCTTTGGTTTTCATTACCCCTCTGCTTTTCTAACAGCTGAATCATTTTCTTTTTGTTGTTTTTATTTCTTCTTTACAGCAATGCGGCCACTTAGCATGTCTTACAGTTTTGACTTGTCAGGTAAAAAGGTGCAGCAACACCTGACGTGGTCATTGTGCTTATTGTGAAATTTGTTCCATCTGTTTGTTGAATTCCCATGTAAGAAAGAAACTTGAAGGGATTCTTCCAAGGTATGGTCAGTAAAAATAAAAATTAAGATTAATTACTTGTGTTAATACCTACATTTCCTCTGCTATGAAAGTATACCTAGGAACAGGAAACAGCTGTATTTCATCTGAAGTAAAGTGTTGGCATTCTATTTAAATGAATAACCTTCCTAAGGTAGCCTGGAGCTATTCCAGATTCTAAAAAGAATTCACTCTCACCTTCAAGTTTGGATTGCTTATTATTTATTAATCTGACCTTGGTGTCTTTACCAGCACTTTCTGACTAGATTGTTTTCTGCAAGATTTCATTTCTCATGAGCTCCCAAAAACTATTTTGAACTCTTCTGCCTTTCTAAATTTAATGAACTACACCACTAATCTGAAAAGGATCTGTCAATTGTACCGAGTATTTTTAAGTAAATATTTTGAGAGTTATGAAATCAAAGATGTTTGCTCAAAAGAGACTAAACCCTGCTGCTTTGCTAGTTAATGAAGTAACTTGCAAAGATATGCTGGTACCAGCTGACATAGAGAAATTCAATAGCTGATCCTTCATTAACCATCTAATACCAAATGTAAAGGCTTTTCTTAGTGGACCATTAGTTAGAGCATGCAGTGGCTGTACAAACATGTTCTACTTCAGAATAGCAACTTCAGAGAGAGTTTGTGCTAGCTGTAAATAAATTTGGTCCTCCCTCTTGTACACTAACTTTCCAGGGTGCTCCCAAATGCTATCATTGAGGCTATCGGTATTTTACATTAGCCTCAAAGATTTGTTCACTGAGGAAGTCTACTATGCTAATTTCCCCTGGGTATCTCCTGAAAAAAAAAATATATCCACGCTCTCATTTTGTGAAAAAGCAACACCAGCTATATCATTCCCTTGTCTCCTTCCAGTTGCACATGGAAACATCTCATCCAGGGATTATGCAGTGCGTTCTTCCTCTGTTTCTCAACCCATCCTCTAACCTCTCTTTCCCTTAGAAAGGCATAATCTGATTGAAATGATTTAAAAAAAAAAAAAAAGTTATTTGATTACCATGATACAATCAAATACAATAGCTTTGTAATACAGAAGTGAAGTCCACCAGTTAATCTCTGAATGTGGTTCCACGTCATGGCTGAGCCAAGCAAACAGCTTGCCATTGCCAAGACAGAGGAGGGGGCTTTTTCTTCTTTCTCTCCCCCTCAAGCATGCCATTTCCCCTTCCTCCTCTGTGCTCATTTATTCAGAAGATAATCTGATTCAATTCATATAAACTAGACACAAATACTCATATTTTTGCACGGCTGGCTTTGTGCTATTTCAGTGTTTTAAACCTGCTTGCTATCTGATCTTGGAGCTGGCTGATGGCAGATAATGAGCATGGGTGGATGGGAGGAAGGAACAGGCTTTCCCTGTCACAGGCGGTGGCAAACTGTTAATCCAACTCAGGCCTTTTGTGAAAGCCTGTGCTGACGGTGTATTGTATAACTACTACAGCTGTCTGGTGGGCTCCAAATTATGCATGCACTTGGTATCACGCTTTACTCTGCTGAAAGCTGAAGTGTCCCCAAGGGGCAGATAAGAGCGTGAACATACTCCAGATTTCAGAAAGTACTCTTACAAATTTCAGATATGCCTGAAGTTGTAAGTTGCTTTAGATTTAAAACTATAAAACTGAATGTGCTTGTCATCAATGGAAGAGAAATTTCATATCTGTCCTTCTTCATGTCTGCTTCTTCTTTTGCCTTTTGTTTCTAAGAATCCCAAGGCATCCTCATTTGTTTAAATCCAAAAAATACCTCATTAATACTCCATTCGTAATCAATTCATTACCATTATATTTTTACTTTGAAGAAGTAACTGCATAGCAATCTACACTGTACTTGGAATTGCACTTTTTGACTGACCTCTGAAGAACTCTTCTTGTTTTCTTTGCCCATCTTCTAAATGTGATTGGGTTAGTTTTTTTGGTTGTTTTTTTTTTCTTTTTCTTTTCCCAAGTTATGTGGTTCTCAGCAAGTAGTGTCATATTGTGTGACTGAGTGGTAAGGTAAAGGTGATAAATCACCTTGTTAGTTAGTTGTGGATTATTAAAACCTCCCAGTTAGCTGGATGTGAGGCACCAGATGAGCAGTACAAATGAATTGGATGGGATGGGATGTAAGCCGTAAGCAGATAACTGGGAACTTTGAGTGCTGTTACTTTGTATGCTTTTTTTTTTTTTTTTTTTGGCTGTGCTTTCATTTTCTGGTCACTGTTTCCACATACTTGCTCTTTCACTGCTTTCATTGCTCTCTGCTTGACGGAATTGCTGTCACAAAACCACAAACCTGATGAAAATCAGAGTTGTTTTCTTCTAAGTGCTAACAGACAGGCTCAGGGCTTTGTTACACTTACTGTACGCAACTTTCTCTGGCACCAAGCTGGAGAAGCTGATGCGTCACACTGCCCACTGTCAGCCTAGGGATGAGGGGAATGCACGTTCCTGCTAGTGAGCAGAGGGAGCAAGCACATATGATGACAGTAATCTCAGATGTACTTTATATTGGCTAGGGACCAGGGCAGACAGTGGCTGCTTCATCTTATAGAAAAATAACTTAAAAGAGTCTTTATTTCTATGGACTGAATTGACTGAATTGGTCAAAAGACCAGCCACTAATTCCCTTACCACTCAAATTCTTACCTCAAAGTTGTGTGCACACCTGCTTTGAAGATAATACTTAAGCCACAGTTTGCTCATCTGGGAGCAGAGAAGGAGAGAGAGAAGAAAAAGGAAACTGAAACTTTTAAACCAAAACTTCACATGGTTTCCACCTCTGTGAGTTAATTTGCATTACTGTTGATTTTACACAATGTATGCCTCAGACCCTTTATGGAGGAGGGAACTCCACCAAGTCCCAGTAATCTCTTAATTTAGATAATACAATAATGAGTGTGATGCAAACACCAGCAAAAGGCTGACTGGTTTAGATTTATTAGTTCTCATGTCCTGGACTTCACCAGCCCAGTCCATTAAAAGAAGCAGCACACATCTGTTACTTCTGTTCATTATATATTTCCCAGTATATTTATTATACAGAACAACAGAATTGCAGGATTTGGAAGAGACCTTTGGAGATTGTCAAGTCCAGCCCCCTTGCTAAAGTAGGTACCTTACAGTAGGTAGCACAGGAAGGCGTCCAACAGGTCTTGATGTCTCCATAGAAGGAGACTCCACAGCCTCTCTGGGCAGCCTGTTCCAGTGCACTGTCACCCTTACCATAAAGAAGTTCTTCCATATATTTGTGTGGAACTTCGTATGTTACAGTTTTTGGCCATTGCTCCTTATCCTGCCACTACACACCACTGAAAAGAGTCTGGCCTCATCCAGTTGCCTCCTGCACTTTAGATATTTATAAACACTGATCAGACCCCTTCTCAGTCTTCCGTTCTCTAGTCACAGCAGTCGCAGGTCTCTCAGCCTGTCCTCATACAGGAGATGCTCCAGGACGTTCATCATCTTTGTCGCCCTCCACTGTATTTCTTCTAGGAGATCCCCGTTGTTGTTTTTTTTTTTTTAACAGAGAAGCCCAGAATTGAACACAGGACTTCAGAGGTGGCCTCAGTGAGGCAGAGCAGAGGGGGAGGATCACCGCCCTCGACCTGCTGGCTGTGCTCTTTTTAATACACCCCACGATCCCACAGCCCTTGTTGGCCACCAGGGCACACTGCTGGCTCATGGCCAACCTGTTGTCCACCAGGACACCCAAGTCCTTCTCTGCAGAACTCCTCTCCAGCAGGTCATTCCCTAACCTGTACTGATATATGTGCTTATTTCTCCCAGATGAAGGACTCTACACTTGCTTTTGTTGAACCTTATTGGGTTCCCCCCTACCCAGCTCTCCAGTCTTTCCAGGTCTTGTTGAATGTCACACAGCCTTCAGCTGTCAAACATTTCCTCCTAGCTTTGTATTGTCTTGCTGAGGATGGACTCTATTCCGTTATCCATGCCACTGATGTTGAACAAGACTAGACCCAGCACCAGCCCCTGGGGAACACCACTAGTTACAGGCCTCCAACCAGACTCTCTGCCACTGATCACAGCAATCTGAGCTCTGCCAGTCAGGCAATTCTCAACCCACTTCACCATCCGCCATCGTAACGAGCAGAATGTAAACAAGCGTTAATTCTCCATCCATTTTAGTCTTCTTTCAAACCTAGTGTAAAAATGATAATGGAGAGCATATTTGCTTTATAGAATCAAATTCAAGTTTCTGTTGCCATTGTTTTCCAAGGAGAGCTGGTTGGGAGCAGACAGCATGGTTACGTGGCTACTGTAGTTAGTGTTTAATCTGTGGTCTGCTTATTCTTTGTTTCGTTAGAGACACATAATGTAAATCAAGGCAAATTTCATATTGTCCTAGGGTGTTTTTTCTCTCCCTTCTTAGAAGGCTAGTTAGGGAAGGCTGACACAAAGATAAGTAATCAAGTCTAAGACATGGTATTGCAACATTTCCTGTTGTAATGATCACTCAGAAGAATCTCTGAAGAAACCAAACATTAATGCAATTTGCAGGTACTGTTCATTGTACTCACTGCCTGAAAATATGGAGCTATGACGCACTCCCAGTGGGTCTGATTCTCCAATGAAATCTGAATTTCAGGCTATTACTCACACGAGTTTTTGTTGTTCATTTTTTAAATGTTCAAAACATTTAGATATTCTGTGAAACTAGAGATTGTCTAACTGATATTTGTTTTAAACAGACAAATTTATTTTTGCTTCAGTGAATTTTCCATGAGTTTCTTCTGCCGTACGCCTTTTTATAAGCACCTGTCCATTCATTGCTTCTGACTTATTTATCCTAAGTAGTTTTATCCTGTTTGTGGTGATATATGCTTATTTGCCACACTATAATGTTTCTGCTGCCTGAATGCATCACTAGAAGAGTTTATATAAAGTTACGATATTTTCTTTCTAAATTAGCTAAAAAATTCTGTTTTTAATTTTGGAATAATTATTTTTGTTGAAATCTGATGGATGAAGCTAAATTTATGTGATCTTTCCTTTAAATTATGATAATCTATCTTTTCATGTATATCCAGTACTGTAAGTGCAGGAGTGCTAAACTGAACTGAAGCACTGTTGTCCAAAAAAATTTTATAAGTGGATGGATTTGGGTTTTTTTTAGTTTCACCTTCTGGGGTTTTTTTTCTTTAGTGCTTGAAAATTGTAAGAACGCTCCCCTTTTTATGCTGATAAATGACATTTTCTACTGAAGAACCCTTCAAAACAAATGCTGTGGCTGTCTTCTAGGTTCACTTAAAGCTTCTCTGGTAGTTCAAGCAGACAAAAACAGTATGTTTCTAAACAACTCATACGTATGAGAATAGAAATAAAAACATTTTTAGGCTGTGCAAATAGTAGTTGACTACAAAAATTACCTCTGCAATGGATCAGAAATTTCCATTTCTGGAGCCTAAAGTCTTAGAAAACAAACTAAGCAAACAAACATAAAATAACAACAAATAATAATTGATGTCATGGATCTCAGATATCCAGATCTTTAATATCACATCCTGTAGTGCTAGGGGATGTCTGGTGAATGTTGTTTCCTAGTCCCTTTCCCCAACTCTATTACATGTTTTCTTTTTTGGAGAGGGCAATAGTATTGTCACTTTTGGCTGCCGTGTCCCTGGTGCTGGGGCTAACACTTTGGCTGGTCTGTTCAGGAACTGCTCTGTGCAATCGAGAGACAAATCAAAGGTTTTTCTCTTGTTTATATGGGAAAATCCCTAAGCTTCTTCAGTCAACTGCTTGCCAGCTAGTTATGGATCTCATGAAGTGGTGCTGGCAACAGGGAGGAGAGGCGGTTTAGTTTTTGTTTTCATGCTGTCACTTTCTGGAATTGCACAAAGCAGTCGTTACAGTAGGAATGCATTTGATGTGGAGGACACCCATGCTGTACTCGCAAAAATCTAGGAGGGGAGAAAAACATGACCTAGAAGCCATAATGCTAGTCAGGATAGCCATTAGCAAAGCCTTTGAAGATAGGAACTAAGGGATAGGGAGTCTAAGTCTTTGATTGCAACTCTTTGTAGGGAGGACCAGAAGGCAGTAATAATGCTGTAGTACACAGATTCACAGGCTTGGAATGTCATGACTTTAACAACCCAAATAATCCCCTTTTCTTGCATTCCCAATTGAAGATATGATTTATTGAGGAACTGTAATATGTCTGCTGCCCTTTCCCTCTGTTTTCAGCATATAACAGTGAGCTAATCAATTCTATTAAATGCATACTAATTTAACTCACTCTTCTTATTATTCATTTAAATAGCTGCTCTGGTGAGAATGTTGGAAATCTGACCTAATATGGCAACTAAGGGTTTGTCTATACTATGTAGTTTTAAATTAACTTTTCAAGAACAGCTTTTATCAGAGCCAGTTGTGTTGTAGCAGCAGTGACCATCTCTGTTTAAATCAGAGCAAGGCTGCAGGTGACTCCAAGTGAGGTGTGAGTACTTGCATTGTTGGCACTGGGAATATCTGGACTACATCATTTCTCTGCCGTAGTCCTTCTGGTAACCTAAGGTTCGAGTCGTTTGACCTTCCGTGCCTCTTGTCACCATAAGTAAAAATGGGAATAATAACACTTCATTACCCTAACCCTAAAATACCTGGAGGTATTTTGTTATTACAAGACTGGGAAAGGAGTCATGTAATTACATGGGTAGAAGAATGCATTTGTAGAAAGACCAGATACTTAGGCATACATGCAAATAGGAGATTAAAAGCTTCTCTTCATTCTCCCTCCAATGTAATTTTCTTCAGATCGGAATACTGCACTTTGTACTTTTATAGGGATAAAGCTGAATTATCAGAACAAACTCTAAGCTCCCCTAAAATATCAAAGCCTAGGTCATTATCTTAATGTCCAAGCTAAGCTCGGCTAAGCATGGCAGACCCTGGGCTTAAATTGCCAGAGATTCATCCTCATTGCACATGGCCAGAAACCCAGAGTAATTTATTTGGTGGTAATTTATTTTGGTGGTGTTTCTGCTGTTACATGAACATTTAGCTTCACAGACGTGTTTTTAATACAAATGACCACTCAAGCCCATGAACTGTGCATATTTTTGATGAGTGCTAGTTATTTAGCTCATTCTCATTCCTCTTCTGTGTTCTGCAGAATAAAGTATAATTCTGTCCTCACAGGAATAACAAGATTTACTCCACACTAAACCTCATAATTTCTGTGTGGCGTTGCCTTCAGATTCACTGGAAACCCACTTGTCCAGATACAACTGTACCTTCTTCTGATACTTAGTTAATTAGAGACTCTAAGTTGAAGGAAGAATATTTTTGTTTTCAACACAGGGATTTGTTTTTAAAGTTGACCAGGGTTAGTCTGGGATGTTTTTTAAGTGTTTTGCACCGCTGCTTTTCCCACTGCTTTCATTCCTTCATATTGCTTCTGTACCATAAGCCGTTGCCTGTAGTTCTCAGCAAAGTATTGCTGAAGTAGAACAATTGCACATGTAAAATATCACAATATGTTTTTTTTCCTTATGTGTGTATAGACTTTACAGTAAGGTTTGAGGAGGCAAAGCAGATTGATCTACTTAGGGCACAAGGTCCAAGCACTGACTGTTCTGTTTCTTTCGCTAGATGTCTCTGCGCCAGAGGCTGGAAGGAAGTCAGAGGATGGTTCTGTAGCAAATGGCAGCCTGGCATCACGGGGGAAGCAGAACGGGGCCACGCAAGTGACAGTGCAGCGGAAGAGACTCCTGAAGGCTCCCACATTGGCTGAACTTGACAGCTCAGATTCGGAGGTAAAATATCGGGGTTAACCTTGATTCTTGCTTGTCAGAACTTAGTCCTATTCCTTCATTGGCTGAACCAATCAGCTAAGTGTCTATGTAGACTGCAATGCGAATTTTATGTGGCTGCTTCAGAAATAACAAGATCAGGTCTCAGAAATCAGAACATTCTTTAAAAAGTTAAATGATGGTTTTGTCCTTAGTCCCAGTATTCACTCTTTTTTTATTTAATGCTCAGTATCTGTCCATAGTGTATGTGTAGCAGTTATGCTTTTGGGAATGCAGACAATTGTTTTTCACCCTTCTGGCACCCTTGCAGGAGCTGTCATTAAAGGCCTCAGATGTGAGCCCAGCCCTACCATACCAGCTGTTAAATAAGGAGAATCAGCTCTGCCAGAAAGTTTGCAATTCAGTGCAAATTCAGTGGGTTAGGCTGTTACGTAGGCTTAGGAAGTAACACCCGGCAAATGTTTGCAGATAGAGATGAGCAGACACTGCTTAGGTGGAGAAGCAACTTTGAATCCATTCTCTCTCAAATGGAGAATTAATGATTTTTAGAAAGCATTGAAAGAAGAAAGGAATAAAAAATCTCTCCAGTTTAAAAGCCACATTGAGTATAGCCTTTGAAGAGCACCAGTATTACATTGTCAGGAATGAATTTTGTCTTTTGGCCCAGTAATATTACTGAGATTGAACTTTTCTGAAAGTCAAGCTGTCAGGAAAGTCAGGGTTTATTTAGAGAGGCTAATTTTAACCAGGGGAAGGCAGTCTTCCCTGGCTCTTTCTCTGTATTAAATAGGGAGGGTGGGGTTTCCTGACAAGCACTTACAAAGGTATCTAAGCTGAGAGATAGGAGGCTGGGGAGAAATAAAATTGGAGATAAATGTATCTTTTTGTGTACTTTCCTTATCCCTGTAAAGTTGACCCTCTTTGTGTTGTGGGTTATCCTATGGGAGACTTGTATGTGTGCATAATTTGGTGCATCCATACTGAAAGCAGAAGAAATTAGCATTCTGAAATCTCTCAGCAGTGTTTAAAATTACAATAGAGGCTATGTGAGGTTTTGTTAATATTAACAAAGCTGGGCAGGACACAGGAATATTGAGACTTGTTAATGAAAGAATTGGATTTTGAACTCTTTTCAGCTTTTAGGTCAGTGCATCCTGAAGCTAATGCAGGATGATATCTCACACAGAAAAATGAGCAGAAATTAGAGAAAGAAAATTCTGTACAGGGAAACATTAAGCAATTATTGTGGGAAGGAAAAATTCAATGTATGAGTATTGATTAGGAATACCATGCAGGCAAGCAAAGTCATACAGAAAAAAAGCGTTGGGGCGTAGAGGAGAAGATAAAATGAAGAATAAATCAGTCACATCAAATTGTCACAGAGAACAGATGTTGTATTGGTTTGAGTCAAAAAAAGTAGCTGGTGAAGTAATTAAGAATATTAAAATGCCAAGCAGAGTACTGGTAGGGTTTCAGGAACAGTGCTAAAGTGGTGTAAACAAACATAATGGAAGGAGTTTGGATGAAATTTAACAAGCTGGCAAAGGCATGTGGGACATAGAAGATTTGAAGAAAGTGAAGTGTGCTCTGCCAGTATATCTTAATTGCTGAATTTTATTTCTGTGTAATAGCTGAAGTGTATATGTTGTCCTGTTTGGCTATAAGCATCTCAGGCACCTCTTTGCCTTCAGTTTGAATTGAGCTTAACCTATTTAGAGTTACTCACTGGGAGTTAAATTATGACTGTGTTATGTCCTAAATTACAGGCTGCAAATATCTGCACTGCTGAGCTACGGAGCTCCAAATAGGCTGTGATGCAAATGCATTTTTGTCCCCTGAATCCCCTTTGTTCTTTTCTCAGCTGTGCTGTGATGCTGTCTACAGCCCAGCACTCAGTATTGCCAGCCAGAGGTGAAAGAAATGGTCTGATATTGCCCTATACCCATTTGCTGGCAAGGATGAATATCGTACAAATCCTACTATCTGTCCTTGTTTTTCTCTGTGTTGCTAATAGAATCATGGATTCAGATGGGGAGGAGGAAGAGCCATTTTGCTTTTGGTTTAGAGAAGTAGAAATCCAATAGTCATTTTTGATACAGCTATGAAAATGGTGTCTTCATAATTTTGTCCGGCAACCTGGACAAAAATCATGTCAGTAGTGTAGTCAGATGGTTTACAGTGATGCCTTTAAAGCTGCAGCTTTCTCAGGACATTTAATATTACACATAAATTATATATATAATGTTTAAGTAATATTATTATATTATAAATTTAATGTTATAGTTATTCAGCTCTTAGTGAAAAAGTGCACAATTCCAGATGTTTGGTTTATCCAATCTCAGACATGAAAAGTCATATTGTCAGCCATAATAGTTAATAGTTGCTGTACTGATACAAAAAAATTTGAGCAATCATAGGTCAGTAACAGCATGTTCAGTGCCTGAGTTTGTGAACAGAAGTAATTTGAAATTATAAACTTGGAATACCTATTGTCTAAGTAGGATAACATGTCAACATGTACTCCTGGCTTCCATTCTCCCTGGATTGATGGTTTATACTTAGCCGTTGGCTCCAGACAGTTCATTCCCTATCATTCTTTAATATAAGAAGTTTAGCTTCTGGGATCTTTCTTGTAAGTCTTTACCATAGAGAAGCTGTTTATTGCCCTGTTTTTGTCTATTTCTTTCCCTCTCATTTTGAGGCTCCTAGGCCATCAAATAGCCCCCAGAAAAACTCAGATAGATACAGCACAAATTAGTGAGGTCAGACATTACTAATGATGTCGCTAGAGTTTTTTCACAAAAGTGGGGAAAAGATGGAGACATCCATGTGCTGCATAGCTTTGCAACATCTAAGATATCATATCCAGCTTGATTTCGGAAGTGATGTGAAGAATAGTTGTTTTTTAGCTATTTCTTTAGCAAGAGGTACCATAATCACTATTTTACAGTTTTATATGCAGTATATTTAGGCTTTTGACTTTTTCAGTTGTTCACCTTATTTTGTCTCTCATCTCCACACCGGTGTTTCAGGCACAGGAGAAATGCAAGAAAAATGAGAATCAGAAAAACATGTAAATAAGCTCTGTGCACAAACTTGCTTGAATCATGATTCAGTCTTCTATAAAACTTACTATGTAGGACAATAAAAAAAAGAACACTTGAAATTTTTGGTCAGGACCAGGTAGGATCCCACAGAACAAGAAACTTCAGGAGCAACGCGGGCTTGGATTGTGCTCCACAGAGAGCTGCTCTGCTCCTCTACAAGCTCCCCTCTAACCCTCACTGAAGTTCTGGCTGCTCTTCATTCACAGAAATGAGCAGTAGAACAGCATGGTTGTGTTTTTTAATTGATGGCTTGCTTAGTTCTTCATCCTAGCCTTCTAGCTCCTCTGGCAACGAAAAAGTAATCTTTTACATAGATGAATTTGACTTCTACAGATTGAATAGTTTAATGGTTTACTTTCTACAGGAGTTAACAGAATTTAAACATTGAACTCCAGACTTGTGAGCGCTGTTGTACCACTTCTAGAGAGCAGTGCATTCAGTTATCTTGTGAGTTCTGCAGTGGTCTTTTAGGGCAACCATGTGGTGTGAAGCAGTGAACTGCAGAGATATCTGAGTGAGCTCTGTAGCTGAACTATATTGGTTTGTGGATGCAAAACAGCTGGTGCAGTTAAATATGCTGTTTAGACTTCCCTACAATTTTCCCATCTCAAATGTCTGGAAGAGACATATTGGATATGTTAAAGTGAGTACATTGTTTTGGGGTCTGACCTGGTTGGAGATTTTTGCAGAAGACTGTCTTGAGGCATATACAGTGTTACAGCAAACATCACATCACAGTTTCTTTACATACATTGCATACATGTCCTTGGGCTAAGCAGAAAGTAGGATCACCTGATGGCAATTTGTTAAGGCCTCTGTCCTGTGATGCATGGTGTTCATTGAGGTGACCCTGCCAGCTTTTCTTTTCTGACTTGCTGTTACCAAAGGCAGCATTCTTTCAGTTAGTGGGGATTTTCCTGCTTGCAGTTCAATAATGAGAGAAATCTGCGTGAGAAAGAGAGGCTCAGCCACTTGCTGGATTTTTGAGCTGGCCACCTCTTGTAAGTCTTGACAATTTAAGTGACTGTGAAACTCCTCAGTTAAAAGCATTCACATTGGAGCTAAACAGCATTCACAATCAGTCCTTCAACTCTGTTCCTTGGGGAGGCTCTGTTGATTCATGTATCTTACTGGTATCTGGTGGCTGAAGACAGAGGTTTGGGATGGGATGATTTGGTGATTTGGGTGTCATAATGCCTTGGATACCTGACAGGTGTTAGTCAAAGCCTGCTTCACCTTGGGCTTGACTTTGGCTTCTGTGATGAAACACAAAATGAAGATTCCTTTTAAATACATAAGAAAGGAGAAAAATACACTGGGATTAGTAATTACAGAACAGTGCCATGGAAGTCAGCTTCCTGTACCTGTTATTCCTTTGGAAACTGGAGAAATCCAAGGACTGATTTCTTGCTAGTGTGAGACATAAAATTGACTTACTGCATTTCCTGTAGTTAAAAGTCCTTCAAAGATCTTGAGTACAATTACTGGTGGAAAAGTAAATAGAAAAACAGTAGATTTGTTTTGCTCCTGTTCTTTAATGTGGTGGTTAAATGCACTGAATTCCAACCATGTACCATTTATATTCCAGTTTTTGCAAAAGTTGAGCTTAGAAAATTACATAGCTCTGTGTAGAGTGAACATTTTTTCTCAGGACTTCTTCTAGGGCTTTGTGTGATTTAAAGTGGTAAAATGCCTTTGATAGCTTGTGATTTCTACATGCTAACAAGCAGTAAGAGAAGAAAAAATAATTTCTGATGAATTCTACTTCTTCTCATCTTCCCACACAGGAGGAATCAGTGCACAAATCAACAAGTAGCAGCAGCATCTCCCCCTCACAAGTGGAAGACCCCTCGCAGGAAGGTACCAGCAGAAAGAGTGAGTTTTAGAGTGCCTGCTTTCACTTAGTTCTGTTGCCTTCTGTTATGTGAACTTTGACACTCTTACAGAAAGCTGAAGCTGAGTGTAAATTGAATAAATCTGAACCTTGGAACATGCTGAATAGGACAAACGTAGTAATTAGTGAGTGGAAGGCCTATACTATATGTGGACATCTTTGTGAAACAGAAAAGCCATATT
Organism: Tetrao urogallus; assembly: GCF_951394365.1. Taxonomy (NCBI): domain Eukaryota; kingdom Metazoa; phylum Chordata; class Aves; order Galliformes; family Phasianidae; genus Tetrao; species Tetrao urogallus. The sequence goes on along the minus strand of NC_136815.1, from coordinate 51,122,661 downwards.
TGAAACTGTCAGGGAATTGTAAAGGAAGTCAGAAGTGCATATTTCAGCTATGTTCATCTCAGAAGGGCTTGTTGCTGCAGAAACACATTCTAAACCAGTGTAAAAGCCAATTTCAGTATTTTCAGCACCTTTGACATCGATGAATGTACTTGTTTGAAAGACACCTAGTAATCACCAATATGTCTCATAAGCAAAGTACTTACTGTCAAGAGGGGTAAATCCAATCTTTTTGTTTCAGGCAGTTATGGTAGGCTTTACTGTACAACAGGATTTCCAGTTTCACTGGAAAGCTTTTGTAATTAAATATGTAATCTGTGCACAGTGGTGAAATAATTTGTATAAGCCAGTATTTTGGCACTCCAAATTTTTATTCAGTGATAAATGGATAGTAGCATGCCTGTATTTGCTGGTCTTACAAGTTACAATTCCTGTTCTTTCAGTCTTGAAAATGTAATCAGTGTGATACTTGTATTGAAGAGTGTGGAAGTGTAATTTGAGCCCCCAGCAATAGGAATTCTAGGAAATCAATGACTGTTTCAAGTACTGAGCAATGTTATCCAACACTCTGTTTTACAAGAACTAATTCTTTTATGCTGGTTGAATCTTTAGCACCTCCAAAGTTCTTGCCCATATCATCTACACCACAGCCAGAGAGACGGCAGCCACCTCAGAGACGACACTCCATTGAAAAGGAAACTCCAACCAATGTCAGACAGTTTCTACCACCTTCAAAACAGAGCTCCAGATCACTTGTAAGTGGAGTGGGTGGTAGGAGAGAGAAAAAGAGGCATGCTAAAAGTATAATGAAAATTAAAACTTGGCTTCAGTGTGATTAGAACTTGACTCAAAGAAAACTCCTGAGTTCAGAAACAGCCCTGGGCTACTAAAGACGTTTTGAAATCAAGATTTGAACTTTCTGATTAACCCAAAATCCCAGGTACAGATGCCTCGGAAAATATGTGCACTTTGATTAGGACTCTGGATAAAGCCATGTGCCTTGCTTTTATTTCAGAATGTTACCAAAACAGGCAAACTTTGCCTTACTGATTTTCCATTTGAATAGAGACAATTCCAAAGCTCTGGATTTTTTTAAATGCTTTTTTTTATTATTTAGTTTTTGGCAGCATTTTAGTTAATGGCTGAATGAATGAAAGGGCTTCTTCTCCTTCTACTGTAAGAATTTGTGTGGTTAATGTTTATACATGCAAAAGCTCTTTCAGTAATCCAAATCAAGGTTTGTTTATGTTGCTTTGTTGAAGTCACTGAGGCAAAAAACTGTATTACTACTTGAAAAGAAAGTACAGTACATTTGATCAATTAGCTTTAATTGAGAGCTGTTTTCCAACAGAGTATAAGAGTAACGGGTATGAAATCTTGGCTCTTTTATGCTGACCTACTGATTAGTGCTTTGTAATTTCATGCAGGATATGTTCCTCGTCTCTTTTTCCCTCCAGCAGGGTTTTGAAGTACACCCCATAAGGTGCTGGTGAATAGAGAAATCAATAAACACATCTTAGTTCTGAAAGGAAGGGAAAATTCACTCGCCCTGTATTGTAAAGCAGTGGTATTAGTGGGCTTTGAAGAGTGTTCTTGTTGTTCACCCAGGCAGTGGTGGCCAGGATCTGAATCCATTAGTTGATGATAAACTAGCAAGAAAATAATCTCTAGATATTCTCACAACATGCTTCCTCCATTTCAGAGGGTCTGCTGGATTTTGTTTATTATATCTTTCCACAAGAACATGGTTTCTCATTCATGGTGAAGGTGATGTAGTAGCATGTTGATAAACACAGCACAGGTAGACTTCTGCTGAAATGAGCCTGGAGCATAACGCATTGCACCAGAATCAGATGGAGGGTTCCTTCGGTACGTGTTTGAAGATGCTCTCATATAAAATGGATCGTTGTGAGTGCCTGCTGGCTGCACTCAAGGTATGGGCAAGTACAGGACTTATTTTCTGATAGGTCCATAGTCGTTCCCATACACACTGTTGAAAGGGAGGAGGGGAGAAGGCATTGCATGTTATACTGAGGCATTTGCTCCATCGCTTTTTTAATCCATAGAATTATGGTGCATCGTTATAATATTGATCTCATCTCATGTATTCGAAGGGATCATGCAACTGTAGAATCTTAGTTATGAGGCTTTTATTTTGAACAGGGGAAACAAGTTCTCAACCTTTTTGGCCACATATGCATTTTCATATAGATGCCTATTTCTAGGCATATGCTCACTGACATATGCCTAGAAAAATAATATATGAAATAAAACTGCTGCCGAAAAATGAATTACATTATTCAATTCCTGCTAAAAGTATTAAAGAAAAAGGGAGAAAAGACAGTAGGTATATCAGGGAAGTGCGGGAACACATGAGAAAGATTTTACTAATTTCTTTTCTTTTGGACTTTTTGATTTCTAGATAGCTGTCACCTAGTTGGTTTTGGCTATGGAGTGAGAGAGAAGGAAAATCAGCAGTGAAATGATGTTCCTTTAATAAGAACCTGTCCTATTTGATGCCTGGAGAGTAAATTCTCTGACTTGGCAATAGTGCCCTCTAGGGTGTGACAGACAACACCCATAGTCCTTCTGGTTTTAGTTCGATAGGTTTGTGACATGATGGCACTGTCCCAGTTACACTTGCTGGCTTCCTGCAAAGCCCTTCCTTCCCTGCAGGATGCCAGCTTGTGTCAGTGGCCATGCCAGGTGCTGTATGTGTAACCGTGCTGTTCCCTCACTGAACACTTCGCAATACCTGAAGAATATGATTTTTTTTTAATTTGACTTCACGCTTCTTCATCCCTTCCTCCAGGATTGATGGAGTTTCATTTCTTATCACCCGCTCCTGTGGCCGCAGTTTCTCTTCAAGGTGGAAGAGGCCTCATCAATAAATAGCTCTCCATGCCAGAGCAAACAGACAGGAGTTTGCTGCAGTCTCTTAGCAGGATTAGCAAGAAACTGGTCTGTCTTGCATACTAACTATGGTTTTGTGAACTGGCATCTCATCAGACAGAGGGAGTTATTGCTGAGCAGGTGGGGAAGGGAAACAAACTTGGTAAAAGACCGACAGTCGTCCTTTTGATGTGTTGTCTTGCCAGTGCTCCCTGGAAGGCAGGTTTCTGTGGGACCAGCCTGGTGGTGTGTGTACTGCAGTGAGCTAACTTGGTGCCTAGAGATGAAGCTGTGTCCTGATATGTACATATGAATGCCTTTGTAGATTGTTTGCTTTTTTTTCTTTTCTTTTTTTTATCAACATCATCATTATTTTTCATGACCTAGAGGACCAAAGCTAATGATTTCATTTATACACAGCATTCGCTTTTCTGCTTCCTATCTATTGTTCAGGTTCCTAGGATAAGGAGTTTATTTCCAAGGATGACTTTCAGACCACTTTTTTCAACTATGCAAACAGCTTCTCTGCTCAGCTCTCATCCCATTGAAGCAGCCATGTGTGGGGTGGCAGGGGCTATGTACTATCTCTGTGAGAGAGCTTTTGCCAGCAGGTGGAAACCCGCAAAGGTTTGCCTCTTTTTGCTGGCTTTGGAAATCACCTTCACCAGCATGTTCCCTCTTTGGGGAGCACTTCCTAAGCTGTGGCAAGAATTAAAGCTTAGGGTGGGACACTGCACCTGATTGACATTGATTTCAGTGTGTGTAGGATATTTGTGTGTCTTCAATCACTTCACGGGGAAAAGAAATCAGTTCTGAAAGGACAGCAAACTAAAAATGCAACATCACAAGACTGTCAGTGGGACGGACTTTAAACTTTACAGCACATGAAGATCCAGCAGAAAAAAAATTAAAAACAAAAAAACAAAAAACAGCAAAACTATTGTAATGCTTGGACTATGTTGAAAAGAGTGAGCCTTTGTGTTTCTAGTGAGAAACATTCAACACCCTGTAGAATGGAATGACATTTGCAATCTGTTTCACTTGAAAACATGCAAATGGTTTTGGTCCTCTGCACAGTTTTGTATCAGAACTTAGAGAATAATTCCTAACTATTCCTAGGGAGGCAAGCCCACTAACAAGAAAAAATGATTAATTTCCCCCTATGTAGAATCAAACAGTAATTGATTTTTTCTTTTGCTTGTCCCAACTAATAAGTGAGAGTGCAGTCTTCTGCAGGAGAGCTGAGACTCCCAGATGAACTTTCAGTCTGCAAAATCAATGAGACCTTAGAGTGCTTGACTAACCATGAAGTGCAGAATTTAGAGTCCAATCTGGCACATGTTCCTATTGCAATTTACTGGTGTAACTCATTTGACTGCCTGGTGACATCTTTTAATGAGAATTTTTACAAGGAATATTGTAAAAAAGATAGTCATAAGACTGATCAGGTGCATTATGCTGAGAATGACCTACAAAGCACTTTATTTCACATTATGAACATATAATCCTTACTACCTGCTTTTCCTGAGTAGAAGAAGTTAAGTTAGACATACACACCTTAAGTTGTTACAGTATATAAAATGACTGCACAGTCAAAGCTTTAAGCCAATTTTCATGAGGATCGTGGAAACTCCAAGTTTAAATTAGTATTTTTAAATGAGATTATTTCCTTTAAAAATAAGAATACTGACTAACCTTGAATGTTAAAATGAGTATTGACTACAATTCCAGAAAATCAAGGCCATTCAAATCACATTTTGCCTTTAGTATGTTCTGTCATATGCAGGTTGCGCAGAGAACTGTAGTTATCTCATTTGCAGCTGCCTGACTTGAGCAGATCATTGCTCAAGTTTGAGTAATAACCCCAAAGCATCACTGTTTAATGAAGTTTAGTCAGTGCTTAGTGTAATTTTAATTAATTTCAGTGCCTTACAGCTAGTGTCGAAATGAAAGATTTTCTTGTGTACTTATTTCTATGCCAAAAAGGGAAAAAAAAATTCAAGCAGTTTTCTGAAATCGGCATAATATTTATCTTTTATTTAATGTTGCATTAACATTTTGTTGTCCTTGTGTAACCTCTGGAATTAAAACATTAGCATTTAAACATGTGAACATTTTTTTCTATGTTTCCCCTGTTGCCTGCAACTATTTCTACATGCTGTAGCAGTAATCATTTTTGATTGGTACAGCAGACCCACACTATTCCCCCGGTAGCTGCTCTGCACCTATAGTAGATCTACAGACTGTCTTCAAAGGAGCAATACTCACTGACATCATCGTCCTATAAATTAATGGAGCGGGCGCACATGAGGGGGAAGGAAGTGCCTCCAAGTAAGAACTGTGTTTCTAAAGGACCTAAAGCTCTGATTGATGAAAAGCATTCAGCTTGCCTCATTCACCCCAGTCAGTTTCTCAGTCTCCCACGATGCAGAACTGAGGTTTTCTGCTGGCATTGTGTGCATCACGCTTTCCCACCCACTTCCTCTCCCATCTCACCCGGCCCACCGCCGTGCTTCCCTGTAGCGAGGCAGTTGCTATGGGAAGGACCAGAATGAAGTGCCAGTGGCAGCCAGTTAGCTGTGAAGTCTCATAATGAACAGAAGGCATTTTGTTTGGCTGTGCTGTGTTATACCTCAGAGCAAATTGCAGTTGTTTTTGACATAGTTTGTTCTTTCCAGAAAACTAGCACCCATACACCCCAAAGGTTTAGCTGGCAAATCTAACAAAGTTAACTCAATTCTAGTCTTTTGTGGGGTGCCTTAAACAGAGCGAAGTTTCTTTGTGTTCCCTTTCTAGATAGGTAAGACAACAATTTTTAAAAATGTGGTGGTTCCTAAATGCTAATGTTTGCCAGGTCTGCAACGTAGAAAGATTTTCTTTTTTATCTAATGGAAAGACAGAACCAAACTCTGGGTCCATGTAAGTTGAATATTTCACAATTAATCTGAACCATCTCTTCAGTGTATAAATTAAACCTCCAAACTGCTGGCCGTGTCTTTGTGTTTGCAGGAAAAATTTCTTTCCATTATTCAAAGAGCATTGGATGTCATTGTCATTACCACACAGCAGCCCCTGTGAGCTCGCTGAAAGGGTTCACTAAGCATAAGGCGATGGGAATTCCCACAGAGGTTTCTGTCTTTCTGTTGGAGCTGTATAATCAACTACAGGGCTGGATTACAAATTGGGTTGGTGCTTTTATTCTTTGGTACCAAATTCAGGAGTTCTCTACTCAATATTCTCCATCACGATGTAATACAGAACGTACAGAAACTGTGTCGGTGGGAAGTTGTTGGGTCATTCTCTATTTCATTCTTTGCCGTTCGTAATCCAACACTGGGTAGCCAGTTCTCTATTTGAAGGTTACCCTGTAAAGCTTAAATTGCCGCTGTTGCTTTCTGGTGGCAGAAAGGAGAGCCTGTCTGTCTGGATTCCCTTAGCTTTTTGTTGTTAGATCACATGAACACCAAGATGTGGTACCACTGAATAAAAAATTCTGCTAGAATGGGCTACTACTGACTTTCCTCGGCCATTCTGGGCACCACAAAGTGTCAAAGAAATCATGTGTTCTTAGGAATACTTAAAAGTAAAACCATGTGCCAAATTACCTTTCTGCTTTCTAATTATAAACCTGAATGTCAATTAAAATCAGTATTTGTAGTGAAAGACAAATGGAGAGAAGATTCAAATGGCTTGAGGAGGGAGAATGAACAAAACGCATTGTGGAGGCTGAACATCACACCACTGAGATTGCACTGTCATGGTTTCAGATGATTTGAAACTCATGTGATGCCCATGAATGAGCCAATGCTATTGAGGGGAGAAACTCCTTTTCTGGAGTTACTAACCAGGTGGTTGGCTGTCTAGGTTGAAATGTAGAAGAAGCAATTTGGCTTTGAAGTAACATGGATTTTTGGCTTCCAGGAGGAGTTTTGTTACCCAGTGGAGTGTCTGGCTCTGACGGTGGAGGAAGTCATGCACATCCGTCAGGTGCTGGTGAAGGCAGAGCTGGAAAAGTACCAGCAGTATAAAGATGTCTACACTGCTCTGAAGAAAGGAAAGGTATGGCTGAGCCCAGGGAGGCCGCAAGCGGGAGGTTGGTTGCACAGACCTCTGTTTACATCTTCAAGCTGGTGGGAAGCTGGAAGCAGGCATCAGAGTTTGCAAAAATTGAGATTGTAAAATCATAGAATCATCAATTGGCCTGGGTTGAAAAGGACCACAATGATCATCTAGTTTCAACCCCCCCCCCCCCATTTGTTTCTTACCCTGTATTGAAGAAGACAGACCACCAAACTTCCCCTTGAATTTATTACACATGGGTCAGCTTGTGTTGAATTAGATACATAAACATAAAAACTTTATACAGAAATACCTTCCTTATACCTTCTATAGAAATGCAGCAGTGTTTGTGGTAATCAGAACATATCTGTATATTTATGTTTTAAATTTCAATAAGGTCTTTTCTGCCCACATCTTCTGCAGTATTACTCAGCATTTCTATTCCAAAAAATAGAATTACAGCTAGCAGTAGGTAATTACAAGAGGTTTGTTATAAGTAGCCTATTTTCCCCTATATCAACTGAATCTTCCTTTCTGCACTTAATTCCCATTTCTAGAGTAGGAACATTTGTAGTCTCTGTGACCCAGTAGCAAGTTTTCTCACCTTACGAAAGCTCCTAGTGTCTGGTTATAGTCTGGGCCATACTCTGCTTGGTTGGAGGTTTGCCTAGCCCGTGCCTGGCTTCTGTCTCCAGCTGTTAAGTGCTGCACCTGGTGTGATTTCTCCTGTTGCTTTGAGGTATTTCTTCAGGCTCCACCCTTCCTGTGCAGTGCATCTTGTGAGCAGTGTCCTGCGCTAACCAGCAGTTTGAGCTTTGCTGTGGCATTTGTAAGTTAGAAATAAAGCACGCTAGAGAACTGCAAGTACTTGAAAACCAGAACAATCCTGAACATGAAATACTGGAGGACCCATTAACTAACATTTTTTTTCCTGTGAATTGCGGATTGGGGATTGATATTTACCAGTGGAAGCAATGTCTTTTCCCTTTCTTTTGACTTGTGCTTCTCAAACACCTCCAGTAGGCATATTTTGACTGCATAATGTATTTTAACTCCAGGCTGTGATTAATATGCTGATGTAAAGATTTGATTGATTTAAGGCAGAAGAACCAAAATCTGAAGACTTCAATTAGCTGTGGATTCAGCTGTTGCATATTGTCATGCAACATAAAGCGTAGTAATGAGCTTTTATCAGATCTCATAGTGAGTTGGTGCTTTAATTTACCCCACTATTAAAATTGTTCCCTTTTATTTTTAATCAGATTTGTCTAGCCTCACATCCCTGTCTTTGGATCCCATTGTGTCATCTGTATGACAAAAAAAGCTTTTCCTTGTTCAGTGCCCCTTCTTCATATAAATGTTTATAACCTATGATGCCTGGCTCCTTTCACTGAACCAAACAGGTTTTCCTCAAGTAAGGCAGCTGTAGTAGCTCATTCCTGGACTTTCTCTGGTGTTCAGAAACATACGATTGGAAGAGAATCATCAAATCTTATCACAGGCAACCACTTAATATTCCAGAACCCAGCACAGATGATTAGGAACAAGAGCATTTAAAAGTTAAAAGAATATTTTAAAAGAATATTTCTTAATATATGAAGATACAGTTCTTTTCAATATCCTCTTGGAAGCATGAACTTGTGTGGAACTTGCCTAACATGGGAACTTCTCCGTTCTTCTTTCAGCTCTGCTTTTGCTGTCGGACAAGAAGGTTTTCTTTCTTTACCTGGTCTTACACCTGTCAGTTCTGTAAAAGGTAAATACTTAGTATCTGTTAATAAATAAGTACTATTACAGAATGAAAAACGTGGAGTTGTACCTTAGATCACCCCAAATGCTGCATAGTGTTGATTGTTTCCATTTAACAGTCCAGGTTTAAAAACAAATATTGTAAGTATGCTAAAATGGATCTTTTGTAAGTGATGTGCTTCCTTGGACTGAAAGACTCTTTATCAGGGTCTGTTGTGATAGGACAAAGGGAAATGGTTTCAAACTTAAAGAAGGGAGATTTAGGTTGGATATAAGGAAAGATTTACAATGAAGGTGATCATAAGACCAACATGTAGACACTCAAGGCTGGGCTGGATGGGGCTCTGAGCAACCTGATGTAGCTGCAGGTGTCGCGGTTCATTGCAGGGCAGTTGGACTAGTTGGCCTTTAAGGGTCCCTTCCAATTCTGAGGATTCTCTGATTTTTGATCAAAAGTAAAAGAAACATTAATTTCCCGTTTTTTCCCCCTTTTTTCTTTTTGTAGCTGTAGTTCTTGTTTAGTATTCCTCTTCACTTTTGGCTTCATGTTCTGATTAAGTTTTTTTATTGATGAAACATTAAAACAAAAGTGTTTGGGTAAGGAGTTGGGGTATTTATCCCTTATTCTTGATGTCAGTAAGGCATAGCCCAGTTAAATAACTCAGGCTTTCATTTTCTTACACAGGCCTGTATGCTCACAGTGCTGCAAAAAGGTAAGTAAACACATTTCTGATTCACTCCTTTCTGAAAAGCTGTCATCTTTGGAAATGATACTGCATCTTTCTTATATCACATGTTCCTTCTGTGCTCAACAGATGCGATTGCCATCAAAGCCATATTCCACTCTCCCCATCTTCTCACTGGGACCTTCCACCTTGCAGCGAGGAGAAAGCTTCATGAGGCCAGAGAAGCCCTCCACCAGCCACCACCGGTCACTGCGGAGCATGCCCAGGTGAGAAGCAACTGCGGTCACCTGTGTGCACTGGAAATGCCTCTTGGAGTTACAAACTCCAGTGCCAGGACTGGAGCAAACTGGAGCACAGGAGGTTCCCTCTGAACACCAGGAGCACTTCTGTGCTGTGCAGGTGATGGAGCACTGGTACAGGCTACCCAGAGGCTGAGGAGTCTTCTCCTTGGAGGTCTCCAGAAGCTGCCTGGCCATGGTCCTGGGCACACTACCCAACTGCACACAAACTTCCAGCTGGTGACTCGGCAGTCTTGCTAAGCCAGGTGTCATTTTTGGGATAGGAGGAAACAGAAAGGTTTTGAATCCAGTTGTTTTTTGCTGTTTTCTGAAGGCGCCCCAGGGTGCTCTCTGCAATGCTGCTGCATATTGAGACTAGTCCTGCTGTTTTGCTTTTCAGGTTGGCCTCAAGGTCCAAATCTGTGGATAAGTCACACGAAGAGCTGCAGTTTCCCAAAGAGTTAATGGAGGACTGGAGCACGATGGAGGTGTGCGTGGACTGCAAGAAGTTTATTTCAGAAATCATCAATTCGAGCCGGCGCAGCCTGTCCCTGGCCAACAAGCGAGCCAGGTTAAAAAGGAAGACACAGTCCTTCTATATGTCATCTCCAGGAACCTCTGACTACCGCCCCTCCGAGAGAACTATCAATGAGATCTGAGCCTTGTGCCTTTTTCTTTGCTTTTGTCTTCATGAGGTCATCGTCTGTAGGAGAGGTCACCAAAACGGGGTTGTTCTTCCGTTGCTTCATTTCACTCGACTGGCTTGGATCTGCATTCAGTCGCAGAGTTTCCTACCGCCATGTTTTCCAGACATGCAGAAGCTGTGTTTTTATCTGGACAGAACGACATGCAGCAGGTCAGCTGCTTGCACTGGGAGAAAATCAACAATTTGCAATCGTTGCCTCTTTTGTATGCGTGCATTGAAACTAGAAAGCTTTTTCTTGCTTTCAGTCTTTTTTTTTTAACCATTCTTTGAATCATTTTCTGGAGTTGAGCTAAAATGTGTGCTTAACGGAGAACCCGATCTAACAAAGTCAGTGCTAGTGCAGTAGCAAGCAGTAAGTCATATTGGCATTACCAAGCTAGCAATGCTCACATCCTGCTTTCAGAGCTCACCAGGCACTGGTGTGAGTGGCTGTGCTCCGAGCAGTCCTTCTTTGAACCATTTCTGTTGCTCTGAGGTCAGAGTCCAACATGGGACTGCGGTGTCTGGGCCCTGGGGCAGAAGGTTTGGCAGAGCTGCTCATCATGGGGCTGCTGCTCTTTGAGGCCTCAGTGCTGCCCTGGGTGTCTCTGGGCAGGCTCCAGGGGTGTACTGCCTACTTGAATGTATGATGCCAGGTACTGGTGGTAGTGAATTCTGGTGGTAGGCAGAGCTGTACAGCAGATGGGAAGGATGGGAAGCAAGAGAGGCTCCTGGTGCTACTGGAGCACCTGTAGCATTGTTCCTTGGGCCGCTCAGGGGACAGGAGGGCAGATGTGTGCATCTTAGCAAGCACAAATTCCACTATGGCTCTGCTGGCAGTGTGCCCACTGAGAGCCCCATTTTTGCTGGGGACGTAAGTTGGTTGCAGGGACCCATGTTTTGCTGAGATTTTGGGCGACGCTGTCCCAGATTGGGAGCAATCTCTCATTTCCCCTCCTTGATTCATTCTTTTTCCTTCTTTGCTTTGCCCATGGAAGAACACCAGGCCACTGGGTGAGATGTTCCAACAAGGCTACGCTGTTAGCTGACACCATCGCATGCTTTTTTGCACTTTTTTTTTTTTTTTTTTAAAGTTGAAATACTTTTTTTTTAATGCAGGCTTGACCAGAGTTTAATCTATAATTTGGGTCTGGATCATTCTGGTGTTTAAAACTAACATAGTCAAGTTGTTAATACTTGAAAATCAACTACTGTAACTTTTTCATACATTTTTTAATACCCTGAGGCATATTTAATATCTCTATAGCAGTGTATTATAGGAGGACATAGCAGAAAAGTTTCAGATCTATTTATTAACATTTCTACACTAAGGATTAATCATGAGTGATACCTCAAAGCTGCACGGAGCAGCGGGGCTGGATCTGCCCTGTGGATTCCAGCAATGTGTCCGTCCCACACGGACCTCATGCTGGCAGAGCCTGGGGAGGGCCTGCACCACCATCTGTACCATATGTACGTTGATTTGAAAAGCACACAAAAAGGCTCCCTACACCTCTGCACAGACTCACCCACCCGTATTTTTCTTTCATTGTCACCCTGGGAAATGAGAGTTTTGCAGATGGAGAGCAGTGGCATGAGGTGAGCCATGGGCAGGCAGGCAGGAGGTCAGGGCTGCCTAAAGCCACTGCTGTTAGGAGGGCCCCTCATCTCAGTCACATCTGCACTTTTTCTCATTCCTGTGCCAAAAGCAGGCCCCGTATTCGCTGCATTGTGCATCAGGAAAACTAGGCTGAGAGTGAACGCATGAACTCTCGCTCTGAATTTCCCCTGCTGCTATTCTGATCATTTTCTCCTGGAAATGCCCTGGCCACACGCTCTGCTTGCTCCAACTCCACTCCCCCTTGGCACCACAGGCTGCTCAGGGCTGGGCGCCCCGCATGCCCTTTTCTCCTTTTACAGGGCATGGGGCAGCAGAGCTGGCAGCCGCCAGGCCTCAGCCCCCCCCCAGCACCGGCCCTGGGCACCGCACAGCTTCTGTGGGCCCAGCACCATGTTGGTATTGGGGTGAAGCTTGTAAATATGTGTAATATATTTATTGATATTTAGGAAGTCTCCATCAGTCATGCAACGGGAATTAACTTTCCACAAAGTTTAAAAACAAAAGCTATTTATACACGTGTTGGCTGTTACCTTCGTTAGAGTTAATGCTTTCAGCCCCTCCGACAGTCTGCGCTCTGTAGGCATTTTAGAGTGAATTACTGCTGAGCGTGGGGCAGCACGGTCAGCTCCTCCCAGCAGTTTTTAAAATCTTATTTTTGTAGCTTTGTTACGATGCCCGAGGTCTGTCTGAACGTACCATGGGGGCCCACGGAGCTGAATGGCACACAGCTGTGCAGCACTGGGGCTGGTGCTGCCGCTGCTGCGATGGCGAGCGGGGCTTGGCTGCGGTGCTCCCATGCACTATGCCTGACCTTGCAAATGCTCTTGTGACCATGTCATTTCTGGGGACGGTTGGTGGGCTTATTTCTCTTTTCCCCGTTATTTCCTTTATAGTGGGAGGGGTGGTACTGGGTGAAAATAAAATGCCTTTCCATTACAGTCTTTGTCTGTGCTAATTCTTCATGAGGGAGCAAACGTCAAAGTTTCTGTCTTCTTTGTTGTACTTTACAGTTTTGTGAAGAACAGGTAGCCTTTTCCTCAGGCAAGGGCTTGTTGATGAAAACAGCTGAACGCCATTGGAACAGCGGCTGGGAACTAGGGGAAAACACTTGATGGCCCATGAGAACAGCACTGACTGCCCATGCAGCCTGGCAACAGGGCAAGTCGCAGCCAGTCACTGCACATGACACCTGCCTGTGTTACTGCTCACTGAGGCAGCCAGCACATGCAATCAAAGTGCAGACAGAGGGCAACCACACACCGCTGAGCAGTGAGACAGTGGCTTCCTCTGAGCTCTAGGAAGCCACAGCCTTGTCCAAGCGTTCCTGAGCACGGAATAACTGATGGTATTTCTGAAGACAGCTCTGAACACTGACAGCCTGTTTTGTATTGCAGGAGTACACCCAGAAGGTATAACCGAGGCTGTCATTTATTTTAGATAGAGAGTACCATGGCATACAGAGACACGTTGCAGACTCCTGGCTGTCATAGCTCACTATCTAAGGAGATATAAAATGGTAACGGTGCCACCGACTGCTCCACTTGGGGATATCAGTCACAGGTGTACAAGGACAAGATATGAAATCCCAAAAGATTTTTGCCCCAAAAGGTAAATTCCATCAGTGATGGAACAGGAGTGTGAAGCAGCATGCTTTAGAACCAGCTCTGTAGAGTTGGGCTGAACCCAGAGCTACCAACCCACTAGAGCCCAGGGACAGGACTTACATGGTCAAGGCAGAGGTGGAAGCTCTGTATGCAAATCTCAATGAGCCAGAAAGCGGAAGAGTAAAACTCTCCACAGAAGCTTACAGAAAATTAAGAATCACTTTATCTGCTACACACAAATCCCACCTGTACACACTGCCAGCACCAGCAGTCACAAGGAGAACAAGCCCAGGGCTGCAGGAGCATCACACACCCCAAAGATGATGTGAGAAACAGCAGTGCCCTCCCGGCTGCGGAAAGGCTGCCAGGAGCTAGAACTGACCTCTGGGAGAAAGCAGTCTCCTTCCTCCCCAAAGGGGCTGCCCTCTTCCTTTCAGCTCAGAGCCCAAGACAAGGTGCTGACCCGTGCCGGGGGGGGGGGCAGCAGAGAAGGAAACACCAAGCACTTCGCTGTCTAGATCCTGTAGCATGACGTGGAGAGAAATCAGCCCCAAACCTACAGCAGGGAAAGGAAACAGAAAGGAGATGCTGCTACACAAGAGAGTAAAGATTTGCTCTGGAAGAAGGAAGCAAAGCGTGAGGAAAGAAATTGATCAAACTGATGCACAGCTGGTACTGATCCAAAAAGCACAGCAGCCAAGTTTGGCTCTGGGGACAACAAAGGTGTTTGCAATGACTCCTCTGAGATGGCAGATAGATAGTGCTGGGAGGTGCCATTCGCAAATCATTTATATTTAAAACAACACTGAGCACGTCTGGTGTAAGAAGCAGCTTTAGATAATTCTTCCTCTGAACTAAATCAATACATGAACCTCAAGAAAACTTTTCTGTTGCCTCACAGTTGAGGCTTCATCATCTCTCATAAGCACTATGGGAATGCTGCAGATCAGGTTTACACACACACACACACACACACACACACACACAGAGTCATTTCCTGTTCTGCTCAGAACTCTGCCACCACTGCTCTGCCCTTGCTACCAGAGGTCAGTGGGTGCTGGGACAGCTCCTGCAGTCCTTGCACAGGAAGCAGCACCACTCCCTTGAGAAGTGCCACAGCAACAATGAGCACCAAAGCCATCCACAGTGCATCACAGGAAGGAGCTGCTACCAGGTCAGGGTCTAACACCCTGTGCCCAGTTGAGAAAAGCCTGAGGTCCACAGAAGAAGAGCAGTGCAAATATTAGCTACTCAAATAATTGCTAATAATGTAAATTAAGTTTCTTTATTAGAACCATGTCATTTACCTAGACTATACCTACATCCGAATTAATGTTCACTTTCAAGCTAAACAGAATACAAACTCTGAGATTTCCCTTAAGTACACAGACGTTTTAAATTACCAGATCCAAACAGTGACCAACATTTTTTTTTTTTTTTTTTTTTTTTTTAAGAAGCTCCTCATGCTCTCACAGCTCCCTGAACACATGCTTGTCACCTGAGCAAGCAAACAACTTTGCAACATTTATCTATCTCAGTCTGTGTGTGCACAAAAAAAAACACAATGTAAAATGCCCCAACAGAGGGCTATCTAAGAAACACCAGCTACTCCCGGACCAAGTACAAAAGTCTTGTGAACTTCAGACAAAAGCTGGAACTGTTACCAGTAAGTATCTCTGCATATTGTCAAAGAGGCAATCTCCACAATTAGAATCAGAATTAGACAATCAGAATCAGACAATCAGAAGCATTTAAAACATTTCTAAAAACATTTGTACCAACGTGGCAAAGTGTTGAAAAAATGCATTACAGAAGAAGTCAGTCGTTTGTAGAGAGCGTTCGAAAAGGAGAGCCCAGTTCTTCTTGTGCTCTGTTCTTCCCCTCTGGAGCACAAAAAACACACACTGATGAAGCACTGCCGCTTGGACTTCAAAGTTCTCATTTGAGCTCTCCATTTCTTGCAGCCAGCTCTCCCTCAGCTCAGAGATTGCAGGAAGAGCAAGAAGCAGAGAACAGCAGAGCCTCTTTGTTCCAGCAGCCTGCAAGCACCCTCTTGCAGATAAATAACCCACGTGTTCCCCAGCTCCTCCCGCTCCTGTTCTGCTACTGAGGGAAGGAACTTGGGAAAGTTAATAAATATGAAAATAAATTACACCCTTCTCCCCACAAAGTAAGAAAAAAGAAAAAGCCTGTTTAGGCAGATAACATCAGTAGAAACTCTCTTTGGATATAAACACCTAAGAAGTAAAGCATCTGTGTGTCACGTTCAGACAGCACATTAAGCAACATAACGAGAGTCAGCGCAACACAAGTTTCAGCTGTTGGGGATGATTCTCTAGATAGGCATCTTTAATTCTAGAGTATCATGCTCTGTTTCACGTAGTTCCCTTTAAATGGTTTTAAGAGTACAAAATGGACAAAATTTAGTGCTCTCAGCTCTTCACAGAACTAATGCTCATTTGGAGAACATGAGTTCTTTCCAAGTTTGAGTATGAAAAAGATGGTATAAAATATAACACACTCTCAATCTTTGTTACAAAAGGCACATTTAGGCAGATTTAAATGTGCTGAACGTTTTGTTATCAATGTTGAAAAGAAATCGTTTAAGTGAAAAGAGCATCTGCAGGAGGTCAGTGTAATCTGCAGTAGGTGAAGGGAGATGAAAGATGAGGTTACCTTCCTGCTGATCCAATATTCTTATAAATACATAAAACATACGCAGATGAGCCTTGGAAGGGCCATCGAGACAGCAGTCTGCAGAATGAAATGTTTCAATCAGTTACTCGCTGTGTTTTTGGCTACTATTTCTCTGTGGATGCTGCTGCCATGGCTGGTTTTATGCCCTCACGCGTTGACTTCAGCTCTTCCAGTTCTGCGTTCAGTTTGCCGATCACCCACTCCAGGGCATCCCGGCCCTGCCAAGGAAATAGCAGAGTTCAGGATCAGAGCAAATAGCGCACCACTGCTCATGTTTATAGTTTTTCCTCTGTCAGACATAAGACTAGTTTTAAAATTCCCCATCCTCCACGGTTTGAAACGGGATTGTATTGATTATTTCTCATCTTACTGAAACTTCGCTACAAAGGCATTTGAGTAATCCATATGCGGGAGGTAAATGCAATACTGGTGTGAGCTCACAGCAGTGCTCCCATGCAAAAAGCCTCACTCAGCAGTTCAGTTCCTGGAAGAAAGAGAACTGCTATTTCTACTGTCTGCTGCTCCCACCACCTTAAGAGGACCAGTACATTTGTGGAAGAGTCTGCATATTGTTCTCATACTCATTAATAGAGCTGCATATGGACAGTTGTTGAGAAGATCCAGGACAAAGAAAGATATAGCCTTCAAGTGCTCATTGAAATAGCAACAAATTGATTTGAACTCAAGCTAGAGTTTGAAGAGATGGCCTTGCACTGAGCTTCACTAAGCAGCATAAAGCAAGCTGATGCAGAGACCACAGCTGCATCTTTTCTATCAAGGGACATTCAGCTCTCAGAATGGGTAGGGCACACCTCAAAGCCTGGCACTGATAGCTCGCTTTCAGTAAAAGCAGTAGAATTCAGCAGAATAAGCACATCAAAAGTCTTTTGCCTTCAGAAGACCCTCTAGCAGCTGCACCTCAAGATGAGCATGCAGCCACACAATTAAGAAAATAGGGAACCATCTCAACCAGCTGAGCACTGAGCTTATGTGGCAGGGTTTTGGTATCAGGGAGCTGCAGGGATGGCCTCTGTGCAGAGCCCAGCAGCTGCCTTCTGTCAAAGTAGTGCCAGCTCCAGCTGTCCCAAAAGGGACCTGCTGTTGGCCACAGCTGAGACATGAGCAACACTGGCTTGGTTTTACTTTCTCACTCTTCTCGTCTATTAGTAATAGGCAATAAATTACATTAATCTCCCTACATTGAATCTGTTTTGCCTTCAACAGTAATTGGTGAGTGATGTCCCTGTCCTTATCTCAGCCCTTGAGTCTTTTTCACCGTATTTTCTCCCTTTCTTCCTTTGAGGAGTGATAGAATAGTATGCTGGAGTTCACCTGCACATCTTGGTGAAACCACCATGCTAAGTCCAAGTGGAAGACCTTGGAGTTCCACAGTCTCCAGATGACAGCTTTCGCCAAAACAAGCAGATGGGATCAGCCCAAGAAAACATGAAGGCTTTTTTTTTTTTCCTAAAGAAAAGCCAAGATACCTTTATCATTCATACCTTACTAAGAGTAGGGAGTAGAAAGTATGGCAAGTAGCTGGCACCCTCTCAAGTCTAGTCTGAAGCAAAGGCTCTGAGCCCAAAGAGTCTTCTAGAGTGCTCTAGGCTCCTGCTGGAACTGAGGAAAAGGGGTGAACCTCCTCTCCCCTCACAGAGTTTTGCTCTCAACTCTGATATACTGTTTTTATTGCATGCAGGATAGGTGATACGGTGAACAAAAGCTTAATAACATGCCCAGAGCCTATTTCTTGTGTCCCTTCCAAACCACTAAGCATGAGTGAGAATCTGCACAAATAACCTTGAAAACCTCCCAAAAAAAGAAAAAGTCAGAACAAAGCCTACACACATTCTTGTGAAAATGCTTTGTGACGCTAGAAATGTTATCCTGGAATAATACTGAAAGCCCAGGTTCAGGGTGCAAGTTCTAATATAATAAATGAAATATAGTTTTACTATGAACAAGAGTATATTTGTCTCAAGAGTCTCATCAAGCTGAGTCAAAGGCTAACTCTGGTTTTCTTCAGGTTCCTTGTAGCACAGAGACTAACAGAATTAACACAAAGTCCTTACACAGAGAAAAGCCTTACCCACCTACCAAGTGTTCAACCCTTGGCCAGCGCTTTAAACTGTCCAGTATGGCTTGCTGGATAAACTCCTTAGAAGAGTATGAGTTATTTTGTGAGCTTTTTTGCCTGTGCACCAAACTGACCATCCCTCAGCAAGTGAATACCTGAACCATTTCTATAGCCTGTGCAAGAGCCGGGAATAGCAGCATAGCATGTGTAGCAACACCCAGACAAAAGCAGGCTACTGTGCAGCAACAAGCTGTAACTAGCCATGAGGGAGCTGAACCCAGAGCTCCTCCAGGAAGAAAGCTGGGGTGGAGGGAAGGGATCTCCTTCCTGCAAGCATATGTTGGGTATTTAGAAGTCAGGTTAAAACGTCCTCTCTTAGATGACACGCTGGCACAGAGAACTCCCTAAGACAGCGATGATTTACACTGATGTAATCAGGCAAAGAAAGCTTGTCAGAAAGTCAAACAGCTTTGATGTAGATAGAAAATGCTCAATACAAAAATTCTGAGGTTCTTCTCAGGCCTTGACAATGAACCAACCCAGTTATGTAAATAAATATATTAACTAAAATGCTAAGACAAAATTAAATGTTCAACTAGAATACCAAGATATTTCCTTCCGCTTTTAAGACTATCTAGGTCTGTATATTCTTCCTATGCTACATGCTATAATTTGTAGCTAAGAAAAAACTTGTGATATCAGCAAGGAAAACTCCAGAAGGATTCTACATGCAAAATGCAATTACAAATCTTAGCAAGACGTAAAGCCTCCAAACATTGTAGAACTACCCAGTTTAAAATGAAAACTAAGAAATCTGACAGAGGATTGTTCTATAAAGTTTCATATTGTACAACAATATCTGTAGTAAGTAGCTCATTAAGCAAGCACATTCATAACCAAGCATGCATACTCGTTTTCATTGCATGTGTTAGCAGTGTGATGGGTTCAGTAGACCAGATGCTGCAGGTGTAGATTTGTTTCAAGTGACTGATAAATGCTGAGCCTCTGTGGTTGACATTTTCTAGAGAAACAGCCATAAAAGCTTAGTGGAATGAGAACACAAAAGCAAGCACTGATTACATACACTGATCTCAAAGTAAGCAGTAAAAAAAATCCCTATGTTGTTAACAAAGAGAAGCAACAGAATGGATTTTTCTAAAAAAAAGGAATTTTATTAGTTGAAATAGAAGCTAATACAGGAATGACAGAGACAGGCTTCACCGGCTAGTGGAAAGAAAACCATCCACAGAGGTATCAGAAGCAACTATACTCTGTCCTCCCAGCCTTGAAGTCAGCTTTTGTCATAGTCGCATAGCTGAGGGGACACATCACTACCAAAAAGAAGACGACTAACAATAGCAATGAAAACCACCACAGGAATCTGGTATTCTGCCAGCTGCAAACACTGTACAGATTTCCATGGAAATTGGCAGAAGGGCAACAATATTCCTGAGACGTAAAAAAAGCAAATCCAATTTCACTATGTAGAAGATCACCCTCGCTAGGCAATCTGTTTTAAGAAATCAGTGTTATCAATTTCTGCTTCATTTTTGTGACGCCAATTCCAGTCACTGAACGATGGATTAATTCCTTCAGGTACCTGTTTCACACACTGAAATCACAGGGAGCGAAACCCAAACCAATGTTTGGTAGAAGAGCTCCCTGATGTGCCTAGCTAGCTGTAGCAACGCTTCCACTTGCAGCTGAAGCAGAGGCTGTGGCTGCAGCAGGTTTGCTGCTCACTGACCTATGTCTGACCTACTCCCTAATGAACACGTTTGCCATTCCTGTACGTAACATATATAAAACATACATGCAGGTTAATTCAGGACGTTCACATCACGACAACTCATGCACACATCTGCTAGAGAGCTGAAACGCTGTACCAAGAAGAATGCTGACATTACCACTAGTTAGTACAAACTGTAGGTGTGGAGAACTGCTAGCTTAGAGCGCTTTCAGAATTTTGAATTATCCACTCAATAGCATCCCACCCCTGGAGTAACACAGAAAAGATTCACAACATGTGGCAAAAGATTTGTTCATTATCAGTGCAACAGTAACGCATCATCTGCCTCATTCCCATCTCTACCTCAGAGCAACATCTCAATATTTATCTCTGCACTTTCCTATTTCTTAAGAACAACAGTACATTTTTCAGCATCTGTCATGAAGCTGTAGAAAGGTGCTAAGAATACAGAAGCGTAGCACTGCATGCTAGAAGAGCCAGTGATAGCAGGCTATGCTACTGGGTAGCAATGACAGGGCTGCGACTACTAACTCCTGCTAAGGTCTAAAGAGACTCTTCAGTGAAACGGGCAGGACAAGATGATCTTTTTTGTTTGTAAGAACCTCGTGAGCCAGTTTGTTATCTGAAAATGGCAGAACAGAAGAACTTCCACTAAAAAAATTCAGCTTTCACACAGGTGGCACATAATACATAACATTAAATACTCCTTCTCTCAATTCAATAGAGCTAAGCAGATTTGACAGATGAGAGGAGTGCTTTTAAGCATGCCCAGTTGACGTGGCCACTCCAACTAGGTAGTGCTGTGCTAGGCTGAAGTGCAGTTATGAGCCAGGTTCCAGACTACCATTGCAAGATCAGAACAAATGCTCACACAGACTTTTATGAGGAAACTGAACGGAAGAGGACTGTAATTTAACCAAAACACACTTCATTTATGACTGTCAAACACAGAGAGTACTCAATGTTACTCATCGGTGTCTAAAAATTGTCTGTCACTCATCCCCCAGTTTTCACCTGTTTTCCTCTGAAGTTTATAGAAGCACATGGAAGGGGCTTCCTCTTCCCTGACCTAGTGGGTTCATGACTTCAGTCATGCTGGGTTACACTGCCTTCATCAAGCAGCATCTCTCTCAGGGGCAAAGGGCTGGCCAAAGCACAGGATCTGTGGCCTAACAGAAGTTGCCTAGGCCAAATTCTCAGTGTGCTGAGTCTCTCCCAGCAATGCAGAGCATATGCTCACACTTCAGTGGCACACATCCTGGTGCTAGGCAGCGATGCCTATACATCTCCATCTACTCCACTTCCTTCCCACCTCTCAACCTCCCCCAAAGAAGAAGCACAGAACAAACTGTTTGGAAATAAGCAGCCTTGAAACTCTGCCTGTGCTGAAGTTCAGCTCTGTGGCTGCAAGCCAAATAGAAAAGGCAAGCGCGAGACAGAGGAGTGGGTGTAGTGTTACCTACAAAGGCCTCTGCAGACATGGCATTATTTTCAGCCAAAGGCAAAGAGACAGCTTAATAATAGATAGGAACTGGAGCAACTCACAAAGAAGCCCAGAAAATATGCTGGCATCAACTGCTAAACCCAGATCTAAAAGGCGGAAAAGGAAGCTACATCCATCCACTACCAGCACTAACTCCAGTAAATGGCTAGTGTTTAAAAATGTACTTCGAAAAACCAAGACAAAACAAACTTAATAATATGTGTCTGGGATGTGTAGCTGTAGCATGCACATATAGAGGTTGGTTTGTTCTGGTGTTCTAGGTGGAGAATAAAGATTTAGGAGCGAAACCTTCTCATCCTTTGGTAAACTATCTTCTACTTCCTGAGGTACTAAAAAAGTGAGTTGGAATTCTGTGCACAAAGTTTAAAGAAATTAAATATAGTACTCAGCACACATGCTTGACAATTACTATTTTCACAAAAGGAAAGGTGTGGGTGGAGAGAGAGAGAAGAAACTGAAGGATATGTACCTTTCTGGCATTAGAAGATATTGTGTTTGCCATTAAGCTTTCCAAATAACTGCTCAAGCTAATGCCTTTGACAGTAATAACTGCTTCTTGAGTTAGCACAGTTCTGTAAGAGAATAAAGAGAAGTTAATACTTACACTGAATTTGCCTACCATAGTTTTTCCAATACACAAAAAAGCATACAAATACCCTTACTTACTTTTCAGGGTTTTCAGGATGAGGTGTGTAAACCAGTCTCTCATCAACAGACACCAAGTTTGTAAGGGTAATCTTAAAGAGAAAAAAAAGATGTGAAATTCTCACATATCATCCTTCACTTCTGTATTACTGACAGCACTGTTAAGTAGCAGAGCACTCAATTTAAAGGCAAAGACAAAGCAGCAGATGCAGAGCATAAAACCCAGAACACAGTTGATAAAAAGACCTATGAAGGGTGATGCATACTGTCCTATCATAGATGTAATTGTATCAAAGTTCCTATTAACAGCAAACTGCACAAAAGCTTTCCATTTGCTCTCTTTTAAATGTCAAACCATATCTGATTTATGGCATGCAATTCAGAAAGGCTCTTTAAGACCAAGACCACTATGACATTATTCTGCGTGTACCAACAATTAATAGCAAGGAAAGCAAACACCTTTCATGCAAAGACAAGGCTCTCTCCCATACAGACAACTCTACTTCAAATCTCAGAGTTGCAAGTTCCCAGGATAGCAAAACACAGCATAATACTTCCTTTACACTCGTGGAGAAAAAGGCATTTCAAACAGTTGCAAACAGTAGTATAAAGCAGAACATGTTATTTGCTTTAAAGTTGAAACATTATGTGCATCCTGAGAAAGTCTTATACTAAGAGAGTCACAAATCCTTGTGACTCAAAAGAATTCCTGGGAAGACAATTCCAATTGACTGTGACTCAAAAGAATTCCTGGGAAGAAGGAAAAAAAAATAAAGGCACCTGGAAATTGCCTCCTTCTGTTGAAAGATGTAAACTCATTGCCACACTGTTAAGAGAGACAAAATATCTAATCTCCATCACTAATTACCAGAAGCTTCTTAAGCTGTCACTCACATTAGTTGAGCAAAGCTCCATCTTTTTTTCCACTGGATCCACCACAGAATGTTCCTCAATGTAAGTCAGAGTTCTACTTGTTCCTAAAATCTAAAAGTGAAGAAAGACAAAAAATAAAAAAAAAATAATTGAAAAGTGAAGTACAGTTCACAAACACAAAACCACTGCTATCTGTGGCAAGACTACCGGGTGCTATGTTGCATCAGCGATACAGAGTGACACAGACCAGCTCAGAAGGCATGCACAGACAGGCCGCATATTGCAGCCTACAATGCGTTCTTGCTATGCACCACACTGATCACAGCTTACGTGATATTTGTGGATGGCGTTCCCAAAAAATCAAGTTTTTACTTGGAATTCAGTGCCAGTTCACGTGATGACACACAAATGCATCACACCCTCAGCAAACCATACCGCTTTTACAATACTTGGCAATCCCCACTCTGTGCTGAGCAGACGGTGGCTGTGCAGCCTCCCCTGGTTGTCAAGGCTTCTGTTGAGGACATCTACTCCTACTACGCATGGGTTCATTGGGTTGGGGTACTTTCTCATAGCAGCTTTGATCACTGTATCCCAGGGATGCCTGAAGAAAGAGGAGACAATCATTTATGACTAGTTTGGATTTATTTGCAAGCATTTGGGAACCCTAAATCAGGGCTCCGGCTTTCTTAACACGGCATGTGCTGTACAACTTTGCAAGCTCCCAAATATCCCTTCAGAATTAAGTGATGCTTGGAAAAACCATCAGGAAGTGTTAGTACGCAAACAGGAAAACAACATATATTCCTTTATGGAGAACAAAGAAAGGAATGATTAACCCATGACTAACAGAAGTAAGGGCAAAGGGCAACAGTCACAAACTACTACGTGTGACGTTCCAATTAACTGTATAAAAAATGTAGCATCAGGGTGGATGACCACAGAGTTTGCTGAATCTCCACCCGCCTCCAAACTCAACTGACAAAGAAACCCCACAGTTAAGTGAGCCCTGCTCTGAGAGGGAAGCTGGAATAGGTGGACGCCAGAAGTCCATTCCAATTTAAATTCTACTGTAATTATAAGCACACCAAATAAAAGAGAACAGAAATTATCAGCTTGGAGTCAAAAATAAATAAATAAATAAAAGCAATCAGGAAGTTCAAAATAAAGAAACAGATTTCGAGAAACCACATCCCATTGGGGAGGGCCTTTTTATAAGGGCAGGTAGTGACAGGACGAGGAGAAACGGCTTTAAACTGGCAGAAGGTAGATTTAAAGTAGATATTAGGAAGAGAGACTGTACTGTGAGGATGGTGAGACACTGGAACAGGTTGCCCAGCGAGGCTGTGAATGTCTCCCCACCCTGAAAGCACTCAAGGCCAGGCTGGATGGGGCTGTGAGCAACCCGGTCTACGGGAGATGCCCCTGCCTATAGCAGGGGTTGGAGCTAGATGATCTTAAACGTCCCTTCCAGCACAAACCATTCCATCATTCTGTGATCGACTTTGCAGCCTTAAGCCTGTGCTTCCCCTTCTACTTCCAGCAGCTCGTTAGCACGCATTGTTGTTACGGACACTCTTCTCAATACGGAATTGTTTCTATTTAAAAAGTTTAGAGAGCATCAAGCTTCGGTAATCGCAAACTCCGGGGACGGGAGCAGCCCCACTACGGCAGGACGGGCCGTTCATATCTCCTTGTGGCGGGAGCTCGTACATCTCCCGACATAACGACCGCCCTGGCTCCAGCACAGAGCCGGCGGGGACGCACAGGACGCCTCCACGGCCCCCGCCGCTTCGCCGCCTCGCCTCCTCGCTGCTCGCTCGCAGCGGGGTAGCTACGGCCGCGCTCCCTCCCCCGCCATTTACCGCCCGCTCACCACCCCCTACCCGAAGACGTGCTCCGAGCTCCAGATTTTCATGGCCGCCGCCGCCGCCGCCGCCGTTTCCTCGGGCGGGAGGACGCGGCGCGAGCCCTCCGCCCGCAGCGCGCGCCGGCCGGCAAACGGGAGGGCGGGGCCTCAGCCGCGCCGGGGAGCGTCACGCGATGACGTCACCGCCCGGCCGGGCGCTCCCTCAGGCGGAGCCTCGCGCGGCCCATCTTCCGCTCTGAGCTCGCGCTGCGGCCGCCGGAAGTGACGCGATGACGCCGGGAGGCGGACGTAGCGCGCGGGGGCGGAGCGGCGGCGTGACGGCGGAACGGCGGCCACGGGAACGGCCGTCGGGGCCATGGCGCAGCGCTACCTGCTGCTGGCGCTGGGCGGCCGGCGGCGGCTGCCCGGGGTGTTGCTGCAGCAGCTGCTGTGCGGGAGAGGCCTGCCGCTGCCGCGGCCCCGCCCGGCACAGGTGAGCGACGGCCCGCGGGCAGGGCGGCTCTGTGTGCGCGCGGGCCCGTCGGTGGCCGCGGAGGGGCGGGCCGCGTTTGCCCGGTGCCGGCCCTCGGAACGGTGCGGGGACGGGGAGCGGGCGTAAATACGGAGCCGGAAGCGGCGGCCGGGCCCCGGCGGGGGAACCTTCAGCAGCGGGCGCGAGGTCAGCCCGGTGAGCTGACGTCGCGGTGCGGGTTGGGAACCTCGAGGCGGGCGATGAATTCAGTGCCAGTTCACGTGATGACACACAAATGCATCACACCCTCAGCAAACCATACCGCTTTTACAATACTTGGCAATCCCCACTCTGTGCTGAGCAGACGGTGGCTGTGCAGCCTCCCCTGGTTGTCAAGGCTTCTGTTGAGGACATCTACTCCTACTACGCATGGGTTCATTGGGTTGGGGTACTTTCTCATAGCAGCTTTGATCACTGTATCCCAGGGATGCCTGAAGAAAGAGGAGACAATCATTTATGACTAGTTTGGATTTATTTGCAAGCATTTGGGAACCCTAAATCAGGGCTCCGGCTTTCTTAACACGGCATGTGCTGTACAACTTTGCAAGCTCCCAAATATCCCTTCAGAATTAAGTGATGCTTGGAAAAACCATCAGGAAGTGTTAGTACGCAAACAGGAAAACAACATATATTCCTTTATGGAGAACAAAGAAAGGAATGATTAACCCATGACTAACAGAAGTAAGGGCAAAGGGCAACAGTCACAAACTACTACGTGTGACGTTCCAATTAACTGTATAAAAAATGTAGCATCAGGGTGGATGACCACAGAGTTTGCTGAATCTCCACCCGCCTCCAAACTCAACTGACAAAGAAACCCCACAGTTAAGTGAGCCCTGCTCTGAGAGGGAAGCTGGAATAGGTGGACGCCAGAAGTCCATTCCAATTTAAATTCTACTGTAATTATAAGCACACCAAATAAAAGAGAACAGAAATTATCAGCTTGGAGTCAAAAATAAATAAATAAATAAAAGCAATCAGGAAGTTCAAAATAAAGAAACAGATTTCGAGAAACCACATCCCATTGGGGAGGGCCTTTTTATAAGGGCAGGTAGTGACAGGACGAGGAGAAACGGCTTTAAACTGGCAGAAGGTAGATTTAAAGTAGATATTAGGAAGAGAGACTGTACTGTGAGGATGGTGAGACACTGGAACAGGTTGCCCAGCGAGGCTGTGAATGTCTCCCCACCCTGAAAGCACTCAAGGCCAGGCTGGATGGGGCTGTGAGCAACCCGGTCTACGGGAGATGCCCCTGCCTATAGCAGGGGTTGGAGCTAGATGATCTTAAACGTCCCTTCCAGCACAAACCATTCCATCATTCTGTGATCGACTTTGCAGCCTTAAGCCTGTGCTTCCCCTTCTACTTCCAGCAGCTCGTTAGCACGCATTGTTGTTACGGACACTCTTCTCAATACGGAATTGTTTCTATTTAAAAAGTTTAGAGAGCATCAAGCTTCGGTAATCGCAAACTCCGGGGACGGGAGCAGCCCCACTACGGCAGGACGGGCCGTTCATATCTCCTTGTGGCGGGAGCTCGTACATCTCCCGACATAACGACCGCCCTGGCTCCAGCACAGAGCCGGCGGGGACGCACAGGACGCCTCCACGGCCCCCGCCGCTTCGCCGCCTCGCCTCCTCGCTGCTCGCTCGCAGCGGGGTAGCTACGGCCGCGCTCCCTCCCCCGCCATTTACCGCCCGCTCACCACCCCCTACCCGAAGACGTGCTCCGAGCTCCAGATTTTCATGGCCGCCGCCGCCGCCGCCGCCGTTTCCTCGGGCGGGAGGACGCGGCGCGAGCCCTCCGCCCGCAGCGCGCGCCGGCCGGCAAACGGGAGGGCGGGGCCTCAGCCGCGCCGGGGAGCGTCACGCGATGACGTCACCGCCCGGCCGGGCGCTCCCTCAGGCGGAGCCTCGCGCGGCCCATCTTCCGCTCTGAGCTCGCGCTGCGGCCGCCGGAAGTGACGCGATGACGCCGGGAGGCGGACGTAGCGCGCGGGGGCGGAGCGGCGGCGTGACGGCGGAACGGCGGCCACGGGAACGGCCGTCGGGGCCATGGCGCAGCGCTACCTGCTGCTGGCGCTGGGCGGCCGGCGGCGGCTGCCCGGGGTGTTGCTGCAGCAGCTGCTGTGCGGGGAGAGGCCTGCCGCTGCCGCGGCCCCGCCCGGCACAGGTGAGCGACGGCCCGCGGGCAGGGCGGCTCTGTGTGCGCGCGGGCCCGTCGGTGGCCGCGGAGGGGCGGGCCGCGTTTGCCCGGTGCCGGCCCTCGGAACGGTGCGGGGACGGGGAGCGGGCGTAAATACGGAGCCGGAAGCGGCGGCCGGGCCCCGGCGGGGGAACCTTCAGCAGCGGGCGCGAGGTCAGCCCGGTGAGCTGACGTCGCGGTGCGGGTTGGGAACCTCGAGGCGGGCGATGAATTCAGTGCCAGTTCACGTGATGACACACAAATGCATCACACCCTCAGCAAACCATACCGCTTTTACAATACTTGGCAATCCCCACTCTGTGCTGAGCAGACGGTGGCTGTGCAGCCTCCCCTGGTTGTCAAGGCTTCTGTTGAGGACATCTACTCCTACTACGCATGGGTTCATTGGGTTGGGGTACTTTCTCATAGCAGCTTTGATCACTGTATCCCAGGGATGCCTGAAGAAAGAGGAGACAATCATTTATGACTAGTTTGGATTTATTTGCAAGCATTTGGGAACCCTAAATCAGGGCTCCGGCTTTCTTAACACGGCATGTGCTGTACAACTTTGCAAGCTCCCAAATATCCCTTCAGAATTAAGTGATGCTTGGAAAAACCATCAGGAAGTGTTAGTACGCAAACAGGAAAACAACATATATTCCTTTATGGAGAACAAAGAAAGGAATGATTAACCCATGACTAACAGAAGTAAGGGCAAAGGGCAACAGTCACAAACTACTACGTGTGACGTTCCAATTAACTGTATAAAAAATGTAGCATCAGGGTGGATGACCACAGAGTTTGCTGAATCTCCACCCGCCTCCAAACTCAACTGACAAAGAAACCCCACAGTTAAGTGAGCCCTGCTCTGAGAGGGAAGCTGGAATAGGTGGACGCCAGAAGTCCATTCCAATTTAAATTCTACTGTAATTATAAGCACACCAAATAAAAGAGAACAGAAATTATCAGCTTGGAGTCAAAAATAAATAAATAAATAAAAGCAATCAGGAAGTTCAAAATAAAGAAACAGATTTCGAGAAACCACATCCCATTGGGGAGGGCCTTTTTATAAGGGCAGGTAGTGACAGGACGAGGAGAAACGGCTTTAAACTGGCAGAAGGTAGATTTAAAGTAGATATTAGGAAGAGAGACTGTACTGTGAGGATGGTGAGACACTGGAACAGGTTGCCCAGCGAGGCTGTGAATGTCTCCCCACCCTGAAAGCACTCAAGGCCAGGCTGGATGGGGCTGTGAGCAACCCGGTCTACGGGAGATGCCCCTGCCTATAGCAGGGGTTGGAGCTAGATGATCTTAAACGTCCCTTCCAGCACAAACCATTCCATCATTCTGTGATCGACTTTGCAGCCTTAAGCCTGTGCTTCCCCTTCTACTTCCAGCAGCTCGTTAGCACGCATTGTTGTTACGGACACTCTTCTCAATACGGAATTGTTTCTATTTAAAAAGTTTAGAGAGCATCAAGCTTCGGTAATCGCAAACTCCGGGGACGGGAGCAGCCCCACTACGGCAGGACGGGCCGTTCATATCTCCTTGTGGCGGGAGCTCGTACATCTCCCGACATAACGACCGCCCTGGCTCCAGCACAGAGCCGGCGGGGACGCACAGGACGCCTCCACGGCCCCCGCCGCTTCGCCGCCTCGCCTCCTCGCTGCTCGCTCGCAGCGGGGTAGCTACGGCCGCGCTCCCTCCCCCGCCATTTACCGCCCGCTCACCACCCCCTACCCGAAGACGTGCTCCGAGCTCCAGATTTTCATGGCCGCCGCCGCCGCCGCCGCCGTTTCCTCGGGCGGGAGGACGCGGCGCGAGCCCTCCGCCCGCAGCGCGCGCCGGCCGGCAAACGGGAGGGCGGGGCCTCAGCCGCGCCGGGGAGCGTCACGCGATGACGTCACCGCCCGGCCGGGCGCTCCCTCAGGCGGAGCCTCGCGCGGCCCATCTTCCGCTCTGAGCTCGCGCTGCGGCCGCCGGAAGTGACGCGATGACGCCGGGAGGCGGACGTAGCGCGCGGGGGCGGAGCGGCGGCGTGACGGCGGAACGGCGGCCACGGGAACGGCCGTCGGGGCCATGGCGCAGCGCTACCTGCTGCTGGCGCTGGGCGGCCGGCGGCGGCTGCCCGGGGTGTTGCTGCAGCAGCTGCTGTGCGGGAGAGGCCTGCCGCTGCCGCGGCCCCGCCCGGCACAGGTGAGCGACGGCCCGCGGGCAGGGCGGCTCTGTGTGCGCGCGGGCCCGTCGGTGGCCGCGGAGGGGCGGGCCGCGTTTGCCCGGTGCCGGCCCTCGGAACGGTGCGGGGACGGGGAGCGGGCGTAAATACGGAGCCGGAAGCGGCGGCCGGGCCCCGGCGGGGGAACCTTCAGCAGCGGGCGCGAGGTCAGCCCGGTGAGCTGACGTCGCGGTGCGGGTTGGGAACCTCGAGGCGGGCGATGAGTGCTGAGTGGTGCTGGGCGGCCGTCGGCCCTTCGTACGGCGGCTCGGTTGTAGGGTGGGCGTTACCCTGCTCGGCCCCGACGTCTCGGAGGAACTGGCTACAGGTCTGCGTTAGCGCTTGGGAAAAGGTGGTTGTTGCTGTCCTGCGTCAGCGATAGCTTAGGCGAAGTGCTGGATCTGACTGTGGTGAGCTGGGAGAGCTGCTGTGGCTCCTTGTCTGCTGGGCTGTCCGTGCGGGGAGGGATGTCTCTGAGAGGAATGCACGCAGGGGTGTTAGTGACTTGTTCTACCGATTAGTGAGTTTCTAGTGTAAATGGTGGAATTGTGTTTGTGTGGTCATGGTTAGGAGAGAAAAAAAAAAAAAAAAAAAAGTAAAACAGCATTGCTGCTAGTTTGTCTGAAGACTGCTTCTCATTACTGTCGGTAGAGTGTGATGGATTCTTATTGGGAATGAAGAAATAGTGTAGGAGCAGAGAGGTGGTCATCCCTCTGTACTCAGCAGTAATGGGGCCACACCTCGAATGCTGTGTTCAGTTTTGGGCCCCTTGCTGCAAGAAAGACATCGAGGCTCTGGAGTGTGTCCAGAGAAGGGCAATAAAGCTGTGAGGGGTCTGGAGCACAGGCCTTATGAGGAGCAACTGAGGGAGCTGGGATTGTTCAGTCTGGAGAAGAGGAGGCTGAGGGGAGGCCTCATTGCTGTCTGCAGCGACCTGAAGGGAGGTTGTGGTGAGATGGACGTCAGCCTCTTCTCCCAGGTAACTAGCAGTAGGACAAGAGGGAATGACCTCAAGTTGTTTCAGGGGAGATTCAAGTTAGATATTAGTGAAAAGTTGTTCTCAGGGAGTGATGAGACTGTGGCACAGGCTGCTCAGGGAGGTGATGGAGTCACTGTCCCTAGAAGTGTTCAGTAACCATGCGGGTGTGGCACTGAGGAAAATGGGTTAGCAGACATGGTGAGGATTGATTGATGTGGACTAGGAGATCTTAGTGGTTTTTTCCAACCTTAAAGCTGCTATGATTCTATATCTGTGCTATGGGGAGAACTTCATGTTCGTTCCAGCATTCATGTGTTTCTATGGGTAGCAAAACAAGATAAGTAACTTATCTGAAATTAGATTTATTTATTTATTGCCAGCTTGGTTTCTTTTCCTCAACATGCTCTTATGTAGTATCAGTCACGGTTAGATATTGGAGATAACTTTCGACTGCATTTTCTTTCTTTAAGAACCATAAATTGGAACTTGTATATGGATAAAGCTTTAAACTTGTAACTTTCCTGAATTACTGTGTTTTTGATCCTTTATTTACATAACTTGGTGTGACTTTTCTGTTCTTTGGGTATCCTTGATATAAGGCAAACAAAGATGGATTATGGTCACAATGTTTCTGCAAAGTCAGTAGTTCTGCTTTCTTTTAAATTACACATTTTATTTAAGGTTGGAATTGTGGAGAAGGTCCTTCAGAAGGTGCTACAGATCCTGTGTTTGTTATACTCAGGAGCAGTAACACTGTCACCTCATTTCTGAGGTATTACAGTTGTAAAACTGACTTCTGTATGCTTCAGACTTGCTTGCTTGAATTTCTATTTAAAATAGTCTCGATTTTTAGAAAGATGTCACATTTATCTGAAGAAAAAAAAAATTATGACACGTGTGCATGCTCTTTCTGCATGCTGTGACAGTTCTTTCATGTCTGACTGGGAGAAGCTGGGCAGTTTCTGGTACCTAGCCCAGAACAGTCCCTGTGCTACCTAAGCATCCTGTCAAAATGTGTGCTGTTTGCCTTCCCTGTCCTTGGGCAGTGGGTGTGCTTCCAACTGCTGAGGTTGCTGTGGCATTTCCACAGGCAGCCAACTTGAGGACAGCTCTTGTAGCAGACTCAATTCGATCAGCTTCCATCTTGGTGGTTTACCTTGTCAAAAAGTATTCATTACCATTGCAGTGTGGTTCTACAAACTTCTGCTTTTCTGGAATGAGATGGTGAAAGGAAACTGCGTTTGCAGGGAATAGGTTTTGATGAGTCAGTACGTAGCATAAAAGCGTGCTGTCACTCAGTCAGGTGATGTTCTGAACGTGCTGTAAAGGTGGTTCTTTCCTTTTCTCACAAAATCAACTTTAAAACACTCACTTCTGCATAATAAATGTATAGTTGCTTGTCAAGTTATTACTGATAGATCTGTCGAGAATGTCCAGCAATAAACCAGTTGTATTCATCAGGTCTGCCCCCAAAGCAGTGTCAGCTACTTCTTCCCTCTTTCTGCATGCCTCCCTCCCTCTCCAATTTGAAGTCTGATAAAAATGTGAATTAAGGCTGTAATAAGCCAATGCTGGCCCTGCCACGCCAGGCAGTTGGATTTGGCTTACTCAGACTTTTATTTAAAACAAGCAGTTACCTTTTATTTCTAATGAGACGGGAGTATCCAGTAACGTTCATTCCAGTTAAAACAATTAAAACGTTCCAGTTATTCCAGTTAAAGCAATCTGAGCTTGTGGAATAAATCTTAATTGTTTGTTATTATAGGAGGCCAGCAACATAGAACAGAAGCCAGTGTTTTGGACATGGCTTTCAGTTTCATCTGTTGCTGCATTCACTGCCTGTTGACACTTGAAGTAAAGATAGCGACAGGCTCTATTTTTCTTTTTTTTTTTTTTTTTTTTTTTTCTTTTTTTGCCCATAGAGATTCATCCCAGTTGTCCCAAAGCCTCTTCCAAGAGCACATGTGCTATTGCTCGTGGTGGAGGTGATAACACATTGACCTTGGAAGCTGCTCTCTAAGTAAGCTGTTCTCCAGGCTACTCATGTTGTATGTGCATTACATGAAAAATATCCTTCTGAATTTCCAGAATCAGACTTTATGTCAAGGATCTGCAATGGCTGCATCAAACAGCCAAGGAATTCTTCTTAGCACAGTCTATTGCAAAAGCAAGCTAGAAAGACACTTTGGCATTCTTCTTGGTTCCAGCAGGTGGAACTAGATGACTGCTCACAGTAGGTGTGGTCTGTTTCTTCAGTTAATAAGCTCCCAGGCAGAAGACTTGTGGAGAATCAGAAGTGACAATATGCCAGTGTTCCTAGAGTAATTTGGGTGTGGGATCCAGTGCCCTTCATGTTTTTCTTTATGCACAGGTTTTGTTTAAAACTGCTATATTCCAATTTTAACAATTGTAGGGATTCTAACTTTGAGGTTTAGTTCATAGATGTAGTCCAGGCTTTTTTAGGCTAGATGGATGTTTGCTGTCTTGTTCTGAGTATTGTGAATTTTCAGGATGGGGGGATGGCGGAGCTTGGATTTTCTTTTGCCTGAAGTATGTCCTTGAAGAAAGGGAGCTTGAACTGTGTGATGACACTACACTCTACTTCATTTTTAAAAGAAAGCTTTAGATATTGTAACTAAATACTTTAAAATGCTTATATTTCCTTCATTGCACTTAAATGGCAAACATCACTAGACACTCTTACTGGCTTAAGCTGCAGTGGTTTAATGTGGATCTGTACCTACACAGGAGTTTGGGTTTACTCTTAAAGCATCGTTCCTCCCCGCATTGGTTTCTTAGCTGGACATAGATATTGTGTGATGCATTCCTTTTGGTTTCAAGGGGATCTTAACTGCAAAGAAAGGGTTGCAGTTCTTTCACAAAAAGTGCCTCAGCATTGTGTGCATCATTTTCTTGCTGCTTACGTTTATTTTTCATCTTTCAGCCTCATGAAAGTGCTTTCACCGGTGTTACGACTGACAGAAGGACAGTCTTGGCAAGTGTCATTGCTGCTTGCAGAAGGCTCTTCTCACAACCTCCCAAAGGTGACTGCAGCTTTGATCACTGGAGTGAAGCAGGCTGCTGAGGACGATGCTCATGTGCCGCTTAAGTTTATTGTGTACAGGGCAGTAAGCTCTTTTATTAATCAGCCATTAATCCTGAGGTGGAGCAGTGATTTATAGTATTTTCAGCCACAAACAGAGCTGACTGCAGTTTGCTCAACTTAGCACTGTGCAGCACTATTTTCTGTTGAGCTAAGCTTGTCTGTCTCTGGTTTAAAGGACAGCTTTAAGCTATTAAGTTTTTGATACTGAGTTTTTCAGTATCAATAGTATAAGATATATTCATGGGAACCCGATAGAGCTCTTCAGCAAAAGGACAAGATCAAGGCCATATTCTGCAGTGAATGTATTGCTTACTTATTTTTTTACGTTGTATACATTCAACTTGTGACTACTGAAATGTAATGTTACAATTGTAAACTAAAAAACAATTATTTGCTTTTTAACTCTTGATAGGATTTGAAAAATATTTTCCCAATGGGAAGAAACCAAATGCAACTAAAGGTTCAGCTGGAGAAACAAAAGGTACAAATAGCCATTTGATTTCACTTCTCTTTTTTAGGATGTATTCATTATATTATTCATTACCTTAGATTCTAGCTAAACATTGGGTTTGGACTCTTTTTGTTTCTTTTTCAGAGAACATATTTCTGTACTAGATTAGTTTGAAAGTACAAGCTGACTTTTTAAAATGTTCTGCTTTCATGCATTGTGTATCTTCTGAAATAATACTCATTTTCTGTCATTCTCTTGTTGAAGTGCTTGTCCTTAAATTCTAGTTTTCCTGTTTCCTATTAGTTGGTATAGTCATGCGTTCAGATACTTTGTGTGTTTAGTTCTCAACTTTTCTTTTAGCTAGAACACTTTCTGTTGAATGGAATAGGCAGAATTGTCTTTCTGGATGGGAATCCAGAACCATTTCTTCAGCTGAGAACCAAGCACATATAAAGAAGAGCTGGTGTGGCAGCGTGGTGCTGTGCTGTGCTTGTCTCTGGATTATTAAACAGGGCTCCCACCTGTGGTATCAGTGAAGTCTGTCCTTCAAGAAGAGCATATTATGACTGGGGGAGGTGAATTCTGGGAGGTGGTGCTGCTTAGAGTTTGTGAGGTGTTGTTTTGTTGGCGTTGGTTTGTTGTTTTTTGTTTTTTTGTTTTTTTTGTTTTTGTTTTTTTTTAAGCTGAGGATAATCTTGCATGTCTTGGATTAGTGTAGGAGAAATACATTTCACACAGTCTCCATAATGTGCTTTGTTATATATTGGTAGCGTTTTCCGAAAGTGTCATTAGGTATGCAGTTAACAGACTCCACTGCTGATCAAAACTGTATGATAGAGATGTCTCTGCCAATTGGAGTATCTTTTTCTACAGAAAAGTGTAGTTCCATTCTCTCTGATTATTGAAGCATCATATACTAGTTCATTTTGCAGGCCTCTTTAGTTTTATTTTAGCTTTAACATTAGAGTGAGATTGCTATAAAATATAAAGATACGATTTTTGTTGTTTTATTTTTTTCCTTAGAAACAAAGCAAGCTGGTGCCCGACAGCCAAGTGGGACTGGTAGCGGGGGAGGCAACAGTGGTGGGAAGAAAGGCGGCAAGAAAGAAGATGCTAACTGGTGGACCAGATTGCAGAAGGTCTTGACCTTAACATATCTTTCTTTTTGATATTAACTGTCTTGAAGTAACCTGGTGTGCTTTTTTGCTTTCTAGGGGCATTTCTCTGATTGCCTAAGTTCCTCTTAGGCCTCCTGTGCTTTGTATTTCGTAGTAACCGGCTCTAGGTGGCACTCCCACTCATTGCCTTTCATAAATACTTGTTTGCATGTACCTTCAGAGGCATCCAACTCTTTAACTGGTTCAGGAACCTTAATGGAATGTTAAGGTATATGAATACGGCTGCTCATAATCTGTATTTCTGTAGTGGAGCCTCAGGCTTTTAAGAGTTTCGTATTTTGTCTGAAAATGTCAGACATGTTATATAAATGAAAATGTTAAACAAGCTTAACAAGTTTGCTGTCAGCCATTTTGACCTTGATGGCGTACTTGAATAAGCTTAATTTTGTAATATATGCTCACTGTCATTAGCTATAGCACAAAGATTATAGCGTTTAACAGTGTAAGAATATTGCCCTCATTTTACTGGAGGTGTGTAAGTTTTCTCTTCCCCTCTTTTTTTGTTGTTTTTGTAGGCTTTGTGTATAGTGCAGGGAAAATTAAAATGGAGGGGAAAGGTCGTATAACAGATGACAGAACTTTCTTTTAAAGTACTTCGTAAATGAAGACTGTGCAGTTACTGTTTGTAGAAACAATGTTTTTTCCACCAGCTTTGCCACTCCTCAATTATATCTGAAGCAACTGAAACATGCTAATACGGCAAAATATAATTTTATTTGATGTTCTCCGTGGTAACCTTGAACGCAGGGAAGATAACTCAAATGGATACTGGAATCTGTTGTTTACTTACTGTACTGTATATTCTAAAATTTGTTTCTTTTTTCCCCTAGGGTGACATTCCTTGGGATGTCAGAGAGTTTCGTATGTACGTAGTGGGAAGTTCATTTTTCTGGACGATGGTTGTTTATTACTTCTTCTTCAGAGTCCCTGGGAGAGAAATCACCTGGAAAGACTTTGTTAATAACTACCTTTCTAAAGGAGTGGTGAGTAGCAGGGAATCAGAATGACGAATCAGTGTGCTGTAGGCGCTCCTTTCTGCCTCCCTGCTTGTGTTTGTATTGTTTTGTAGCTGTGCAGTGAGAGCTCGCTCGAGAGAAAGGGATTAGCTTTCATCTTCATCAGTTCCTTGTCTGATGTTCCAGGTGGTTGTATGAAGGCTTGTGTCAGTTCAAGAAAACAGAGGGAGTGGACAACTCAGAGTAGAGCTTCTCGGTTGAACAGCTAGTGTTCTAATTCAGAGGCAGTGTGGCTTCAGTTCTCAGGATGGATTTACTGTTGATTTAATGGTTTAAGCAGGTGTGCCACGTGCCCTGAGGACGAACTTATTCCTAACCCTAAATACTTCCGTTAGCCCTACTGGGGGTGGGAGGACTTCTGTTTTTTCATTCCTTATATTAATAGATTACCAGGGATCTGAGTAGCAGTGGTGCTAACAGACAGGTGAGGGGGGGAAATGAAAAAATCCCTTTCAGGGGCAGTGAATTGGCTTAACCATATTATAAAGTAGTCTCCCTTACTTGCTTTCTCCTTTTATTTCTTCTTTCCTTCTTACGTAGAGCTACTTCTGGAGCAGTCAGTTCTGTCATCAGTGTCCTATATCTCTGTGTAACTTGACATCTTTCCACACTTGGAGTAATAGGTTGGTGATGCCCTGAAGTGCAGGATTTTGAGTGTTTTATACAGGCCTGTTCCACCTCAGGAGCCACAAATGCTGGGCTCTCTTATTTCCATGTTTGTAGCTTCTCCTGCAGGTTAGAAAAGCACAGGCTTGCTTCCTCCTCTGCACTCCAGACATGGGGTTTTGAGTTAACAGCATGTTTCCTGCACCTTTGTTGCTGTGATAAACTGCTAAACAGATTGTGTCCTACCTTTCTTTGTCTTAATGCTCAATGCAGAGCTGCTCTTTATGCTTCTACCGTTCTACTCAGGCTGCATCTGGAAGTTCTGTTCTTAGTTGGCAACTGTGTACATCTTGTGGAATGGAAGCATACTGGTTATGCTTATACAGCAGCTAAGACACTAGCTCAGTTAAAAAGAAAAAAAGAAATAATCAGTAACAGTTAATGAGGTCTGAACCATGGTTGCAGAAGAGCATTATGAAAGTAGCTTGTTGCGTAAAATGAAGTCTCTCGGCCTCTATAAGATATGGTCTGGATATTCCAATAAACTAAAAACGTATTCGTCAAAAGCTGTTGGTTGCCATAGTCCTGACCAGTTAGTGGGGAGAAAAACATCAGCAGTGCTGGGGTTACGCATTGTCCATAACAAAGATGTTCAGGTAGTCTTGCTTCCTGAAGTCAGATCAGATCTTAAGTGGCTTCTTAGCTTGTATTTTGCATGAGTTTTACCATAAATGTTCACACGTGGTAAGTTGAGGAAAGTGTTGCTAGCCTGCATGCAGCTCAGACCCGACTTGTAGAACCGTAATTCGTTTTAAAACTTTAAAAATTGCTGAAACCATTTATTGGATGGAAAGAGGCAGAAGAAATGGAACTAAACTACTCTTTCATTTTCCTTAGCAATTGTAACCTTCTAAGACACTGTCAAACACAAGAAACTAGGAATTTGACATTTTTTCTATCCTAAAATAAGAAGCTTAGCATTTTTTATCTGTGAAATAAGAAGCTTAGCATTTTTTATCTGTGAACCTGCAGCTTGATTCTTGATTTTAGTTTCTGATTTGTTACCTTTACAAAATTATCTTGGTAACTTATGGATGTTCCTGTGTTTAATGTGGCAGTACAGGAAGTCTTTTATATTAGCAGGAACAATTGTAAGAGCAGAGTTAAGTTTGGAAGCTGCTGAAGGAGTTTAGCACTATGTGGCCTATCACTTTCTATGTTTGACCACTGAAATAGTAAAACAGTAGTATTGTTTAACTACCTCACTCTACCTCTAATTTGAGAGAAGGTGGATTTGTTCTTTATTTATTTTTTTGTCCTTAAGAAAGGCTATGAAGTCATCCTTTCCATCTGATTTCTGCTGTGCCAATATTCATTGTTTACCAATTGTGTAGTTGCTTCCTTACATTGGAATTAATGAAGTTAAATTAAATTGTCATTAATTTATGTTTAAATTAATTGTCATTAAATTTAATTTGTCATTAATTATTGACATAAATTTGTCAATTTAATTTAATTGTCATTAAATTATGTTTAAATCAAATAAATTCTTTGAGACGACTTTCTTAGTTAATGGCATTCCTAGGATGCAAGTTTGGAGTGGGGAGGAGCTTTTACTATTTCTAGCCGTGATCAGGATTAAGGCTAGTTTGAGATATTTCTCTTTTTTTAAATAGAGCTACCAAGCAAAAGCATGTGGAAGTGTGAAATTTGCTGTATACATCTGAAACAGCACAGTTTACTTAGAAACTTTTGAGCTTATCTTAAATAGAGTTAAAAACTGGATAATTTGTGTGACAAGGATGGTGTCTTGTGGAACCATCCTGATCTACAATGTGACTTATTTTTTTTCTTGCTAGAAAACAGAACAGGTTCATATCTGGTGTATGCAGCTGTGCTAGCTGTGATGGAAGAATAGATAGAGTTTGTACACTTTAACAGGTGACAGGTTTTGTTCTTTCCTTCCACAGGTGGACAGACTGGAAGTGGTGAACAAGCGCTTTGTTAGAGTGATCTTTGTGCCAGGAAAGTCTCCTCACGAATGGGTAAATGTTTCTAATACATTTACACAAGACTTTAGAAAGAACAAGGCAGCCTTTTGATAAAGTTTGATGCAGAGAACTTAGGAGCATTAATTGTCTTTTAATTTTAAATATATTTTTTGCTTTACTGTTACATTATTCTACATGGCATAGGTTTATAGCAAGACATAACCAAGTAGTTCCTTTCCTGCACCGTGCTCTTAATACAAATATATGGACAGAAGGAGTGTGAAATTATTGAAGATTCTGTATTTCTAATTACTGTCAGCTCAAGAATATACCAGTCTTAAATGTGCATTTGGATCTTTTCTTCCCCAGACTGCTTTTAGATAGTTAGTTATAAGGAAACTTTTAATTTTCTCTGTTTGATTCTGCAATCTTTAAAGCTAAACTACTAGCTCTTATTCTTGAGAAATGCACTTTTTTCAGTGAGTTACTTTCCTAGTAACATAACCAGGAATAAGCTGATGAAGGTAAAAGTTCTCCGAAGAATAATACTTGCAGGCTGAGACCCATTCAAAAAATAAACATAATGCTCATATGCATAAACATGAAAACTTTTGTTCTGAGCACCATCTCTGCCAGCTTCAGACCTTCTCATTGTGCAGGTGATTGACTCTTATCGTCATGATATTTTTTTTTTACTGTTTCATAGCTTAGAGAGGCTTTACGTCATTACCTTAATTGGTGATAGGTTGTTTGTTTAGGGTTTTGTTGGGCTTTTTAATTGACTTTCTGAAACTGCAGGTCCCTCCAGGATAGAGTGAAATCTGCAGCAATTACTTCATCTGTGGATTTCAGTGCAACTTATTTACTCACCTACTCTTTAGCCCACATACTATCCATTGCCTTAGTTTCTCAATCAGTTAATACTTAGGGTTACTTTTTTTTCCTCCAGCATTAGAGGAAGGGCAAGTCAGGCAGGTCATGGTGCAAAAGGGGAGATTCTCACAAAACAGACCCAATCTCATCTGTGTTTCAAAGTAGAATCTGGATTGTTTTCCAGGTATACAATAACTTCATACTGTCTTTTGTGAATACAATTTATTTTAAAGCTAATATGAATTCCAAATGTATATAATTGCTTTTCTTAGTCAGGAAGGCTGAGATCTTATGGTGAAATAGTAGGTTGTATGATTGCTGTGCTTGCTGGTTCAGTGCTGTTTTATTCTGATTGTGTAATTCTCTTCTAAACACCTGTTTATCTATTATATTCTAAATTTTTCTCCCTCCATTTTTTTTATGGAGGAAAGGCCAGGATTTCAGTGTACTTATAATGCACAAAAACTTGGATGTGTGATTTCTGTAGAGGCAATGACAAACACAGTGTCCAAGTTGGTAAACCATAGATTTATTAGATGCATCTTCCATTGGTTACGTACTTTATAAGATACGTTAAAATGATGTTTTGGTCTGATTATCTTCTAACGTTTACTTGTGTATGTGCTAGAAGTTGGCTTAAAACTAAGCTGAGGTGGGATAGGGCACTTTGTGGTGATCTCTGCTCTTTTTTTTAGCAGTATGTCTGGTTTAATATCGGTAGTGTGGACACTTTCGAACGAAATCTTGAAACTGTACAGCAAGACCTGGGTATAGAAGTGGAGAACAGGCTGCCTGTAGTCTACTCAACAGAGAGTGATGGGTAAGAAGCATGTTTTGTTGTTTTTGTTTTTAAAGTATCTTGATGAGAAATTGTCTCTACAGTAGGGTTGTAAGACATTCCTCCTATGCTACACTGGGTGGCAGTATTATCAGAACAATCATAGAATCATAAAATGGCCTGGGTTGAAAAGGACCACGATGATCATCTAGTTTCAACAATAGTCATCTTGGCTTTATTTCTGAAAGTTAACACAGGACCTGTTCAGTACATTATCTGTGTAAAAATCTCAGTACATACATATTTCTGTTCACAACTAATCCTTCCTTCACAGAAGCCCTTTAGGTGGCCTGGACTAGAGCAGGAGTCAGCAAGACACAGCAGTAATGCTCCAGAGATGGTGCTCAGGGATTTTTTGAGAGAACAAAATGTGGCTCAGAACTGCAGTCTATTGACTGAGTTGTAAAAGACGTCACTTTCTGCCTGTAAATTTGACAGAGGCCTTGCAAAAAGGCAAGGTATTGGTGATGAAGGGAATTGCATTATTGTGCCTGTTAGCGGGAGCTGGAAGATGAATCATGCTTTTAATCAGCAAGTTGTTTAAGAAAAATAGCACATCTGATGTATGGCATTGTTGCTAACCCGTTAGGGAATAATGGTTCCAGTACTTTAAGATTTGTATCCCTTAAAGGTCTTTCATAGCTGAGCAGCAGCTGTATGATCACAGATTCAGAATCTGTTTAATTCCATAGTGTAGGAATATCTGGCTCTTCCTTTTCATCCCAGAAATCTGGGCTTTTTGCAAGAGCATGAAAATCTTGTGTGGGAAGTTGTGGTAGTACTCCTGTCTCTTTAGGATTTTATTATTGCTGAGAGTTGAGAGAATGTCTTGTGAACTGTTCTTTCCAGAGAAAAAGCCATGAAGTGCTCCAATGCTGTGATAATGAGAACTAGTTTAGTATTAGGATTTTCAGCTCTTATAGAGCTGTGCTAGGAGGTTGGAGGACAGACCGTGTGAGATGGCGGGCAATTGAGTAATCAGAACAAGGCTGTAGCCTCGGGACAGAGAAACAAACACAGAAGGAAATTTAGAAGTTGAGAAAGACTTAGGGGACCAAGAGTGAGTATGTATTTTTGAGAATTTTCTGCTTGAAGGTGTAGTGTATCCTGATTATACGTTACCTAATACAGCTCACTTTGATTAAAGCAACCATTTCCATCCAAGTCCTGTGAATTCATCTTTAAAGGGCACGTAAAATGAGCTGCTTCTGTTTCCTAGGGAATGCAGTTTTTCTCTGTGTACTTACTGCTATCACTTGATGTTGGTTTAAAAAAGAAAAAAGACAAAACTGTTGCTTGTTAAGTATCAAGAGTAGGAATGTATTACCCTCTAAGTGTTTCAATTTATATTTTCCAGCAGTGTAAGAGAGGACAGCAATGAAAAATTAATTTCAGCTCTTAATTACAGTTAGAAAAAGTTTTTCGGTCGGTTTGACATCTGTAAATCAGAATCTTTTTTTGCTTCTCAAATGTATTTTATTTCCCAGTGTGAACATCTTGTAGAGTAACATTTACAATATCTTTGCAAGCTAGACTATTAGTTCTGAATTCGTTTAGGTTTGCTTATGATGAAACCAATGTCTTGTACATGCTGTGCTCAGTAATGGATTTTTGTAATGCTTGGCTTTCTGCTTTTTGTTTTTCTCCACAGATCGTTTCTCCTGAGTTTGCTGCCTACAATCCTTATTATTGGTTCTTTATTGTACACATTAAGAAGAGGTCCTGCAGGCTTAGGTCGAGGAGGACGTGGAATGGGTGGACTTTTCAGTG
Source organism: Tetrao urogallus (assembly GCF_951394365.1). NCBI lineage: Eukaryota > Metazoa > Chordata > Aves > Galliformes > Phasianidae > Tetrao > Tetrao urogallus. The sequence continues at coordinate 51,079,958 of NC_136815.1, read as the reverse complement.
TGGGTGAAACCACAGCCAAAGTCCTTAAGGATGAGATAGATGTCAAATTCAAAGACGTAGCTGGCTGTGAGGAAGCCAAATTAGAGATAATGGAGTTTGTTAACTTTCTGAAAAATCCCAAGCAATATGAGGATCTGGGAGCAAAAATTCCAAAGGTAATGAAGTGATGACTTAAGAGATGATGATTTGATTCTTTTGTTAATCCTCAGGAATTTGAACTGGACCATGAACATTTATATAGGCAGTACTTTCTAACTTCTCACAATCAGGAAAAAAAATAATAGACATTAAATGCCAACAGAATAACTATAGTGCCAGAAAACTTTTTAATAGAGTATTTCATCTGTTTGTATAAGTTAGAAATTATACACAGGGTACTTGTCTACCATAGTTGTATTGTAATGGTTATAGAATTGCCTGTCACTTTTTGACTATGCTGTAGTGGCAGCCCAGCTGGAAACAGGCCACTTTTTTTTAAATGTTAGATGAAGAAATCACTGTCCCTATAATTCTGAGTCAACATGAAAATGCTGTATCTATTTTTTTCTTCATGCTGGCTTAAATGACAGATGAAATTTCAGTCTCTTTTCTTCTACCGTTTTTACTGTGGTAAAGGGAAAACCATGGCTTTACCATGTAGAAGATCTGTAAGTAAGGTATAGTTGCACTGTTTTCATAAGGAAAATGTCTGTTTCTCTTGCAGGGGGCAATTTTGACAGGTCCTCCAGGTACTGGAAAAACACTTCTTGCTAAAGCTACTGCTGGAGAAGCTAACGTACCATTTATCACAGTCAATGGCTCAGAGTTCTTGGAGATGTTTGTTGGTGTGGGTCCAGCTCGAGTAAGTCTTTGGCCTTGCTGTTTTATGTGTGGTGGTTGTTGAAGAGTCTTTGTCAAATTTGGTGGACAGTTTGATGATAGGTTCAGGCTTTAATCAATAACTTTTTTAATCTTTAAGTTATTAATCTATGCAGGTTACCCTGTAAGTGATATTAGATGCTTGCCTAAATACAAGAAGCATAGAGTTGCCTTTCATAAAAGGAAGAAATGTAGTTCAGTACTGATTATAGGTTGTCTGGGCCCTAAGGGTCTACTTCTTTACAGAGACTTGGAGGGGGGGAAAAAAAAAAAAGAAAACCAGAACAAAGCTGTCTTCAAGCTCTGCTCCAAAGTAAACACACTAGCTGGGTCAGAAATACGTACCTTATTTGGCTGCTGCTATGGGGGTGTCTTTTTCTGCTCTAAATCATTCATATTTCTCTGAAGACCTTTGTTTTCTTTGTAGTGTCAAACTCTTGAATGTAGTTGTCTGGGACACACAGTTGAGCTTCTGACTGAAATAGGAGCTCGTGGATTATGGAGCTAATGCTTTAATTTCTGGAGATCAGGTGATTTAAACAATCAAATATATCATACTTTTTTTATGTTCTGCCTTAATACATTTTTAATGAGCTATTTTAAGTGGAAAGTGTTAGCTCTGTTCCAGCACTTCCATTTTAATATATTTTTTTTTACTACTATATTTCAGACATTCAGTTTGAAGTCTGTCTTTTCGTGCCTTGGAAAGGAGGACACGCAGAACTACCGATTAAATATGTTCTAGAAACAAGCTGCTGGAAGTGTTTTGTAAAGCTGGAAAAATAGAACTCCTTAAAATGTCCAAAATTATGCCCTATTTCCAACAGCTCATACCTTCACCAAGCTCTTAACCATTTTGTCATAAGCCTCAGAAAGTATATTTTCAGGCTGACGCTGTTCTGGAGAATTTGAGTTGAAATTTATTAGCTACAGTTTTTGAGCGTGAAATGGAAGTTGCTTTAGGATCTTGATTTGAATTTGAAATTTTACAGGGAATGGGCTTTACCAGATACGTGCAGTTTTAGGTCCTCTGAAAATTCACAGGCAAGTTAATTTTGATTAAATTCCTAAAGGTGTCAAAATCTGCAATTTTCATGTGGTTGGACTTATTTGAGGCTTGTGGTTAAGCTTTCTGTTTGAGTATATGCCTCCTGCTACCTTAAGTTCTTCTGTTGATTTTCTGAAGTACTTCTTCCAGTAATATAGATGGGAGATGATGGTTGAAGGCAGGCAATTCTAGATCTTCTGTAAAGAGAAAAGGGAAGTAGGTGAGAGGCACACTGGTTGGTATAGAGCCTGCGACTGAGGGAACAGGGGACATTTAGAGATTTGAATGCGGAATCTGGTTTAGGAGGGAAGGTTCCAATGAAGATGCCAAGTGAAACTGAAAATATATAAGGAAATTGTCAAATGGAACTGCTGTGATGGGGAAAGGGTATAGACAAAGCAAGGAAATACATGTAAGAAATGATAACATGGTGGTAAAAAAAACTTATATGGTGACTATGTTTGAAAGCTGTGAAGATAGTGATCGTGTCAATAGGATGAGTGGGAGCTGAAAAAAGCCTACCATAGAAAGGACTTCACTAGGAGACAGTAACAAAAGAAGCAGATCTGTATCCTCCAGGAAGGTGGTAGATGTCTAGGAATACTAATGGTACTCAAGCTGTATTGTCACTAACTATTAGCATAAACCTGAAAAGCCCGAAAGCAAAGTAGGTTAACCTTTTTGTCTTGACTTGTGCAGGTCTAATTATTGCCTCCTAGCACTAAGTGATACCTTTGACATAACAGTTGCTCCTTCAGCTGTGAATGTTTCAACACTGTTGATAATTTCTGGTTACCTTTCAGTACATTGTGAGAGAGTGGTTTTGTTTCATTTTCTATGAATTTGGTAAATAAGACTTATCAGTGATGCTTAATCAATTGTAAATTACGATATGCTGGAAAAGAGCCTTCGTTCCTGTGTGGTCTTTTAGTTCTGTTACTTCTGAAAAATAGTTATTTAGTTTGGATCACTCTTTCAGACCAAAAGGTGGGAGTTCACTTTGAACACCTGACACTTCTTCTTTGTTCGTCACATTTCTTGTTCTTATTCAACGTACTTTTATTCGAACTCTGTTGACAAATCTGAATGAGTTTCCACAACATGGCATACTGTCCAAAATTTGCACCACTTCATATCTTCTGTACCCTACGTGTCTTTTTAGAGACATCTATTCTAGTTGCCGTCTGTAATGTATGAAGTATTAAAGCTCTGAGCTGTGTGTAATTCTTCTGTATTTTTTAATTTACTGATTATTCCAATTATATCACTCACATCTGTGAACTTGCTGAGCTGGTTTTAATGAAGTCCTGGTATTTTTGTGAGCAGAATGTTGTAATGTTGCATCTTATAGCCTGTTTGTGGTATAAGTATTACAGTAGGATTTGGTAGACAGTATCTTACTGGGGGGAGGAAGGACTTCCAGGTTATAGATATCATGTGCTAGCCATCTTTACAGGCTTCTAGAAGTTAATTTAATTGAAAAATAAATACTGGGAGGTGAATTCAGTTTTCATAGCCCGTGTAATGGAGAGTCAGGATGACTGAGAGTCAGTATTTATGAAGAAAGTATTGTAAGAGTACAATAATAAGCACTTACAAGTAAGCCTTAAGCTCACTGTAAGAGCGACAGCACTTTGTCCTAACTGCAGGAAAACCTGGAAGCCTTTATTTCCTTGATCCAAAGAACTACCATGTCAGAGCGTGCTTATTCGTGTTTCATTTCTGCTTCTACTATGCATTGAAAAAGAGCTTGAAAGAGAGATTGCCTTAAATCTTCATAGGCTTTTAGTGTCAGTATGTAAGATGTAATTGTTCAGGGAAAATGGTAATTTCTTAAGGCTTTTAATTTGTTTTATTTATGTTCTTAATTTATGGATTGAGAAAGGAACTGTCATCCATAGGGCCTTCATATCAGTGATTCCTTCTGAGTGGCAGCTGCAGTGTAACAGTATTGCACTGGAAGCTGGTGGGTGATTTGGGATCTTACTGCAGCAGTCAGTGATAATGGTGTTATTACTGGTGTGCCTTCCACTGCCTCAACAGTCCCAGCACCATTGTCAAATAGTGGCTAACTCTTTCACATTCTGTTTCCTCTGAAGGTTCGAGACTTATTTGCTCTTGCTCGTAAAAATGCCCCATGCATCCTCTTCATTGATGAAATAGATGCAGTAGGAAGGAAGAGAGGAAGAGGCAACTTTGGAGGACAAAGTGAACAAGAGAACACACTCAATCAGCTTCTAGTAGAAATGGATGGTAAATATTTAATTTCTAAATTACTGTGACAAGGATCTAATCATAAGTCCTTAGTGACTGAAGTACCCACTGTATCGATCGCTGCATTAATGTTTGCAGTCTTAGGTGCAAGATGTAAGTGTGCAGATGGTAGTAGAGGGAGGAACACAAATGAAAGAACTAGTGCACTTCTCAGACCTATTAACCAACACTGGGTTGATTTTAAATACAAATTGCATTTGTATTAGGAAGCAAGTGTTTCCTAAAATGAGTCGTGCTTACTTCCTAGGATGAGTAATGGTGACTCATTTTGCTGCAGCCTGATGTTTACTAAAATTTGTTCAGGAAGAAGAGCAATTGTTCTGCATCTGATAACTTTGTCAAAGTTAAATAAGTGAAAAATAAAATTGCATGATAGCAGTCTGTGTGTTAAAAATATATTTAGGCATATGGACGTACACATAGCTAACCATGTTGGTTCTGCAGTTTACTTGGAACTTAATCTGTTGCTGTCCTTTGTAGATAAAGTAAGCTTTGATACAGCACTACAGAAAGCAGAGCCAAAGGCTATTTTTTGCTTGTTGTGAAAAGCTGGACGGTGTTCTAGAAAAAGGAACTATTTAAGATCATTTTTGTTAACTGTCAGTACTGTTGTGGCCCCATAAAGTCAACAGTTTGTTGATTTGTTCTTCTTGACAGTTACCTTTACACAGAATTTTATTGTATTTTTTCAACAGGCTTTAATACCACCACGAATGTAGTAATTCTGGCAGGTACTAACAGGCCAGATATCTTAGACCCTGCTCTAATGAGACCAGGGCGCTTTGACAGACAGATCTACATTGGTAAGTTTATTTGCATCACTATAATTCTGCTTATGTAGAATGCTACCAAAATCACTAGCTATTTACATATGTAAATTCTCCGTGCACACTGATTTACTTATGAAAAGTAAAGATGTATCTTTCTTTAATTTTTCAAGGCCCTCCAGATATAAAAGGAAGAGCATCAATTTTCAAAGTTCACCTTAGACCTCTCAAATTAGATACAGTCTTAGATAAAGATAACCTAGCAAGAAAACTCGCATCGCTAACACCTGGTTTTTCAGGTAGGTAACTCTTAGTATCACTGTTCTCTGCTGTAGATATTTTATGATACTATTTCTATTTTTCATTTTGTCTTTTTATTTTTGTGTTTGATCCAATCTGGCTCTCTTACTTTATTTTATTTGCTGGAACAATGTGAAATCATCTTTTCCTGTTTGGGCAGCCGGGAGATTTCTGAGGGTCTTGAGTTTGTCTCCCTCAGTCAGGTTGACATACAACATACCAGCTTCTGTCTTCAGCAGAAGCACCCCAGAAATTTCTCATTGCTAACACTGGTATGTGTGACACTGGTATGTTACCTGCTGTAGGGAACCTGCTTTGGCAGGAGGGTTGGTCTCGATGATCTCTGGAGGTCCCTTCCAACCCCTACAATTCTGTGATTCTGTGATCTTCCTTTTAATATGGTTTTTTTTGATGCTTTGAACATACCAAAAAAGCAAACTGTTTCATAGTAGTTTGCATGAACATTCTATGGGGGTAATTTGAATTTCTGAATGTAGAGTCTTCTCCCTGAAAAATGTACTGTGACCTTTTGTTGAATTAGAAATGAATGTGCAAACCAACATTCTTGGCTTCTATCATAATCCATTTAATACCCGTGTTGACTGATAATGAATTCTTCACTATCTGTGGTCTTTAATAAAACTTTTTCTGACATCTGATTGCCAACATCTCTGGCAACTGCAGTGATGTTTTTTTTTGCTTGTTTTGAAACTATCAGTAGCATTACCATAAATAAAGCTAACAAGAAGTGAATGGCTTGAAGCCAGTCGTGTGTCTCTGAAATGATTCCTTTCATGTCAAGGTCTGAGCTGTACTCGAACCATATGTAGGAAAGTTGTCTCTCTAAGTCTAAATGAGGCTAAATGCAGTGCAACCTGTTGCAGGCAGAGCTTACAGAAGGTGCAATAGAACCTGATGTACAAATCAGCACCTTGCTGATTGTAAGCTCTGTTCAATAACAGTATATCTAAGAGCAAGATCCTACAGCTTATCATCATAGTGGGTGTAGTTAAATCTATCTTAAAAAAAAAACCATGTACATGTAACAAATTACTTTGGAGTCTGTCACCTTTAATTCTATTCTGTGTGAGAATCTGTGGAAACATAATCATAGATAAGAATGTTTTTATGCTAGACAAAGAAAATTGGTAAAAATGATAAGTAACTTATATCTTCCCTGCCTGTAGGTGCTGATATTGCCAATGTTTGTAATGAAGCTGCATTAATTGCTGCACGGCATCTCTCAGATGCTATAAACCAAAAGCATTTTGAGCAAGCAATTGAAAGAGTGATTGGAGGTAAGTGTGTTATTCATCAACACTGTTGATGTAGGCACTTTTTATGTAAGAAGAATCTTAAAGGCTATGTCTTTCCTCCTAAACATACTTAAGATTTAGAAAATAAGTTGCTGGGTTATTTTGCTGATTTCTGAAGTGGAGAAGGAGCAGAAATAGACATTCAATCAGGACACTTTCTAATTTATTCAAAATGACAGGAGGAGTAGTTGTTTGAATTGAGTGATGCTTTTAACTGCTGTTAAGTTTAAATCTAGAAAATGACTGGATTTTTAAAGAGCAGATGTTTTATATACAAACTTGAATATTCTAAAGAACTGCAGCTTTAAAATAAGGGACAAGGTTACTGTAAAACCTCAGAGACAACACTTCTAAAAGTTGCTAGTTTTGTTTTATATTAATTTCTTCAGTAGAGTATATATGTGGCATGTAAGTATTGCTGACTGTGTTTCTAAATGGAAATGAGGGATTCCAGTGGAGAAAGATATGTCTGAAAGGATTTAATCAAATTTCTTTTATAAAGGTTTGGAAAAGAAAACTCAAGTTCTGCAACCAGAGGAGAAAAAGACAGTAGCATATCATGAGGCAGGGCATGCAGTTGCAGGATGGTTTTTGGAACATGCTGACCCACTCTTAAAGGTAAAGGAAGCCTTTTTTTCCTATTCTTTTCTTTTCCCTCAATGCTGGGAGGACATTGAAATATGTAATCTCACAAAAGGCTGTGTACATGTTATGTTTTGATTTATTTCACTTTGTAGCTTTCTGCCTTGGGCGTTACGGGGCTTATAGTAAAAATGGCCTTGGAAAGTGAGAGGAACTTGATGTTCCCACGAGACTGCCTGATTTGAAAGCTGCTTTTTCTCAGAGGCTTTTAGTTGAGATGCAGTGTTTAGGCTAATCTTAGCAGATTGTGCAGGTGCACACCTCTTCAGGAATACAGCTACAAACATGGTCATCCAGAAGCTGATTTGAGTTTGCATAGCTTGGCAAGTTGAAAATAAGGGAGAACAGCCCAATCTCTTAAACCTGCTGTGATGTTGTGTTTTGAATGTTATCTAGCTTTCAAGCTTAAAATTTTTCATCTACAACTTAGTGCACAAAAGAGGAATATTAGTAAGCATGGAAGCTATCTATTCAGAATTCTGTTGATGAATTGTCTGAGAAATGTGAAATCTGTTCTGGAGTACTTAAAGCCCAGTATGTATTACTGAAAGAACTATGAATTTTAACTAACACATTTTAAAAATGCCATGCAGTCTTTGCAAAAGGTGTTACAGTGGTCTTACCTTTCTTTTCCAGATATTCTAGTAGTTGTTATCCCAGTTTAGAGCTAGCCAGGGCTTTTAAGAATAAATCACAATGAGGGCCAAACAGTAAACAGAAGTAATGTCTGAATTAAAGTTGAAGGGTGAGTATGGTATAGGTTGTGATATTAAATTAAGTCAAACCAACAAACATTTTTTTTTCAAACACTATTTAGCATTCTGTTTATTTTGATTGTAGGTATCTATTATCCCTCGTGGTAAAGGACTGGGTTATGCTCAGTATTTACCCAAAGAACAGTATCTTTATACCAAAGAGCAACTACTTGACAGAATGTGCATGACACTGGGTGGACGTGTATCTGAGCAAATCTTCTTTGGAAGAATTACAACCGGTGCTCAAGATGACTTGAAGAAGGTGACACAGAGTGCATATGCTCAGGTATATGCTTGAGTAATACTTATTTTTCTTATTGTTTTCCTTTTCTACTGCTTAACACTAATGTTTGTAAAGGACGTGATTTAATCACGTATGTCAAAAGCCTACCTCAGTAAAAGATGATGTGACTAAACATTATGCTGCTGTTGTATAGAGATGCTGATGACTCAACTGTTATATTGTAGTCTTGCAGTGAGCTGATTGCTATTCTCCACCCCTTAGAGGAACATGCATGCTGCACTGCATTCAAACGCATGTGGGAACTCTACTTAAAAAATTAGTTTACTGCATATACCTGATTCTCTGATGCTACTAAAGTTGCTCAGTTTGAAGACACAATTGGGATTGACATGTATATGTAAATCCAGAAAACCTTGTACTTGGGCACTATTTGCTGTCGGTTAAGACATTTTGTACCATATTAACTTAGCACAGCTAAGTGATATGAAATCTTAAGAATGTAGTGACTCATCTAACTGCAGCTCTGTACTGTGCAGATGCTTATTCTTGTTCCTGCATCAACATAAAAGCTGTCATTTGATAAGATGCTTGCAAGGTGAGCAAGAGAGGCATTTTAGAGATCTTCTTCCCCTTTACAGCACATTGCCCTTATCCTCCACTCCCAAACCACACCAATTTGCTGGTCTTTGGTAAATTGCTTATTTTCTCAGTTCTGGAAGTTTAACATTTAATGAAATGCTTGGCAGTGCTAATTTTTATCTGGCCATCAGTGTCTCTTGTTCAGTTTTAAATAGAAAATAGTAAGTATAGACTTACATTTGATTAAGCATATTGTCTCCAGAAAGGTCTAGAACACTGAAAAAAAGATTGGAATTTCTCTTCAGCAGGTTTAATGACTTCCTAATTTCAATTCTGTCTACCAGATTGATATCAATATATCCTAAAATGTCACCATCTCCCCTTTACTTTCAGATTGTCCAGTTTGGTATGAATGAAAAAGTTGGGCAGATTTCCTTTGACCTCCCTCGTCAAGGAGACATGGTATTAGAGAAACCCTATAGTGAGGCAACTGCCAGAATGATAGATGAAGAAGTTCGGTCACTTATTAACATTGCTTATGAGAGGACATTATCTCTTCTGACCGAGAAGAAAGCAGAAGTAGAAAAGGTGAGTATTGTGATGGTTTTCAGGCACCAGCTTGTAAGTTAGAAGCCAAATTCTCTTTGCTAAAATGTTCAGTATTCATTTGTGAAGTTGGGGAGAACTGTCTACCTGCTAAAGTAGGTGTCAATATGTAGATGTACTAGATGTACTAGACCAGAATGAAGAGGGGGGAAAAAAAAAGAAATAGCAAAGCAAAGAATAAAAACAAAAAATCACTACCACACACACAAAAAACAACAACAAAAACACAATACCTAACAGTCAGTACAAAGGTTCTAAATGATTAGGCTGGAAGATCTCTAAGAAAGGAGGTATGCAATATTTCCTCTATCTGAATTATTTTTGAAATTCCTTCCATGCGCACGGGTTGCTTGAGATCTGCCTTGCTGCAGTTGAGGCAACCCTTGCGCGTGTTCTTTTCCTCCTTACCAGAAAGCCCAGTACAGCAAACAGGTCACTTTCCAGGATGGGCACCTGTCTGTTATGCTTATTGACAAGAAGAAAGTTTTGTATGGATTTGGTGAATGGCATTTTAGTAGATCATTGTTTTCACTGAATGCTCACTGACCCAAGAAGGTTATGAACTACACATGTGCTTTATATACATTAGTATTTTACACTGCTCTGTCTAGCTCATAACATTTGGCAAAGAATACTTGTTTGGATCTATAGCTTAATGCATTGCATCAGGAGCCTTTTGGCAGCACAGAAAGACTTGTTCTAAAGTAACAAGTAACAGTAGCAGTGCCCATAGAGTGTTTTGCCAAGCCTTTTAAGTAGGATTTGAAGAAAAAGATACGCCGCATAAATTCTGACAAAAGGAAAATTGGGTACTAAGTAAACTCTGAGCACCTTGTTTATTTTATCAAATTTATCTGTGTTGAATTAATGTTGTCCCAGACTGCCTTAAACTCCTGCGAGGAGACAACTGATGGTACTCTGTGTGACATAACTTGCTGCTATTGCAGGTTGCCCTACGACTACTGGAGAAGGAAGTGCTTGATAAAAGCGATATGGTAGACTTGCTTGGCCCAAGACCATTTGCAGAGAAGTCCACTTATGAAGAATTTGTTGAAGGGACGGGAAGTTTGGATGAGGATACTTCTCTACCAGAAGGCCTTAAAGACTGGAACAAAAAGCGTGAAAAAGAGAAAGAAGAGACAACAGATGAAGAGGTTGTTAGGCAGATCAGAGGAGGGATGCCATTTTAACTGCCAAGTGTGTGGTGATGCTGACTTGCACTCTGGAAGAGAAATAAACTCACCTAGTTTGTACTTCCAAAACAAACAAATATTTATTCAACCAAACTGTATTAGAGATGGATGGAAAAGTGGTGTCTTGTGCAGAGACAAAGATATTCTACTCCCAGTATGTGGTATCATCAGTTCACCGGTAAAAGATCATCCTTCATTTGTCAGCTGAAGAAACGTACCTTGGATTTGAGCTGCAGTGGAATCCAGAACTGAACCTCCCAAACACTGAAAGAACTGAGATTCATGCACAAACTTCATGGCACTGGTCTCTCTTTTTTTTTTTTTTTTTTTTTTTTTTTGAAATGTATGTAGGCTTACTAAAAAGAAATAAATAATTTTGATTATTCATCTAAAATATACCTGTATGTGATTTGTTTCCAAAAAAATCACAGAAAAATGCATTGTTGAATGCTTGGCCAAAAGTCTGGTCTTGCGAAGTGTAACTAGCTTTGCAAAAGTGTCAGCTTTTTGATCTGATCCTCCTTTTCCCCACCCTTCATTTTGATTTTTAAAAGGAGTTGTTTACAAAGAACAGTCAAGTAAATTGACCGTACAACTGGACACCCAGTCAGATATCTTAAAATGTACTCATGGTTCAGTCTGGAACTTGCTCCTGCAGTTTTATTGGTCAAGTTTTTTACGGAGTTCTGTAAGATATTGAACATATGAATGTGTTGTGTAAATACAGTTTGAGTCAATAAAATCAGTACTTTTCTGAACAAAGTTTGTTTTTTCTTTTGCCAATTTCTTGATAACCGAATTCAGTCTAGTACGAAACTTCCTGAGTTTAAACCTTTGGTAAATTAGGGTAGCAAAATTGTGCTCTCACATTGCAAAAGCAGCCATTCCAAAGGTACTAAACCAGATTGTCTGAGTTTCATACTGGTTCGATTAATCTAAAGGTAACAATTCTCTCTGCTTAGTTTAATACATTGGTCTCAGTGTAGTAATCGACGCTGGTTTACCTGCTGTGTGCCAAGAGTGTATTTGTTGGAGAATTCAGCTGTTGAAAAGATAACTGACAGTCTCCCTGTCCCAGAAAAAGGGAGGGAGCATGATCTGGGGAGGGTGAGGGGTTGGGTTCTGTTTTGTTTTTCAAGAGGAGGGAGAAGGAACTGAACTTCTCTACTAGATAACATTCTTTAAGGCTTAACAGAGGGCATGTTAAGGGACTAATCAGTGATAGATTCCAGCTGCATGTTGCAACATGTTGGAAAGCAGGATGGTAAGGAAAGAAGGGTCTATGAAAGGTCAGACTTAACTGTCTGCCTGAGTTAGTTGAAGCAAATTGTTTATAGAAATGATTTTTTTTCTTTTTTCCAGTGATGAAGGTGTTGCTATCGATGATGTCCTCCTTCATTGCAAGCCAGGTAACAAGGGACACAGGGCACAGTAACTTAGGACTTTTTTAGTCATTAAGCAGCTGTTGTGTGCTCCTATTGAATTCCTTATTGTAGAATGAATATTTAGGAAGACACCCTGAATAAAACTAAACTTCAATTTCTGTATTACTGGTGTTAAAAGTTTAGAATGAATGATTTCTGCAACAGTAAGCTTTTGTTTTGTCTGAAATGTGATTTGACTAATAAAAGGTAGATTTACAGAGCTTTTACTGAAGTTTAGGCGTGATCACAAGATTGCTGATCCATTAGGAGAACAAGAGGGAGAGAGCCTCCCTTCCCCCATTAAAATGTGCAGCAGTTTCTGTACAATTTGCAATAAAAAGTTAGCAGACGTATCTAATGTACTACTGCAACAGTTTTGACTGCAAATCTCTTGCTCTTACTTCCAAGCAGAGCTGCTGGCGCAGAAACAGGTGCAGATCTTGGGTTGGCTTCAGTCCTCTGTGTTCATCTCCCTGAGACTTTACCGAAGTTGCTTCAGGACAAGATTGCTGTGTTTTTGTCACGTAATGAGTTTGTTGCTCCCAGTGCATCCTGTGACAGTGCTCAGGGAAGTATTTACAGCTCTGCAGAGACTGAGCATCAAGTCCTAGCTGTTGGGGCAGTTAACTCCGCCCTCATGTTTGTAAAACTTCCATCAGGCAGACATGGCAAAGTAGCAACCAGTTTATTTGCATATGGTGTAGTGTGGTATTTTACATGTAGCTGTACTTACTGCTGTTTGTTTGCCTCCCTATTTCCCATCTAGTGGAACACGTTTTTTTTTTCTATTTCTCACAGGCAGTTTGTAGCCAGTGCTGAGGACTAAATGTAGTTGCATTGTAGAGGTCTTAATTTCCTCATTCCTTATTTGATTCTTCCTCAAGCAAGCAAATGAAGAGACAAAACAAAAAACAAATGAACAAAAAAAAAACTAAACCAAACCCACAAGCCATGGCCATATACCCAAAATATCCTAAGTGAACTCTTTGGGGTGTTACCACCTGCCTGCAAAAGAAGTATCTCTCTGAGAAGTTTTCTCTTACTCCATTTATTCTGTCTACATGTATAGGACTTAAATCCCACTCACGTTTAATTGCAGCGTAGTTCATAAGCTTGTGAGACTGTAAGGGATACGGAAGTTCCTTTGCCTCTATTTTAGAGCATCAACTTACTCTGTGTAGTCTTACCTTGATAAGTTTTAGTATTTTGTGCCAAAAGTGGCAGAAATGTGCTGTGCCGGCATTTTGGATTCAAAACAAAGCCATGAAAACTAAATTAACCATCCGCCTAACCTGCTTCTTTAAAGAGAACGGTTAGCCTGCTCACAAATTTGAGACTTCAAAGTTTAGTCTGTGGTGTGGCTGCCAGTAAGGTCAGATTGTGTTTGTATGCAAATATTTAGCAGTGCTGCTTCAACTAGTAGAGGCTTGCGCAGCATGAAGGGAACTGAGCCTTCTCTGTTTGTCCTATTGCTGGGAAGAGGAGCAGGTCTGGCCCTCTTCCAGCCTTGACTTTGTTCACAGGAGGTGACCACCTTTTCCTAGCGAGAGAAGTGATTTCAAACTAGTGAAATTGAGAGCCTGAAGAGGTCAAAGTAGCTCATGCAGAGACAGTGGCAGAAACTGCCTGAATGCCTTGCTGGCTTTGACCAAAGCATCTTTGCAAAGGACCTGCTCCCTCCAGGTTAGGTGCTTGTTTCTGGCCTGGAAGCACACCTGCCCACTCTGTTTATAAGTTGTATTGATGGTGTAGGTTGTCATCTTTATTTATGCCTCCCCTTCCCCTTATTCAAATGTTGGCAGAAGTATTTGTGTGTGGGTGGTACTAAGAAACACCCTCGGGTCTGGCTTGATCTGGCATCGAGCAGCTGTGTATCTTTGTGTGACCAGATGCATAGCAGTAAAAAGGAGAAAATGAAAGCAGACCAGCCATGGGAAGAAAAGGAAAGGGTGACCGAGTTAAAAAACGTGGAGGGAAACCGAAGAAAGGAATGTGAAAAAGACAAAGGCAGGACTTGATAGGTAAATTTCAAAAAAAGAGAGAAGTTTTTAGGAGCAGAAAGTAATTATTCAAAATGAAAGGCAACTGAAAGAAATGTCAACAAACCTGTTGCTAAAGATTTTTGGTTTTGTGTCATAAAAGGAAGATTATTAGAAAATTACTTGAATGAAAAGGAAGCATTCCCACTCCCATGGCTCTTACTGCTTTCATGCAAGCTGGTGATGTTCTTACTGCAGGCTCCTTTGGCTGTTTGCTTTCTTCTAAAATTACATGGAAGATGTTTCCTTTTGCTCTAAAGGGGACATTCAGTTGTCTCTCCTAACTTCACACCCAACAGTTGGAATTAAACTCGTGAAAGAATGATTGAGTCAAAATAGAATCAGAGAACACTGTCAGTTATGGATTTTATGGGTTCAGAATCTGTATTCTGGATTGTGAGTCAATGTATGAAAAGCAAAGAAGCTGGTTCACAAGAGAATGCTCAGTTACTTAAGATTCCTGGCATTTTATGTTGTAAACATTTTAATTAATGATATCAGAATTCATGGCTGGGAGCTACTCATTAATTCTGTATTACAGTGAAATAAAGACCCAGAATTTAAAAGATGGCTGCTCCTCCTTCACTCAGAAGCAGCTGTGCCAGTGCTTTTACTTGTACTTGAACTTTCAGTTCCATGTAGAACAAAATTGACAGCTTCAGTGTGCGTGGTTTGCAGCTATATGTAAAATGCAATCATCTCCTTCCCTGAATCCCAAACTATAAATATTTTCAGGAACAATGGATCTTTGGAAAATATAGTTGTGAAGCATTGTTTTTTAAGTACTGAGCAAGGTTGCTGCTTAGAAAGTGCTTCAGAAAGCAAGACAAAAAAGAGCAGAGTCCAGAAACATATTAAGTTTGGATTTCCAGAAGGTTTTTCCTTTGTTTGCTTGTTTTGTTGCCTAGAAACTGACCTAAATAGGACACTCCATGTAGGCAGAGTGTTCTCCAGTGAAGGCTCTCTAATGGAGAAGGGCTGTTTAATTGATATGGCCAGAAGCACAAAGTATGCACAGAGAGTGAACACCCAACAGTCATTTTGTCAAGGCAGCAAGTCAGTTGTGCAAGACAGAGACCTTTCTGTTCCAGCTGCCATGTAAGCAGATAAATTGATGTTCATCTTTCATTTTGCCAGCTGTTTTGGTTACCATGGATAAATAGTTGTACTTTACTTTAATCTCAGTCTGCCCAGTGATTTTAAAACATCCATAGCACCCATAGGTGTGAACTTCAAACTGGGGGTAGAAAGATACATCAACATGTAGTCTCCTTTCCCACCATGCTGTGGAGAACATGAATTTCAGGTATATAGGGAAGGTGGAGTGGAGACAGGAACCAGACTCACCATTACCTGGTGCTGGCCAGAAAACCAGGGGACTGCATGATATTGTGCTTTCAGAGAGTCCTTAAAGAACATACCACAAGTGGACATATTTCACACACATAACCCACCATTACTCAGCAACAAGTGAAAAAGTCACATAGCATAAATTCAGCCCTTGGCCTGCAGCTCACTGGATATTTATACAGCATTGACTGCCCAGAACACTTTTGCTTGAGATGATACTAGTCTTTTTTATTTTGTTTTCAGAGAATTTGAATCAAACGTCATTTTTAATAGTTACTGTACAGAACAGTTAATAACTTTTTGTTCTTTTTTTTAATCAATAAATTCTTGTTCCTGGCAGTTCAGTATTGTATACTCAGTACAGAATGAATACTTCAAACCCACAAGATTTTCTTACTCATAATTGGATGAAAATAGTGCAGTTCTGTTTTGTAGATTTTCATGCCTGCATTACTTCTTTTTTTTGTAAAATATGGAAGACGAAGTTTGTTTGGAATAAAAGATCCCAACCTACCAATTTCTGTGTTCAGACTCTTAGACTAAAGTCTTACATGAATGCCTTACATTTGTCTCATGAATAGAAATAGCCTGATTTTCAGAAATGCAGAACGTCCTCAGTTCCCAGTGACCTCAATGGACTCTGAAGAGCAGCTCTAATATCTGAGTTGTGCTCCCTTTTCTCTCCTCCCCCCCCTCATTTTGAAGCCTAAATACAGATTTATAAGCCTAATTATTAGAAATCCAGATGTGAGAATTTGGCCTGGAAAATAGCATACCTAATTTCTTTATTCATTGATCTCTTCTTCCTCATCTTCAAATGTTTCTTCTCCATCATTTGCTGTAGCTTCCTGGTATTGCTGATACTCTGACACCAGATCATTCATGTTGCTTTCTGCTTCCGTAAATTCCATTTCATCCATTCCTTCTCCTGTGAACCAGTGGAGGAAGGCCTTTCTCCTGAACATGGCTGAAAATTGCTCAGATATCCTTTTGAAGAGCTCTTGAATGGCTGTACTGTTGCCAATGAATGTGGAAGCCATCTTGAGGCCACGAGGCGGTATGTCACACACTGCCACCTTAACATTGTTTGGGATCCACTCCACAAAGTAACTGCTGTTCTTGTTCTGGATGGCCAACATCTGCTCGTCAACCTCCTTCATTGACATGGGGCCACGGAAGACAGTAGCCACTGTCAGATATCTCCCATGCCTCGGGTCACAGGCTGCCATCATGTTTTTGGCATCGAACATCTGCTGGGTGAGCTCTGGAACAGTGAGTGCTCGGTACTGCTGGCTGCCTCGGGCTGTCAAAGGAGCAAAGCCTGGCATGAAAAAGTGAAGGCGTGGGAATGGGACCATATTCACTGCCAGCTTCCGGAGATCAGCATTGAGTTGGCCAGGAAAACGCAGGGATGTAGTTACCCCACTCATGGTAGCAGAAACCAAGTGGTTTAAATCACCATATGTTGGAGTGGTGAGCTTCAGGGTGCGGAAGCAAATGTCATACAAAGCTTCATTGTCAATGCAGTAGGTTTCATCTGTATTTTCAACCAGCTGGTGGACCGAGAGTGTGGCATTATAAGGCTCCACCACTGTATCAGAAACCTTTGGAGAGGGCATGACACTAAAGGTATTCATTATCCTGTCAGGATATTCCTCTCGTATTTTGCTGATGAGCAGGGTTCCCATGCCAGACCCTGTCCCTCCTCCCAGGGAATGAGTGAGCTGAAATCCTTGCAAGCAATCGCAGTGTTCGCACTCTTTTCTCACTACGTCAAGTACAGAATCAACCAGCTCTGCCCCTTCAGTATAGTGTCCTTTGGCCCAGTTGTTTCCTGCACCAGTTTGTCCTAAAAAAAAAAATATACAATTGGAGAAGAAAATATACAAAGTTACCAGTAGCATTTGGGCACCTCATGGAGTACATCACACCTTAAAAATGAGCTGCTAATAATCTGTCAGGTAGATAACACTGCTCTTCAGTTTTGCCTACAAATCTCTCTACTAATATCAACTTAAGCTTTTTATACAGACTCCTTTTGCCTCAAATCCTCCATAGTGTCCATTTATGCCTTTGGGTGACATTTTCTTTTTTGGAATTTAACTTTCCATAAATGCAAAGATGGCACTGGTTCCTTGTTTTGAAAGCTCTCACACTCCCAGCCCTGCTTATTCCATAAACATACAGAGACTGTTTATATTTAAATGCTTTCTGTTTATAGGGATCACGATGAATAAAAAGCTAAATCACAGATGCACATTTCTAAATGAAGGGTTCTTGGACTGCTCTCACATTTGCTCCTTTCAGACAGGAGGTACAGTTGTCATTCAAGGATGAGGCTAAGCTTCTGAAATAAGTCCTTTTTAAACTTACTATATCAAAAACTGTAACTTTTTCAATCATTGGTTATCTAGCCTGAATGAGAACACTGATCAACAGAAGCTCCATGAAAGATATTCCAAAAATTCAGGGGTTACCAAGTGCTATTTAACATCTACTGGTTTCCCTAGAAACTCACTACTCTTTGAGATCTGCAAAGCAACTTGCCAAATCGAAAAATGTACATTTCACAAGCCCTCATTTTCTCCCCCAGCTTCCATTTGCCTCTTATGTACCACTCAGGATGGATAATCTGGATTCCCTGCTACACCACTATTTTATTATTAGATACAGATTAAATAAGGGACCAGCCTTTAATACTCATATTCCTCACAGTGGCTACACTACATACGTATGTCATGCTACCAAATTCAGTCAGTAGTACTCTTGGAAGTAGTCATTGGAAGGAGCAATATTTTCACAATCACATATATCCACTTCCGCATGGTTCTCCAAGTCCTCCCTTCCTTCCTACTACCATGCCTCAATTCAATTCCCAATGTGCTGTGCTGGTGCCAAACATACAGTTCTGGGAAAACTGCTAGCTGGGGTATTGTTCAAATATGAGACACTTTATTTTCACTGCAAAAAAATGCTTGATTTCCTCAACATTTATCTGGTTAATTGTTCTATATGCTGCTTTGTTTTTCTCTCTTTGAATCTAGGAAGGTCAGCACTTCCTGTCCAGCTGGACAAAGCACAAAGTAATATCCTTCCAGAATTAAATATGCTTGCAACCACCTGCAGTGTGCTTGAGCTGATCCCCTAACAGATATCTGCACAAGCCAATGCTACTTCAGATGCAGAAGGATCTTAAAACCAAAATCTGAGTTTTTAGAATATGTTTTGCAGAACATCCCCTGTGTTGCCCTTCTCCACTGGGCAGTGAGAGAATAGGAGAGAACACAAAATAGGAGCAAAGAATTAGGAAAGAAAAAAAAAAAAAAAGGCAATTATTCTCAAAAATGTGGAAATTTTGTGTTCACAGGAAAAATAACCATCAGCAGCCTGACTAGATTTGCATTGGCTTAGTCTGCAAAATAAATTAGGAAGTACAACATGTAATACAGAAGTGGATCAGTCCTCCCTCAGGGCTAATTCACACCACAGGATCTCCCAGAAGCCCATTCGATCACTGTTCAAATTCGATCTATTGCATTCACACGGCCTTTGTATCTATCTAAACTGCAGTTTAACTGCAGCAGTGGCTGCCTACAACACCACTGTTTCCCTTCTGCCCATAACTATCAGTTGCTCATGTGTTAACACTGCACTCATCTACTAGGCAGCACCCACCTGGGGTCTCCTATGTTCTCTGTGAAACCCCAGAGGATGCCCCCCACTTACCAGGTACATACCAAAATTCTGAATATCACTAAAAACTGTAGGTTTGGCAGATCTTTGCTCTGTCCCACAAGCTCTGTTATACATGCAGCCAGCCTCCAGCTTCCGCCTCTTCTCACTGTTCACTTACTGAAATACAATGGAAGTCTACAAGAAGTAATCCCAGAACTAATGCTGGTACCTCCAGATCTTCCTACCACTGTTTGTTTCTCCAGTGCTCATGTGTAAGCTTGAGCTGCATGTGCACGGAAGCCATTTGTCTAACAGACAAAAAATAGCAGCTATTTTCTGAAAACTTATTCCTCTCCTTTTCTCTCTCTACTATTTTTTTACTCTCTTTTATTTCATGCTTGAAATAAAAGACAAACCTAGGAAGAGACACCGGTAGCTTGCATACTAATGCTGAGAAGACTATTGTGAAGGCCTTGGTGCAGAACATACAACGTGATTTAGAGAGGGAAAGACACTCCTTTGACTGGATAACAGCCATTTGTGTTTATCACCATCAGTTCAGACAACAAACCGGAGAGATACCTATCCAAGAAGAGCTAGCAAGGATGTAGGCAAAAATGGAATGAGAAATGCAGGAGTGTACTAATGAAAAATGGTCAACATAAACAGTTACATCAGACAGTTCATAACAGACACTGGTGGACAACTGTACGCCATTAGGGAGCCAAAAGACCCGCTGCTCTCCTACAGCAAATTCATTCCATCTGTGCTTCTTCACCCTTCACATCAGTATCCTGCAGCATTAAAGTACAAGGATTATGTCTGCTAGTCTCCTGCTAGCCTGAGCTAAAAATCCCTATATCTGGTGTGTGTGATCAGCTGCTTAACATAGCTGAATGAAATTCTCATTGATGGTGCACACCTACTTGTTACAGGTATGCACACATACACGTATATGCATGCAGAGACTGCAAACATCTCCATCAGAATGAGCCCTAACAGCCTGGCATACAGCAAGTATGGAACTGCCAGCCTCTGCCACAAAGTCCTTTGTGGGTCCAGGCTGGATTTTTAAAAGAGAAAACAAAGTGCTTTGTTGGCTTTTAATACAGAAGATCATTACTTCAGCACTCAGGCAGCCATTCTGCACTATTCAGCAGGTTGGGAGGACGGTGCCTGATGCTGGCAGGGCCCTCCGTCAGATACCAGTTCATCACATGCTGATGGTTCATTGTTAGCTTGTCAGAAAGGGAGTGCAGTGAACTGAACTATTGTTAAAGACACTAAATTGATTTTGCTCTGGTTTTACTGGTGATCTGCCAAACTGTAAAGTTCCAACACAGGTATTTCCAAAAGTTGTGTGAATTCACTCCTGTGGGGCTGCTGTGGTACACACAGGAGAAAGGGAGTAAAAGTAAAAACGTGAATATAGAAACTTGCCTCATAAGGCTGCCTATGACTTTTTACACCAGGCTAACTTGTACATATTGTAACTTAAAATGCTTTTGAATGTAATCCTTAACATCATTGCTACAGATCATATGGGAGAAAATTAGCAATAAAACTTCAGTTGAACTCTGTTAAAGAAGTCAGTTAAAGGCTTAATATGAATCTATGGCTTCTTATTCCCTACCTCACCAGAGGGAGGTTGAGCTACAGTTTACTTCATACCACCCAAACAATGTTTATCTTTTCTCTGTCCTTCCCTGGCACCGTTCCTTCTTTATTATATTAACACAATACACCAAAATAAGCTGAAACCTAAGCTTGCTTTGGCAGGAGGAAGAGCAGCTAGCGCAGACATGGAAACCAGAAGGCCACTGGAGCCCTTGTGGTAGCTCTCATTCAGGCTTCCTGTTTGAGTGGTTCTCTTGACTTTCACACACCACCTCTCCTTTAGTACTAAGGGACCAACAGCACTCCTGTACTTCTTAAGGATGCTATGAAATTCCATCATGGCAACAGTCACTTTTAAGCTTACATGGGAAGTACTACAGAAGTGCAAAGTAAAACGGTAAAAGCCAGAACAACCCTTTCCAAGAACACTGCAAAACCTGAAGTTCCTCCATGCTGTCAGATTGTTCCTCTTTGTGTTGGAAAATAACCCAGTAACTGGCTCTATGAGTGGTTTCCATTGGCCTCCCTTTAGTGTTAACTATGCTATACTGTAAGGCTCCATTGAAAGAGTTAAATTACACAGCCTTTAAACAACTTCATACTCATGCATTTAATGCGATTTCAAATAAAAAATAGTTTGGTTGGTTTGTGGTTGAGTTTTTTCCCCCCTCTGCTTTCCATTTCCTGCAGAATTTCCGTGCATTTTGTTGTAAATAATTGGTCTCAGGATTTCATTAGCATTCAAATATATTGAAAGTAGACGTACACTATCTGATGATTATCATAGAAAGCTTTCAGTAGTTTGCTAATTGAAGAAACAATTAACAGAAGAATGATTTGTTCAGTTAATGGGATCTTTTGGCTGACTTACAGATAACCGAAAATGGATTGTTAAGCTAATAAAGGTTTTGAGTATTAATAATACTTTGAAACAAGGAGGAGGCAATATAGTTTAAATGTTTTTTTAACCATTCACTTCTTTTTTCTTCCTTTGTAAGAAGCATCCACATACCAAAGATGAAATTATCAGGCCGAAAGAGCTGACCAAAAGGACCAGATCGCACACTATCCATGGTGCCCGGCTCCAAGTCCACCAAGACTGCTCTTGGCACGTATTTCTGGGCTACAATGAAAAATAAGCATGTCCTTAATGTTCTGGAAAATAGTGAAAGAGTTACAGTGTTTAACACACAGTTACATTGCTTACTATCAGTCTAATACAGATTGTACATAGATAAATATTTCCTATAGAGGAAATCATAGCGGAAGATGAATCCAAGCATTATATGCACAAAACAATTCCCATCGAACAACAGACTTGATAACTGGATGTCAGTGGAATATTACAATTTTGTAAGCATTTTGAGGATTAGACATAAAGAAGGGAAGTTTGACTACAAAAAAAAAATTTGAATAATAAAGTAAACAATTTTCACTGTGTGTAAGGGGTGAGTGGAGGGTTAATACCCAAATCATATAATATCATATAAGTTACATTGGACCCATAAGGACTGCGGGTCCAACTCCTAGCTTCACAAGGGAGCACCCAAAAAACTCAGACCATAAGGATGCTAAAACACATAACTTTTCATGCTTGAAGGACTCACCATCAATGAGAGAGCTATTTGGTGCAGGTGGCAAACAACTGATGAGCGCATCTACCACAAAGCACAAGAATCTGTACGTGGTTGAAACTGCTCAAGGAAACTAAGGTAAATAATACCATAGAATCCTAGAATCACCAAGGTTGGAAACGACTGCTAAGATCATCCAGTCCAACCATCCACCTATCACCAGTATTTCCCACTAAACCATATCCCTCAATACAACATTTAAATGCTTCTTGAACACAAATACATTAAGCTAAGCTGGACAGAAGACAAAACAAGTTCTTCCCAACGACCAAAGAACTCGCTGTCCCTATTTTACATAGCAATACCTTCCAACACCAGTCTGACTCAAAGGACTTCGGTGCCTTTAGCACCTTATTAATGAATCACCATTACCCACGCCCCAACTCTTTCAACCCACAGAACAAAACCTGCATACTACAGATAGGGGCTCACAAAATCAGCAGTTCAACGTGAGGCGACAGACAAGAGACAGCTGATGCATTAATCACGCGTTACAAGCGCGAACAGCGATTAACAAACTTCCACGCAGGCTGTGCCCCGTGAGACACTCCCTCCTCTCCGCCTGGGGAGCGGAACGCCAGCTGATGGCGGGAGGAGGGCGGCCAGAAGCGCTTGCAGCTTACAGAACCGCTCTCCCACATTCCTGGCTCCGTCCTCACGGAGCCCGTCGCCCAGCACCCTCCCCGCCCCACACTTACAAGATGATTCGTTATAGTAGACATTGATCCTTTCCAGCTGCAGCGCTGAGTCACCGACATAGCCTCCGGCTGGGTCAATGCCATGCTCATCACTTATCACTTCCCAAAACTAGGGCAGGAAGAAAAAAAAGAAGAAGAGTGTTGGGAACTCCCCCGCCGAGATCTGTGTCCCTGCCCCAACGGCCACGCAGCGCGGCCCGGCCCGGGGCAGCTGCCGGATTCCAGTCGCTCCCGGCCCCTCCCTGCGGCGCTGCCCGACAGCGCCCGGGGCGGCACAGCTGCGAGGGGCTGCGAGGGGCTGCTCGGCTCCCAGCCGCCCCACGCCCGCCGCCCAGCCCCGGCCCGCCCGCTTTGTGAATAGCCGTGAGAAATCCCGTCGGTTTCAACGCTCCCCGACGCCTTTTTCGGACGGCCGCTGAACTTCCCTGTCCGCCCGGAGCGGCGGGAGGGCTCCCCTCGGCTCACCTTGGTCCCGATCTGGTTGCCGCACTGGCCCGCCTGGATGTGCACGATCTCCCTCATGGCGCTGTCCCGTCCCGTCCCGTCCCGCACCGCACGCCCCGTCCCGCCCGCTGTCCCTCCGCGCAACCCGGCTCTGCCCCGCGCGGGCGGCGCTTTATGGGCTCTGAGGCGGCGCACCCCCCCCCATCCCCCTCCCTCCCCTTTCCCCGCCACCAGTGCCAACGGCCGCCCCCTCCCGGGACCGCCCCACCCGGCCCTCGGGCGATGGGGGCGCGTTCCGTTACCTCCGGGGAGCGGGGTGGGTGGCTGAGCGGTGCTCCCGGCCGACACGAGCGGCAGCCCCTCTGTGGGAGCCGGAGTTGGGTTGTGCGTCCTCACCCTGCTTGCTTCATTCACACCGCACGGAGTCATAGAACTGCTTGGATCGGAGGGGACCCCTATATTTCACCTAGTCCAACTGCTCTGCGATGTACAGGGACGCCTACAGCTGCACCATGTTGCTCAGAGCCTGAGCATCTGACTGACCGCTGGTTCTGCTGCCCCCGAGGTGGCTCTGATCCACACTTTGCTTCTTACAGCGCGTTTGCTGAAAGCAGGCATGACATCTTTGCCTATCGTGTAGCTCCTGCTCTTTCTGTACACAGATGGCAATCAGTCTTCTGATGTTCTTCAGTGACTTCGGTCTGCTGTCCAATCCCAGGTGGCTGCAGCCTTCACTGCAGCGAGGGCATGCCAAGCAATGTGTGGGCCTTCTCACCATGCCAACAGCCATCTTTGCACCTCTGTTCTCCAAGGTGGGTTTGCTAGCAAGCTGCTGCCTGAAAGTTTGTCACTTGGAAGACAAGGGATCATTATGGAACAACAGTCCAGAAAGTTTGTGTTGTCACATTAAAGACCATGCCCTGGAATATGCATAGTTTGAATAGCTTGATTTCTAATGGAAAGGAAGACTTTCAGTCCCCTCCAGACAGCAAACAAGTCCCCAGAGCTGCAGTATCTCCTTTAACAGCCCCTTAGATAGCTGCTTCATAGTTTCCTGAGTAGAGAAAAGCTGTCCAGCTTTACTCCTTACTTCAATGCCACTGCGACTCCTCAGTGCAGTGCAGCTCCCTGCATAGCCCTTGTAGAAGGCATTCATCTGTCTGAGCACATCTTTACAGTCTGAATGCACCCCTTCTGCTGTGAAAGCCTTGGGTGTACAACCCTTGAGGGCAGAGCTGCAGAACTTCACTGTCCAGCTGAGTTTCTTAGATTATAGAAGGACGTGAGATTAAAGGTAGCCCACGTGGAACTTGGACGATCTTTCCAGTCTGAACACAGTTAAGATAAACCCCACAAATCAATATGCGACCCCCAAATAGCCCAAAATCTGTACCAAAGCTGGGAGGTCTCTTCCTTCCTACCTGCCTGTACACTGCTGTGATATGGTTGATAGCTAGACCAAGGACTCTGGGAAGTAACCTTGCCTTTTTGTAACTTTTTTTCAGAAGCTTTTTGCAAATGACCTCTGAGCAGCTCCTGCACACCGTGCTTTCTACCATCAGTGAAGCAGATGGAGGATCAGTGCATTTGTTTTGCAAGCAGTCAGCACCACAGGACTGGATACTATGTGCCTTTTTCTCTGCAGAAGGACTCAAATAAATGTCCTTCTGTCTGTGATCTGCAATTTTGGAAGACATCCACAAGCAAGTCATTTGCTCAGCAGCCTGACTATTGAGGTCATCTCGGGCTTTGCTTGAATCTATATGTCCTTGAATGTATCTTGGAGGTCTGTTTTTCCACACTCTTTGCAGATGTTGTCATATACTATTATGTGATTCACACTTGCTATCAGAGCATTGCGCTTTGTTCAAATTATTTCTTCTGGGATGCCATTTTTAAAAATTCCATCTCTAGATTTTCTCTTTCTACCTATTCCACTAAGTTTGTCAGCTGAGCTTTGCTTGTTACTAATCTCAATCAAGGATAGAGTGATACTTCTTCTGTTAATCAGGCCCAGAAATCAGTTATGAAAATACACCTGTGGAAGACTTGTGTTAATAAGCACTTTCATCTCCGGACCCATGTGAGAAAGCCAGCCTGGCTTTCTCAGTGGCATGCTATGCCAGCAAGTCTCTCTGGAAGCTGCTTGTTGCCCTACCAGCACCTTATCATAGTCTTGCTAGCAGTTGGCTTGGCTCCCCTGCTCCCTTCAGTAGCAAGCATACAGAATCTATGGTCTCTTCAGTATCTTCAGTCTTATACTTTCTCCAGTATTTAATTCCCTTACCTTGCTCTCCAGCTATCCTGGCTTGATGTTTACTGATGAACTCTGGCATACAGATTCATACCTGTGTACACTTTGGTCTCTTCAGCTGCTGCTGGCACCACAGAAACAAAGGTCTCTGTGCCTTGTGGCCCTATGTCTAATTGCTTGGACCACGATACAGACACACACACAGAATCGAGGGTCTCCTTATCCAGAAAAAATAATCAATGTAGGACTTAATAAGACTGAGGGGATCAAGCAAGCGCAAGGCAAAGCCTGGCAAGAGTGCTGACCAGCAACCTGTTCACAACCAGCCAGACCATTTTAACCCCTTATCCTTTTATTTTTCCATACTTCTGACTCACAAAACCACCTTTATCTCCCTCATTCCCTGTCTTTGATTTCCTTCTCCACACATACTCCAGTAAGCCATGTGCAATCCCAAAGGTGCTCTCATCCTGTGAGTCCCATACCCCTCTAGGCAGTAAGTCACACAGTTCAGTGAGCCTCTCCCACTGACTGATGATGAATGTCACACCATCCACGGACAGGTCACTTTCTGGGAGGCATTGGGCAGAGTCTCCTTTTCCCTGGGTACGTTATTGGAGTTTCCCCACTTCCCGTTGTAGCTCTGTTCTCCTCGGTGTTCAGAGAGATAAGTCTTTAATCACATAACCCAAGTGCAGCCTTTAGAATCAAATGATATTTTTAGAATTAAAAATAGTAGGCCAGTAAAGGGATATAAGAAGAAATGAGAATACTGTAGTAGAGCCTTCAGTCCATGTACCTCCTGAAAAGCTGTAAGTACCATCCAGTGCCTGTCTTTTTCAGAATGTTTCTCTGCTGTCTGAGAGCAGCAGTTGGTCAAACATTGTCCAGAGGCCGAAACTTCAGCCACTTTCCCACACATACAAAGCAATCAACTGAAATAAGTGCCAGGCTGCAGAACTGTCTGCGTGATGAAGTTGAGCAACAGTTTACCCAAAGAATTTGCATCTCACTTTTACACATTTTAAAACTATTTAAATAGACAGCCAGACCTGAATCAACCTGCAGCTACTCTGTGTTTTCTTGCTAGTAATCTGAGAAGCAACACCCGTTTGTTGGTCATTGAATGTAAATGTGCCTTTGAATCCTTTTCATCCACGCTTGTGTTTGCTTAGCAGTTCAGCTGACTTAGAAGTTGGATATGCCATTGCAATGAGAACCTACAAAAGCCTACACATTCTCTGTAAGTCTCCATAGTCTTTGTCCTATGACATCTCCATAGGTACTTAGGTGTTTCAAAATCTTACTGTGAACTTAACTGCTGTACTTATAGATGCATTTTAAAATCTGAGTAAACGCTTCTCAGAAGTTTAAGGCACCTAAACATCTTTAAAGATGTCTCTCTATGTGCTTCATCTGATTGAGTCAATGAGATTCATTCTATAAACAGAGGAACATAGGAACGCACTGTAATAGAGATGGAGACCTGCAAGACAATTAATGTGGATGTGGCACCAAGGGGCATGGTTTAATGGTGGACTTGATAGTGTTATGTTAATGGCTGGACTAGCTGACCTTAAGGGAGCCTAACTGAGTCAATAAATTATATGATCCCAATATCACAAGTAGGATAAAATATGTAAATCACCTGTGTTACAGAGAAGAAGGATTTTCCAGCAAGAGCAAACCAGGCAGTAGTCATCTCCTACCAAGTCACATGGAAATGCACTTTAATGTCCTGAGAAAAAAAAGAAAAAAACCCAGCAAAGTTCTTCTGTATTTAGCTGGTCATATGATATGATTGTTAGGCTGCTTCCTGCTTTTCAGGAAACACGTTCATGTTTGTATGGGGGTTGTTGCTAGGGCTAATTTTATTTACTGGAGGAGTTTTGAGAAGCTAGAGTAAAATTCATGTTGTAGCAGAACAGTTAACATGTTAGTTACTGTTTCCTTTTTTCAGAATGATCGTGTGTATTTTGATATGTAAGGATATCAACAAGGATTATAAAGCATTATAAATCTTGTTAATACGTACATTAATGACCACAACAATAAACAAAATGCAAAGAGCAGATCCATTCTGACAGCTTTTGGTAGGCTGGTAAATGCTACTTATCTCATGGTCACCTAGAACAGGAAAGTCCCAGGGTGAGTGTAGCTTCTCTTCAGTTTTCATGTAAGTTAAATGTATGTGTATCTTAAAATGGTTTGCCTCCTTTTTTTCTTTTCTTTTTTTTTTTTTTTTTTTTTTTTTTTTGCCTAGCTTCCTGAGGCAACAAAAAATGGGAAGTCATGCTCTGTTGCAAGTGTGTGTCCATGTATCTCCATGACCACCTTTTCAATCTGCCAGCATATTGTGACAAAATCTGACAGAGGCACATGAGTCCCAGAGATAGAGCAGCTGCAGAAGAATGCAGAAACAGCCCTGGAACTAGACAGTGTGATCTTTCAAAACGGGAAGGGAAACAACAATACACACGGAAGCACGCAGTCAAATAAGGCTAAAGTCAGCATACACACTTATAATAGGTATTTTGGAGTTTTTGTTATTTCTATTTTGCCTGGAGAAGCCACTGTATTTCATATAACCCTCAAACAGTTTGCTGTTTTGTTCCTAGATTAAGCTGATTGCTGTGCAAGCTGTAGCGTCACTGATTGCCACCGATGCTCAAACATAGCACTTTGGGCTTTGTTTTAATGCTGCTCTCCGGTGTGCTTAATAACTGTAGTTGCCAGTGTAGGTACCAGTTTTTTTGTGCCCTCAGCATGTGGTCTGAATCTAGCAATGTTAAAGCAAAGGTTGCTGCATCAGGACAAGGTTGAATATGTTTATGGAAGAAATGTCTCTAAGTGCTTGAAGCAGCACAAGAGGAATTCCACCATCTGACAGAGAAGTGTTTCTAGCTGCCTTTTCACACGCTTTTCTCAGCTTGACAAGCCAAATGAAAAAAACCTGAAAGTCCAGCCATGAATATTAAAGTGGCTGAGTTAGTCGCCTTTGCGTTTTCCTGCACTGGGAGCCTTATTGTCTTTTCATCTGTAACACATTTTTTGTCCTTTGTAAATGAATATTTTCTTTCAGCCTTTTGTTTCTGCCTGTGTGTAGCCTCAGTGCTAACAGCAACTCACCCATGACTTTTCTCAGGGTCAGTTGTAGTGATTTTTATGCAACAGCTGTAGCAGCTGTAGGAGAGAAAGGCATGTACCTGCCTGTTATGTCAGGCAGAATGTGTGTTTGGTGTGGCTGTGTTTTTAATTTCCACTGTAATAGGTCTCTTAGCTACATAAACAAATAGATCCAGAGAACAGGCTACACTCTGCGTTCAACAAGTCAGGAAAATATCTAGATTAATGCTTTCCTACAGCTACAGCCAAAAGAGTATGGCAATAAAAAATCAAGTCAGAAATGTTTCTACATTCAACCCAATACATCAGAGATTTTGGGGAACTGTTTGAAGAACAGAATGAAGACAAATTTTAGCTGCAATATGTTCTCTGTAATTTGTTATTGAGTGTATAGCTATAAGAGGATGATGAATCTGAGATATTGCAGGCTTGCTTATGGAGTTTAGTCATTAAGCTAAGGATTATCAAGTGTAAAAACACGTTCTCACCATGAGTACAGTGACAGCAGCTTATCTAGATAACAAGAAGGCAGCCATGACAGTAGTCAGTGACAGGTACTACAGAAAGAATATGATAATACTTCTTCCAAAAAGCTTTTCTACTTTGGCAGTCAGTGGTTAAGGGTTTATTGAACCAAAGGCTGGATCCAGTCCCTTACATTCAGTAATCCTTTTGAAGCATGCCTTACATTATGCGTTTCCATTTTTAGGCCAGCTACACTTTCAGCCTCCAAAGTCTCCTTGTGGGCTTTACCTACAACTGCATGCTGACCTGTGAAGAAGTTCTCTCTGTTAGAAAGCTGGTGTTTTAATTTGATGCCCCGCAATTCTTCTGTTCTGAGAAGCAGGAATTAATTTCCTAATGACTATCACAGCTTTGTGTAAGGTGAAAGTTTTAGTATAACTTTTTTTGTGTTCTTTCTTTCCCTATGATCAGTATTAGTCTAATTAATTTCCCTATGAAGGGCACATCACCCCTGTGAAACTCCTTGGTTATCACCTCTCTCCGTGTACTATCTCTATGGTAGCTTCTGTGAAATGAGGAGTGACAGAATTCAAAACATGGCCTTTAATTTGTGCAGTGGTGTTTGATGCTTTCTGCTCTGGTTTTCACTTTCTAATAAATCACTGCATTCTATTTGCCTTCTTCAATGCTGCTGATCTTTGAGCTGATTTTTCTCATTGAACTGCCCACAGTACCCCCCAGATGTATTTTGAGACACACGCAGAGTGGATTTACCTTGTGTTACACAGTTATGGATTACAAATTTCAACAGGTGTTGTTTCATTCAAATGACTATTATGAAATAATTCTGAAATTCATTCCAACTGACTGCAGTTTTGACTTCCCTGAAGATTTTTATGCAGTTAAAAAGCTTTACCAGTTCATTACTTTTTTTAAGCTTTAGCATTAGCATTATACATTTTGCCTTTAGCATTCTGCCAGCCAGATCCAAGCACAACCAATGCATCTATCCTAGGCTTTGTCTCTTCCCTATCATTAAAGCAGAAGAGCACTTGCATGGAATCATATCCCACTTCATCAGCCTCCTTAAGACACTTGAGTAAAACACCTCGCAACGCTTGACAGCAGAGATCTGTACTGCAGTGTGTGTGGGGTGGAAGGATAGGTGTAGGTTCTGTTACACCAAATAACTTACAGTTTTATCCTCTGAGAAAATAATAATAACAATAGACCACTAAGAAAAGGGGTTGGAGTCCTGCCTAGACTGTCAGTTATTTAGGAGTTGCTAAATATTTGAGATGAAATGGATAACCTTTTACGTAAAAGTGAATCATCTCAGTGTGAGAAACACTTGTTTTATAACAGTGATTTTGCAGCTAAAATCAATTATGAACTGCTATAGCCAGATCCTGGGTTTCACAGGTGAGTCAGTTTTCTTCCTTGCCCTTTTCCTTGGTTGTGAGTGGCTCCTGGCTGCCACCCTCCACTGCTATCATTGATCCTATTCATCTGCCACACATGTCCAAACCAAACCAGCATACCACTTCTGGACTGCTTGACAAATGATTCTCTCAGATTACAAATGCAAGGAGAAGATCACCGTTCCTCCCAGCTCCATCAGCCGGTAACAAAGAGCACGGCAGAACTACGGCTCGACAATGCCTGGCTTATTTTTAACAAGACAATCTGTAACACTCAAGGGCAGATGGGTACTGCCACTGAAGGAATGCGATCTGACACTGACAGTGCAACAGCAGCTGAAGAGCTCCCTTCTGAGCAGAATACTGTGAGGTCAGGAACCAGAAAGGGAAGACAGCATTTACTCACAGAGAAAGGATCGTTTTTCTTTTAGAAAATCGTTCTGCAGCATTAAGGCTGAGAGTGCATGCCTCAGACTGCAACCTAACAGCAGCATTACCAAAATCATGATTTAAAAGCTCATGCATGCTAAGAACGCAAGAGGTCAGTTTGGCTCGTGGCCTGGACTCAACCCACTGCCCACCCACGATGAATAATCCATTTCACAGTGCTTGTTGAACAGCGTACCAGAATACAGAGGATATGGGAGTACAGTGTATGTTGGCAGCACAATAGAATGCCATTGCTTTGCTGGAAGGATACAGAGACATGGCTGTTGCCTGTGCCCAAAAAATTTGCACAGATATTCATCTCTATGATGTAAAATCATTTCATGGTAGCACCACATCTCCATACTGAATAGGAACGTTATATTTCAAGGTAACCCATAGGATCTGTCAGGAATAGTGAACAGCTCTAAGTAGTCAAAAACTTTTTATTTCAGGACAGCAGCTCGATTAGTATGGAAGACACAGAAATTGCTACAGAAACAAGAAGGCTGGCAATCTCTGTCTACAGACCTAGTATGATCTACAGATAGAGCGCAACAGGTATGTTTACGCTTAAAAACAAGCATGTCATTCTCCTCCCTTTTTCCTCAGTCACTGGGTACTTTTTCTTGGAACGTGGCCTAAGGGAATCTAGGAAAGTTGATAAAAGGCCACAAGAAGAATAGCGTTAACAGAGCAGCAGAACAAGTTTCACGTGTTAATAGGAGAAAGGCACAGTGAAACAGCAAAAAGTATTGAGTGCTTGAAACTGGTGATGTCTAGATAATGGCATCAGGCGTAGAGGAAGATTTTGGCAAAGGAAAACTAGAGCAGTTTGAAAAGCGTTGGGAGCTTCCAAGTGAAAAGCAGAGGTTCTCTATCAGAATTTGGAATTTGGAGACAACATGGAAACAGAAGTGACTTTTATCCACTAGGCTGCTACTGCCTTTAGTCACTGCTGATGCAGCTAGAGACAAGAACTGCTTTGTTTTCACTGACCACAACTCTTGTGAAAACTAAACATGGTACCATGTCAGCAGCAGATAAGAATAGGAGGTATTGAGAAAGCTGCTTACTGAATTCCATGGCCACACAGGTGAAACTCTATCAGAGAATATATGATTTTATCTAAATGAAATTCTACTTTAATGTGGTTTGCACACTGTGCTTATCACGGCAGGTAAAGACAGCTTGATTATCCTATCCAAACATGAAATGGTTTTCTCTATAGGGAAACTGGAATATTTAGCTATTTGCAGTAATTATTTATTAATTTCTGATTTCAGACAAAATGGGCTTATCAAGTAATCATCTCAGAAAATGCAAGAGTTGTTCTGGAATATGCTGACTTTTATTGGGAAAGCATGTTCACACAGGCAGTCAAGTGCAGATTAGAACAATATTCTACAACTGCTCCAAGTTTTCCAGGCAAACTCCTTATGTAGGCAAGGTTTGAAAGCTGCAACTGGCAGAACATAAGTTAAGGTCCTTTGATACAGGAGTCATTAAAACAATGCATTCTGCATTTTATGTTTTCAGGAGAAAAGTAGGAACACTTTTGCAGATCTCAGTTTGTCTAGTTCAATAATAAATCAGTAGTTCTTCTTACACTTAAATAAAATTGCTTTCTTTCCTATTCTTTCCCGACTTTTGAGAAGTGGAAAGAACGTTAGAAAGCGTTATTTTATGAAGAGTAGCAGCAGACCAGTCAAGTGCCTATGCAAGGGAAGATGCTTTGTAATTAGAAATGCTTTAAACATGAAATTACTATAGATCTCACTGTCTAATTACAAAATGTGTCAGAAATAATTATACCTAAGTGGACTTTAAAGGACTTTTCAGATGTCTGAGGCTTCTCTGTTTCTATAATAGATAAACTATGCATGCCATTAAGCTAATGCTTTCTTAAATATTGTTGTTGTCTAAGGAGCTAGGACTTTTTTTGGTTTCTTTTAAACACACAACAGACTCACAACCAACCTGTAGTGCTGGCAGCAATTCTATTACTTTAAAAAAGAGGCATACCTCTTTTTTACCTCTAACTGTAACGTACAATGACTAATTATATAACAGACTTCTTGGAAAACTGATAATCAGTCAACTTCTTATATTGGAAGTGCATGGAACACATTATCCTGATCCCATAGTTAATGTATCAAAACATACTATTTTTCTATTTCATTACGTTTTATAAAATAACAGTATTGTTTCAATGTTCCTCTTTATAATGGTAATTAATGCTTATAAAAAATTATTCCTAACCAGTGGAACCTAGTATCAAAGAACTACAGAATGGCTGGGGCTGGAAGGGACCGCAAAGCCCACTCAGTCCCACCCTGTGCCATGGGCAGGGCTGCCCCCCACCAGCTCAGCTGCCCATGGCCCCATCCAACCAACAATTCACATTGATGGGTGACCTTAGATTGAGGCCAGTATATATTTTGTATCTCATTATTGGAAGTATTAACCCTGTCGTTTATATAAATGCAGTTAGTCTCTGCAAACACAGCTGTAAAGAAAAAAATGGAAAACATGCTGAAAGATTTGCTTCCAAAGTTACTGACCATCTATTGCAGAGACAACTTAGTTTTGGCTTACTGTTACTGCTGTTGTTTTGTCTTGTGGTGAATTAACATTGAGTGGCTGCCAGGTGCTCAGCCAGCTGATCTCTTACTTCTCCTTCTCAGCAAGACTGGTGGGAGAAAAGAAGTTGAAAAAGCGTAAGGCCTGAGATAAAGATAGGGAGACTGTTTACCAACACAGACTTGACTTGGGGAAGATTAATTTAGTTTCTTACCAACTGAAAACAAAATTGCTCTCCTTCCCAGCACACCTTCATTCCATGCTCAATTTCACGATTCCTCTACCTCCTCCTCCTGCCTGAGTAGCAGTGCAGGACCATGAGGAACAGGAGTTGTGGTTAGTACCTAACACTTTGCCTCTGCTGCTCCCTTCTTCTCTCACTTTTCCACGTCAGCATGTGGTCCTTTACATGGGATACAGTCCTTCAAGAACTGCTCCAGTGCTGGTCCTGTCCATAAGGTACAGTCCCTCAGAGGGAGACTGTTCCAGCATGGCTTCCCCATGGGCTGCAGTTCCTACACTCTGATCCTGCCTGGGCTCTCCACAGGCTCACAGAAATCACACTACAGTTGGAGTTGGAAGGGCCCCTAGTCCAACTCCTTCTCAGAGCCCCCCAGAGCAAAGTGACCAGGCCCACATCCAGGTTGGTTTTGAAGATGTCCAGTGAGGAGACCCTGCAGCCTTTCCAGGCAACCAGTGTCAGGGCTCGGTCATTCTTACAGCTTCCTTCAGGCCACATCCACCTGCTCCACCATGGGCTCCTCCACAGGCACTGGGATCTTCAGCACGGTATCCATTGGCTGCAGGGAGAGAGCCTGCTTTACTATGATCTTCCACAGAGCAAAGAGGTTGCAGAGAACTCCTGCTCCAGTGCCTGGAACACCTCCTTCCTCTCCTTTTTCAGTGACCTTAGTGTCTGTCCAGCTGTTCATCACATGGTTTTTCATCATTCCTCCCTCTCACAGCTGGTGCAGTGTGCCTTTTGGTCTTTCCTTAGGTACATTTCCAGAAGTACCACTAGCACTGCTGATTGGCTCAATTTGGAACACCAGCAGGACTATTTTAAAGTATCTGAGACCAGCTTTGTTGAGCCCCTAATCTCTCCACTTTGAGACCACTCTGCTACCAAAGCCTTGCTGTATTGGGTTTATTTTATACTCTCCTAAACTAATAACTCAGATTCCAGTTCTCTCCCAAGAAGGAAAAACTGTTGAGTGGTCAAGCTCTGTGAAACTGTCACTTAAGCTGAGCACAGGATGTACTCACCGGGCAGAAGCATCCTAGATTCACACCACACTAACATGCTATTGCTCCTTATGCACAAGTTAATTTTGGATTAGACAAATCTAATATTTCACAAAATTAAATGAATATCTTTATGCAGTCAAAATGGGTACCATTGTAGCTGCAGGTAAATAACTGCAGAGAGTCTTTCCTTAGGTCATTTCCGTGAGTGTTTTATTTAGTGGCAACTCCTACCAGCTGTTTCCTAATCCCCTCCCTCTCCCGTACTGTATAGTGTGCAATCTTCTGCAACTTTGGTAAAAGACGGAGGAGGGCATTCCTTTTGTGTGAAAGGAAACATTCTCCATGGTTTCTCTGAGGCCAGAAAGTGAGTCAGCAGTAGAGAAGTTCAGAGTCACATAACAGCATCCAGTTACTTCACTACTGCGTCCAGCATTTGGGAATATTCTGCAGCAGACCATGGATCCATTAACAATCATGATCATTTCTGGAACAAATTATTCTGGAAATCAATAGAGACAACATCCAAAGCCACAATTTAACTTTATTCATGGACATTTATGCATTTCCTCAAAATTGGCACCATATATCAGAAAATATTGCCATCACTCGCATCATTCTCACCCATCTCAGTTTCCACAGCAAGTTAAACTACCGTGTTCTAGTTTTGAAATGGTAAAATATTATCTTTTCCTTTAGCAAAACATCAATTCTCATGTTCATAAATATTTTATGGCAAAGTATAGAAAGTAGCGATAATAGTGATAAATGTTAAACCCCACAAGGATTATTACTATAACTGAAGTACACTGTTAATTATGTTAATACCTCCAGTAATGAAGCATTAAGTTCAAACTCCTTTGTGCTTTGGCTTTAAACTTTAATTAAAGAAGTTTGTGCCTTTAGTTCAAGTTCTACCTCTCTAAGAAGTATGCTGAAATGATTCAGTTATAATTCTAGTCCATTACAAACAATCATATGTTCACATTTAGAATTACCAACATTTCCTAAATAGTTAATGCCTACCTCCCTACTGTGCTGAAAAAGCTTCCAGCCCAAAGTCCTGTTTTCCTTTCTTTAACCCCTCCCTTTCCTACAGATAAGGGTTTGGGGTATTTCCTACAGCATATTCCGAATGCTCTAAGGAACTTAGACCCTGCCTTATCCCCTTCCCCAGGCAGAAGAATCTGTACTCCTATTTCTCTTGAAAGAATAGGAAAGTGCAAGAAAGCATCTACTCTGTGAGTTTGTGAAAGGAAGGAAATTAAGTAGTAAGTTATACACACACAGAAAAGCTATTAGATCCTTCATCCTAGTCATGAAAAGAGGAGCTTTGTTTTGCCTGCAGAGCATGAGCAGTGCCTGAGTCAACAAGATCCAGTACTTCAGTGAAAATTCCTTTTTTGGTAACTACAGAGTACGACTTGGTGCATTGTTAGTAAGTGATGCAAAGCAACAGGGAAAGAGGGTCAGGGCGAGCAAGGAGGGAAAAAACATGTTTCATGCTTTTGAAATTTTAGTGTTACCAGCTTTGCCTGCAACAGTAACAAGTGCAGATTAACTCTGGGAAAGAAAAAAAATAACAAATAGAAACACCAAGTAGAAAAGCTAGTTTCACTTCTTCACACTGGCAAAGAAGAGTCTGTGCTTTTATTTTTTGTAGCTTTCTGAAAGCTGGATAAGTGTTGTTCCTTGCTGTGTACCACATACAGCTCAAGAAAAAGCTACACATCTTAAGCAAGCTGTTTAAAAAGAAAAAAAAAAAAAAAAAAAAAAAAAAAAAAACAACCAAAACCAACAACCCTCAAACTGGCTCCAACTCAGGAAAATAAACTCGTCTAGGTTTGATCAGAAGCCAAAACTTTATCTCTGGAGAATAGTTGGTACAGCAGCAAATATCTTCTAAATTCTAAATCTGTGGCAAAATCCAGATTCAGAAACAATGGAGTAATTCCACAAACTCCAAACTTTCCAAGACACTTCTCTCACCCTGAGAAAATATCAGTCAAGCTACTTTCTTCAGCTGTTTGCATTTGAACCACAGTGGAGACTGCAGCTCACATGACCTTCAGCAACTCAAGCATTAAGTGTTAGCCTGCCAGAGAAACAGCTGCTTAAAAACATTGCAAATTCATGTTGAGTTAGCCTTTTAGTCCTACAGTAACACCATTGGAAACTACGGAGTGTTAGCTTAATGATAATTGCCTCTGGCTTTAGGAGGACAGAATTTGAGATCGACATGGTTCAGACTTGCAAAAGCCTTCAAATTGTAGAAAGTTTAAGAAGCAGATGAATGCAATATTGAACTATGCAAGTATATTGTTTGCTTTTTTCCTACATTGATGCTTCCACCATTAGCAATGTATATATTCCTAGAAAGTTTTCTACATGTAATGTAATGTTTGAGGTGGGCTCGTTTAAATGCAATAAATGGTCCTTAAAAGCTGAAAGAGTCCCCGCACTACATCAGCTAAGCGCAGTTTCTTGATAGGGGGTAGAAAAATGCCAACATTTACCACAGTAACAATCATGGTAGGAGTGGGGGAAAGAACAATATAGACAAAGTCTTCATTTTCATTTTAACATAATCTCTCTCTCATCACCTGCTGAGTAGTCTGTTTTCTCCTGAAGGAAACCTAACAGTGTTGCAAGGTGCAGACACTCTTCCATGGGAAAAAATGAGTAAAATAAACCAGTCCACCTCTTGCCTGGAGCTGCATGCCTCACCACCCCTCTTTCCTCCAGCAAATATTCAGAAGCATATGGGAAACAACAAATCAGGGGAAAAAAAAGCCACAAAGTTTCTTCCTTAGCTGTCTACTCATTTGTAAACCATTACTGAAGAGACAGGTAGAGACTTAGCAGACTTATGTCTATTAGTCCTTAAGATCGATTTTAGGCTGCTTTTCACACAACACTGATTTGAAGGATGCAGCTCCAGCTGGCTAAAAATCAGATCCATAAAAGGCAAGCAAAAAAAAGCATATGAAAGTGAACCTGGCAGATAAATGTGAGCAATACTCCCACGTACTAGTAACATTTGAAGTAAAGAGATCCAGCTTACAGATAAAATGGATCCCACCAAACATGATGCTTGGTCATCTCAATCCATCTGTTCTTCTTTTAGCACATCAGGTTTTCCTCCAACTAATCAGTGCAGTTGATGTATGTGGTTAAAGGACTTTTGTCTCTGCAGAAGCAAGGCAAGCACCCTGGAGCCTGTGTTGGTCCTTCCACTCCTACTTTTTCTCTTCCCTGTCACCACAGTTTCTCTTCCTTAGTGGCACTTGCAATCAGGATATTTACCTGCATGTTATCTCCTTAATGGCTTTCAGTCTTAATAATGTAACTTATTAAAATTCATCATAAGAAAGCAAATAAAAACCTCAGAAGCCACAACTATGAACAACAGGAGTTGAACATTCCCCCTTCAACAACAGTGTCTGTATTTTGTCACAACTGCCTACCACTACTGGTTTTCCCATTTGCCTTCCCAGTCAAGGAGATCCTTTCCAAAAACCAGTCTGTTCACTAAACTGTATAAAGCTTTTTGGACAATTACATCTGAAGGTTAAAAACTTTTTCCTTTAATATAGTTTGTATTAGGAGACTAAGACTGCAAATACCCAGTTTTGAGTATATGTTACACAGTAGGTAAGGTCCTGCTGTTCCCC
Source organism: Tetrao urogallus (assembly GCF_951394365.1). Classification (NCBI taxonomy): domain Eukaryota; kingdom Metazoa; phylum Chordata; class Aves; order Galliformes; family Phasianidae; genus Tetrao; species Tetrao urogallus. Next base: position 51,041,301 of record NC_136815.1, on the reverse strand, counting down.
TCGAACGCAGGGGCATCAAAATCCAACATTTCAAGTGCAGCTTGGAATGTAGTGTTATCTATATGCATAGCTGAAGAGCAAAAATTACAGAATTGGAGGTTTAACCCCTGAAGGAATCTTCAGAAGGTTTTCTGTAAGCCATATGAATGGATCTATGACAAGTTACTCAATGCATTAGGGCAGAGTGGAACATCACACATAGTAAAAAAAAAATGCTTTTCAACTGGTATAAACTATATTAGCCAGAACTTCCTATAGACTTGAAGAACAACACAAGTAGTTACACAGAACGTTTACTTGTTTTAAGGGAAATAAGGCTAAATTTTAAGCTTCTGCATAGTAATTGTGCTTTGTTGAATGAGACTTCATGACAGTATTGTCACTGAACCAGTTGTATTGTATATTCCCATTACTTGAAAAAGAAAATAAGTACACTTCAGCTTTATGTACCCAGTGCCAGCTGGACACTAACACCAGCAGTGTTAAGGATAAAACAAAAAAAAAAAAATAAAAGGACAGCCCTGTCTGTTCAAAAGGCAAGTAGACAGCCACAAAGAAAACAAACCATGTTTTGATCAGCACAAGGAAACGATCCACAAAGCACATGTTTCCAAATAATCTTATTTTCCACCAAGTTGCTGGGGTAAAAATCTGCCCCTCTCTTCTTTTTTTGCCCAGTCATTAGGCACCCATCCTTTTGCTGTGTTAAGAGCCCACGAACACCAAACACTTATTTTAAAACTAAGGCCTATAAGCATTCCCAAATGGGGAAAAAAAAGTTAGTTCACCTTAGTGGATATCTCCCTACTAAAACATCATTACATTCAAATTTGGGCAAGAGACCATCCTTAAACAAAAGGATCCAATATCAGAAGTGCTGCTGTGATCTCTACTTGTGCTGTGCTCTTGTACAAGTGGCATCTTCATCATATTCACCCATCAAATGCAACATGTATGTTCCAGTATAGAGGAGAAACTGTCCAGTTATTTGTGCCACGTGGGATATCATCTGAAGCACCTTCCTACAAGAAAAGCCATTTGTTAATTAAAAAAAAAAAGTCAGCAGGGAAACACAGTCCAAACCTCTCCCATCCCCCGCACCTTAAGAATTAGACACATTTAAGAATTCTCTTATTCCTCTTCAATTCTGAGAAGTCCATACGTTCCATGGGCACTGACTGACAAAAAATTATTGATGTGTTGTAGACTTGGGCAGAACCAGAAAACACATTTAACAAATCAGCCTGTCATCCTGTTAGGCCGTCTGGAAAACCATCACTCAAACTATCAGAGCACCACAGAAGATTTAACTACGCCTGAAAGCCCAGCAGCATTCCTGCAGTATGTATGAATGCTTACCTTCAGGCCAGGAAGTAAGAACACTGCGTGCAGCCCAAAGCTACAGATCAGACTTTATTAGCACTGAAGCTGAGCAATTGCATTACACTGAGTGCCCAACAGCAAAACAAGTGAGGCCAGCCAAGTTTACGCTGTCCAAACTGCAAATATTAAGAATTCTGTTCACAGCTGTGTCAGTTTTAACACATGAAGAATCAGCACTCAGATGTATCACAAGGTGGAATCTGTACAGATCCATAAATTGAGACCAGGCAAGTATCAGAAGTTTACAATACAGACTATGGATCCTCACAGGATATCTAAGGAATGGAGATAATCATATCTGAGTGTTCATTTATTCAATTTCATTGTATCTGTTTTCACCTTCCAGTCTCCACGAAACAATGGGGACAGTGCTGAGAAAGATATTTAAGCCTTGAAAGTAGGCCCTCAAACATGTGAGGCTGAAGCACTGGGGAAATGGTATACAAAAATCAGAACTACATCAAAATTGGAAGGGGATCAGTTTCTGAAGGTGCTAAAATGAGACTAGTGTCTCCTAGATTCCCCTTCTAGGGGATCTAGGGTGGAAGATTTTCTGAATTCCTATGTAAACAAGCAAGGGGGTTCACAATTGCAGTTTACTTCTCCTTTGGGCTCTAGCAGAGAACATAAAAGTTATCTTATAAATTCAGGGTTTTTTTTTTTTTTTTTTTCCCCCCCTCAGTGTGCTAAAAGGTTTACAGTCCAAATCTAATGCTTCAAAACTGTTGATTACTCTGGGTACACAGAGTCTAGGAATCCTTTAAAGCACAGCATACCCTTTCCTATGCTTCCCACAGATACGCCACATTGATATGTCCTTCCCTTCACAAGACAGTGCACGCCAAAGGGCCACACAGTCACAAAGAAAGCTGCACCTGGTGCCAAGCTTTGAGCAGCTGCAGCGTGTCACTTGTACTTGAGACCAGTTGTCACTTAAGCCATGGAGGAAGTTATTTGTTGAACCGGACATTTGATCCTTTAGTTGGACAAGACAGGAGAAACTCTTAAGGGAAATGGACTAAACGGATCTGGCAGGTTTTGAGCCTCTCCCACCAATGAATAACTGCAGTATTTTAAAGTTGTTTCTCCTCACACTCCACAGGTGGCTCAGAGGGAGCGTAGAGTTAGCAATTTAGAACTCATTAGCAGAGAATACACCGAGAATTGAATACCACGTGTCCCCCATTTAAATGGCAAGTTGAGAGAGACTGCCTCACTGTAGTATTTGAGAGCACCCCAGGTTCTTTCCTCCCCCTGCTCTTTGCTAGCGGACTGTTTTCCCACTGTCACACTGGCACTTCCCCTTCCACTCTTTGTAACACAACAGTGTTCTAGAAGAATTTCAGAGCTATTTCAGCTGTTTGCCAGCACTGTTTCTTTCTCACCAGCTGCACTGTGTTGGAAGCAAGGCAGAACTGTCACTTAAAATTCTCTTTGACAGTGCAAGTTCTAGTGCTGACACTCATCTCCATAACAGCCAGAAATCAGGAGTTTGTTCTGGCTCAAGAGGCTGACAAACACAGGAACTGCAGGAGTGCAGCTGTTTGAAGGTAGGTGTTTGCTTTGAAGAGACTAGTAAGACAGCACTGTACACGAGTGTAGTGTACAGCTGCACAGTCACTGCTGTAGTCTCATCTACAGTTACACAGGACTATAGCCTGAACAAAGCAAGGATTGCCTAAGCAGAGTGACAGAGGTCTGAGGCATGGAACGAGATCAGCATTACAGTGCTTAATATCTGCATCAATGAGTCTAGAGACTATTTGAAGACTTCATAGTAAAGATACGTTGTTTAGGTCAAGTAAAAACTTTGCTTACAGGTATGTAATCTACTCTGTACAGAGTAGATCTGGTCCTCAAGTAAGAGAATGCAGTAATTACAGTCTTGCATCTCAATCAGATTGGAATGAGTCAGGTAGGGAAATTAAGGGCTGCTGCTTTAACAGCTGTCAAAAATCAAAGTACAGTATCTCTGTGAAGGAGTCTAAACTCAAGAAGTTTTCTTCATTTGGGGCAGCTGGTTTGACATGGCACTGACTTTCACAGTTGAAAGCAGTAGGCAGGACAAGGTGTTGTCATTCTGCACTTGCATGAGATGGTGTTTCCAAACAGCCTGTTTTACCAAACCTACAATTCACTACAGCTCGGTCCTGTAGAAGTCAGTGGTCCTTGCTAGGCTTCTTAGAGGTGAATTTGGCAGCCAGATTTAAGACCTCTGCCAGCAGATCTCCAATTCCTCCCTTATTTAATCTCATTGATGTTCCCCACCAGTGAGCTTTCTTCAGCACACTGTATTCCTTAAACAAGCCAAAGGAATCTGGGGAAATCCTCTAAGGAAAAGAGCATAGCTATACAGGACAGCTATTGAAGGAAGACTGGTTGGATGTAAGAATTAATAAAAAAATACAAAGTCTATAAATATACTGGCTTCATAGAACTGATAAGCAAACAGATGTTACATTAATGCCTATGCCTGATCAGTGATGGAAGCATACTTACCGCAATATACTTTTCGCTCCCATACACTTGATGTCATATGACACTGAGTAGATCTCATAGAAGGTTGCCTTCACATTTAAGCAGCCAATAAAATCCTTAGGGTTCAGCTTGTAGAGATCAAACGTGATGTTAGCTACTCCCATTTTCTTCTTTTGTCTTGCAGGGACAATTCCATTTCTTGTCTAATATGAAGAAGGAGACAGATCATACCATACACCAAGGAACTATAGAAAGACAGTTGTTAATGGTGCAGTTCTTTGGAGGCAGCTCACTCACTGCAGTCTTTGGAGTTAGTCTAAACAATCAGGACACTAAATTAACAGGATGTTAGGTCCTTTCATTTAGGACAAAACACAATACTGATCAGCAAACTTGGAGATGCTACAAAGAGTACATGTTTCTCAGGTAAACTAAAAACTTTGCTTCTTGCAAAAACTGAAGTTCTCATTTCAAATCCTGGCTCAAAACACTTTTCCTTCTTGCTAAAGAATGACAGTAAGAGGGGATCACTATAGATTAGGCCTAGGTTTTAATACTGAATTTATGAGGAAAAAGGAGTATGAAAAGTCATTTTCAACTTGAAATTGACCTTCTTGCAGTCCTTTTTCAAGATTGGGCCATTTGCTTCAGTAAGAAAAACAGTCAGCAAGACCCATATTTATAGAGACATCTAGTGGATACATGGGTTACTCTGCTCAGCACATTTGATTCAAGGTTCATATCCTAGCAGCTGCCAATCTGCCTTATGATTGCCATATGAAGCAATAAGGTTGTGCAAGACTGGAGCTTTTTATACTTGTCACCCCAGTGCTCAAATAGCACCACGATAAGTTAGTCCAAGTTAAACACTATGGTATATCGTTAGCCAGCAATTTTATGCCTGATTTACTTTTGATAGCCTCTGAGCTCCCAACTCCAGCAACTGGAACCCCATCAACAAAAGTTTTGTACACACAGTTGATAGCATTATGTTCGTCTCCCATTAGCAAACAACATCTGGATAAAGCATGACAGAGTTGGTGCTACCCTCCAAATGACACCTGAAGAGAGGCAGCACTTACACTTGTCCTGCTGCCACGCCAAGCAGGACATAAGGCAAAAGAGCAAGGTGGAGTCACATCCTGGTTACAATCCCTTTTTTGGACCCTTGGTGCTCAAGACCAAATGTGCAGGTTGATAATTCAGTGAGACACCTTAGGGAAGCTGCCCACACAACCTGCCCACACTGCAAAAGCCCAAACAGTGGGGCCACACGATTGAGCTATGCACGTACAAACAAACAGCGGGCCTGCCTATAACTGACTTAGCTCTGCACCTGGTAGAAGAAATTTTGATACTAGCTTTCTAGTAACAACTATTTCACTGAAGACACTAAGGAGTTTGATCATCTTATTAATGTACAGGTAAACTACACTCCTTCACTGAACTGGATAGAGTGCACACTATTAGAAAACCAAAGCTAGGCAATTTTAATAGTTCTTAAAATATGTCAAAGTATAAAGGCCAATGTTAGGTTCTGATGACAACATTTAGCTATTTGCAAGATTAAATTCAGGCATTTTTCTAATCTTCACTAAGTTACTATTGCAAACAAGGCAAAACTTGTCTTATACTGCTTAATTTGGGCATTTTCCTGTCTAAAATTAACTTAAAAGACAGTATTTTTAGCTTAAGGCAATGGAAGTCCTTATTTCTTGTGTTACAGGACATCTCAAGAACTGTTATTCCTGGAGCTCCGTAAAAATAAGAGCTTTCACCTTTTTTTTTTTCCCCAGTTGTAACATGTCAGTTCATGGCAGATCCTTGTCAACAATTTATGTCCAAGCAAGAGACAATGAATGGAGTGACTAACAGGGAATTGGTACCTTCCCTTCTTTAGGGAAAGTTTTCTTCCTCTTCTCTCCTATTCCCAAGAACTTTAGAGCAATTGACCTCTTCCCATACACTTCTGTTCAAGTAGGAGGGAGACAGGGAGCACTTACTTGTGTCCATTTCTGTCCTTTCTCTAGAACCATGAAGTGTGTGTTATCACCCAGGGACTGAAAGAACTCTTCTGTGTCCACAACTGTGCCATCTTCTTCCAAAACCAGAGTAATCGTGCTAGCAGCTATAAGGAAGGCTTCCAAAGTCTGCAAAAAACAGCAGATGCTAGAATTCAAATGGCAGTTCCATCAATAGGACTTTTTCCCACCCTTTAATACTTAGACTGCTTATCTGCTGCATTCTCCTGAACTTCCCCTCTAGCGACATTCAGAAGAACACAATTTTGTGGTTTGCCTTCCTGGGATACTGTACTTCAGTATAAATTTCAGCCAGAGTGGGAATGTTTGCTGTACCTTGCTGATGAGTTCTTGCAGGCTGCTTGCAACAATTCCTTTCCGGCTGCTTCTGGAGGCATTTGATACACGGAAAGGTCTCCCTGCAGGCATGAGGGGAGGGAACAGGGTCTGTTTTGTTGCTGCTCCCACAGACGCTCCCACGGATACCAAAGATCTAAGATAAATAAAAATTCAGGGTAGTTATAAGAATACGTCAAGTACTGTGAGAAGGATGACTGTTGAGTTCAGTACATAAGCACATTAAACAAGTAATTCAGAGGTCACGGCACACTTGCAGAGCTTGCTCTCAAAAGCAAATACTACATAGCCCTATAGGAAGCTGTCTCTGAATTTTCTCTTGCCAGTGACACTGGAAAACCCTTCTCCAATGAAAACCATCTCAAGCAGATTTGGGCCAAGTTGCTGCTCAGTTCAGCTGATGTCAAGGTTGCAGCGAGGTCAAGAGGTTTTAACACTATAGTGAATTAGAAAGGCAGTGGCTCTTACTGAATTCAGCCATAGACATCACTCTATTTACCTTCAAGACAAACACTCGGAGGGTACACAAGACTAATTTTGACTGTGCATTAAGATGAGTTTCCTTTATGAAGACTGAACATATTAGTCATATTCAAAACACAGAGCTGGAATTCAAGTGGAACTTTCTGATAGCTACGCTTGATTTGCAAATTGCAAAAGTGTTTATAAATACCCACAGAACTTCATTTAGCTTTGAAAATATCATAATAAGGCTTATTCACGCCCTAACATATCAAAGGAAGTCAAAGGCAATGAAGATCAAAGAAACTGGGAGCCTGCTCCAGTGCTGAGAGGCTTAAAGAACTGAAACGGAATGCCAAAAACCACCACCTGGAAGACTGATTTCCAGCAGTCATGCCTTTTCCACATCTCTTACGTGGTCTTTAGACAGACTTTCAGGATACACAGAAAGTCACTTTGTTGACTAGCTAGTGAGAGCTTCACTCATTAACTTTTTCCTGCTCTCATTCTGAACCATTGTTTCACAAGTCTTTGGGATATTACTTTTCTGGATTTTGCTGTTACCTATCTTTTGGGCTGGTGAGTTTCATTCCCACATTTCAGTGACGTGCACACTAGGGTGTTTCTTTTCCTAAAAAACTAATAAGCATTACTGGAGCTCTCATTTATTTTTAAAGGAGGGCGATGTTCAAGTGTTATTTTGAGCTGAACCTAATAGCTTCTAGGTAGTACTGTCTGAGCTCTGTCTCCTCTGGCTTTCACCAAATACACACATGGCATAACAGAGCAGGTACGCGTGAACACTCAGTAAAGGTTGTAGAAACCAGATTAAAAAGCTAAGTGTTTCCCTCCTGAAGGAGGACAAGATGACAACATAGCATTGATGACGGCATTAACTACCTCTCCATAGAAGAAAAATGTGCTAGTACAGGGTGTGTGTTAATCTCTACACTTGACTCCATGAGCAGTTCCCCAATCACCCTGTCAGGCCGCAAGCAGTTCCCAACCTGAATCACTCCAATCTACTCCTTGAGTATGAAGTGCATCCATCTACCTCCGCATCGCTGGGCACCTACATGCTGGAAGTGCAATACTCAAGATTCAAGACACAGCACTTTTAGAACTAGCACAGCCCATCCCCTCTCCACACATATGAAAACTCTTGCGTAAATAGTCACTTGAGTAATATATATAGCAATAGTACCAAGTTGTGGTTTTTTTTGTGAATATCAGTCCTGTTCTCTTTCATTACTTAAGCCTTGTTATTATTCGTAGAAGACAAAGCATAAGGAAAGAAGTCAAATCACATATCCTGATGCAGAAGCAATAGCACTGGGGACACAACTTGAGGACTTGAGATCTTTCGGGAGCAAGGGTTCATCTCAGGCACCAGCAGAGCCAAATACATGCCATGCTTGTAGCTCTGAAGAGCCTTCCTCTGGGCTAAAGAACCACACATGACCTCACACTGCTGTCTAATTCTACCAGAGGGGGAAAAAAAAAAAAAAAAAAAAAAAAAAAGGCTTGTAAACCAGGACTTATTTTTAGCTCCAGATTGCCACCTCACAGCAATCCAGGACTCGGGTAGCTCTTTGAGGCTGATGCTGTTTCACCCATGTGCTCCAGCATTATCCAGCTGGCCCTAGCTCAAGAGGGACCTGCAGATGCTGCCCCAAGCACTCAGTGCAGCACCAGGGCTGATGAGACAGATTAATTTGCTTTTTTTTTTTTTTTTTTTTTTTTTTTTTTTTTCTTGTAGGCAAAGCCAGGGATTAAAGCCTGCCCTGAGCCCTGGACACTAATTTCACTTGTTATCTCTACTTGCAATATATCTCATATGTTTGTCTAAGAACATGGTGCAATGGTCTTCGGGAACGTTGCACAATATGCAGGGCTTCAGAATACGGCACAGTATGATTTGTAGGTTAGAGTTCACAGACAAATGACGGTGACAACAACAAAACAAAGCCAAGAAAAAAAAAAAAAAAAGCCAGAAATCAGAGAGGAGACTTCGACTTCTGTCAGATCACAGTCGGTTCCTCTGCTAAAACCTAAGATCCCAGAAGAGGGTCTATTCCCAGGGGCGCTCGTGAGGCACACCGCCGGACCTCCCCCCACGCAGCACACCTGAAATGCGAACACAGACACGGCACCGCCGCCGTGCTGTCAGCCGGTACGAGCTATAAACACACGTGCAGAGAAAGCGCCCTGCATCCGCACGGAGCCCGGCACCTACTCCCACCCCGGGCCGGCAGGGACGCGGCCCCTGTCGCACACGCTCACTCACCTCAGCACCGAGCCCACGCAGTCCCGCGCCACCTCCATGGCCCAACCCGGCCGTGCCGCGAGGCAGCGCCCGCCGCCACACTTAAGCGGGAGCGGAGGTGCTCCGCCCCTCCGCCCGGCCCAGGGGCGGCCCCGGCAGGAACGGGGGCACGGGCCGCGCTGAGTCCCGCTGGTTTGGCAGCCGTGGCGTTGGTACGGCGTACTGGTAGGTGCGAGGCTAAGTGCCGGAGATGGAAGGTGTTTTTTGTTAAGGCTTACTTAAAAAAAGATTGGGAGCGATTTCTTGTTTCGTGTACAACTGATTGGCAGCTAATAGAGCAGCAGCAGGAGCCAATCTCATTTGAAGCCTTTAAGCATTAGAGCAAATCAACAGATTAAACTGCTTCAGCTTCTGATTTTAGAGCCTGGGAATAAGCTTACAGCTTGGATTAATGTGTGTAGTGGCTTCAGAGGAGGCGTTTAGCCTTCCTGGGGCCAAGGAGCAGCAACTTGTGGTTACACAGCAGGTTCAAGTGCAGTATTTCCTTTTAACATTGGCCTCTGGGCCAACATAAAGTATTTCTCAGCTCAAAACCACACAGATAAAACAGCATGGGAGCCCCAGGGCTGGCACTGTGCGATGCACTGATGCAGGGCTAGCAGCTCCCTGTTACTGCCCATCAGAGGTGACAACCCAGAGGTCTCCAGGTCCTAGGTTACAGCTGGCTCACCCAGTGGCCAGGATCGCTCTCTGGCCCAGCCTGTGCAACACAGAAGAACCACTCATCATATTTCCTCGCTTTCTGGTCTTCTTTCAGCACTCAGCCAGACCTGGCTGGATGTCTTCAAACCTCAGCATTGGAACCCTTATCAGCTCTAAAACAAACCTGTTAACCTAGGGCAAATAATCCGCTTTGCTTGTTTTAGTTGTTTTTTTGAAGCTTGTCTTTCCAACTCAGAAGGAGTAAACTTCCCCCTGCCCCAGTAACAAAGCTCAGACCAACAGCCTTCCCACTATGAACTGAGCTCAGGCTTTTATTTCTTCCTATTCAGGCCACTTAGGGCTTACAGGTGTGAGGGTATCCTTCTCCATGTTAACCCCTTCTTTTCCTGTGCTCTAATACATGTTGCTTAGATTAGATACTAGGAGGAAATTCTCTACTCAGAGGGCAGTGAAGCATTGGCACAGCTGCCCAGAAAAGCTGTGGTGCCCCATCCCTGGAGGTGCTCAAGGCCAGGTGGGATGAGGCCCTGGACAGCTGAGCTGGTGATCCTTGGCACAACCAAAATTTTTTGTGCAGAGTGGGGCATTTATGAGGTGTTTGTTTGTTTGTTTGTTTGTTTTTATTCCAGTACCCCTAAACAAGCAGCAATAAAACCATCAAATGGGAAAAATCATTGTCATGGGAGCTGGGCTCCTCAGCACTGAGGTATCTTGGAGCACCAGCAAGGACATCATCATACAGATAAGATCCAAAGCATGTGCAGTGCTAATTATATAGCGAAAATGTTTCTGATGAATGTTGTCTATAAACAACTGCAGCAGGTACTGTAGATTGTCCTGACTGTCTCTCCTAGATAGGCAGTGGAAGGATTTACTCCATATGGAGTACCTCCAGTGGGGCAGGTTCTGATTCCATGATTTGATTTGCCTCATTGGAGAAAAATCTCAGTATGCGATGCTATGGTTTCTGGTGGGCTATAAAGAGGGCTTCTACTGCATTGTTACCAGTGCTTCCAGAGGGCTGGATGTATTTACTATTTTAAATTAAGCACAGGAGTTTTACAAAGAAACACAGTTGTGTTTTTTAACTGCAGTATGTTGGACATGACTGCGGTACAGAAAATGGAGGAAATAATTACCTTATCTAAAAGAAATCTTTTGGATTTATTTCTGGCTAGTGAAAAGAAGTAAACTGAGAATGTGGCAGTACAACTGAGATCGTGAAATGATAGGGGAACAGCAGTACAGAGGAAATGCCCTTCAACAAAACAGACATAAGAAGTCTCTCAGGACTGTGGAACAAGACCATGTGGGATAAGCCTGAGGTTGAAGAAATTGTCATTTTCTTAGGGAAACATTATTGGTGGGATCAATATATTATGATGGAGGAAAAGACGATGGAGAAGAAATATAAGAGGTTAAGCTGGTCAAATAGTGAACTGAAACTTAATGAGGAATCAAGTAGAAAGAAGAAACCAGTCTTGCTAAGGAAGAGTAACAAACGGTAGCAGGAGCTTTGGCTCAGGTACATAAAAAAAATGAAATATTGTTAAAAACAGACTTGGTGAGATAACATTCAGTATAGGAACATTAACTGTAAGGAAAGCCAAGACAGAATCGTCCCGCTGTTTCAGTGGGAGAGAAAACCAACTAATCATAAGCTGAGGTAAGGAGACCAAAATACTCAGTAAGGTTGTGCTCTAGCCTTCACTGTAAACATTAATCATGCAGGGGACAAAGTACACAGATGGTATGAAGGGAGTGAACACTGGAGGTGGAGTTCAGTAAGTAATTGTGCTGATCGATCCCACTGACTGCATTTCTGCCCGGCTGCCCCTTGGCTGGGTGCAGCAGCTGACGCCATACATCTCATTTGTGCACCCTGGTTCAAGTTGAACAAGTTTGCTTGACCCACTTCTCACAGTAATCGTATCGTTATGAAAAAAAGTCTGAATGTCCCATGTTTTACCAACAGCAAGTTCATGGAATCATAGAATGCTTAGAGTTGGACGGGAACCTAAAAGGCCATCTAGTCCAACTGCCCTACAGTGAACAGGGACGCCTACAGCTCTGTCAGGTTGCTCAGAGCCCCTCCAGCCTAACCTTGCGTGTCTCCAGGTTTGGAGCATCCACCACCTCTCTGGGCATGTAATATCAGAGAACATGTAATATCAGAGCAGGTTTTCAGTAAAATTGCTGACAAATCACAACAGACACAGAGTAAAGCAGATTGCAGATCCAGAAAACGTGGTGTGTGGGCTATGTAGCTCGGGAAATAGGAGGAGTGGGTGGAGAGGTGAATCACAGGCTTTGGTCATGTCAGAGAGTGCTGCAAAGCATCATGTGTATTGCTGATTAACCCGTAGGAATGGAGAATAAAACTATACATTAGGAAACATTTTGACTGGGGGACTGATAGGTGTGAGGATCAGTTTCCTGCTGAAAGTGTGCAGTCGGTCACACACAAGCATTGCTTTGGGCAGCGTTCAGGTGACACAAGGGACAAATCAGGAACCCAAGGATCAATTTGGACATTTCTTCTATTTCCTCAAGGCTCTGATAAATTATGTGAGTGAGATCAAGGCAGAATAAGAAGTTTCTGTATCCGACCAACCTTAGTCTGAGAGGGGAGTGCAGGAAGTAAACAGTGTGTTTACAGCAGTGTTAGGAACAAAGATAGCAGATTACAAGGGTCAGCTTACATTTGCAAAAGCTGACCTTTTGTGCAGCCTTTCTGCCCTTTCCTGTTTTTGCTAAGCAATCCTTTGGTCCGATTTCTGCAAGAAGCACTCCTGAGACTCTCCTTAAGTAAACTCAATTCTTTCTTATTGCTTTCATGCAGACCCAGCATTCTATTCTCCACTTTGCACACAAAATATCTGTATTAATTTCTAAACTGCTCTTACTATTCAGTGGATTCCTGCCTGTGTTGCCTCTGGCTTTGGTTTATTTCTGCCAGGCCACATGCATGATATAGACAGGGTTATATGATAAAGACATTGCTCATTCTCAGTATGCTTTGAGATAAGACTGTGCAGTAGATGCTCTCATGATGTTACTTTTTACCATTTTCTGTAGTTTTCAAATCTCTGTTGATACAGCCTTAACGCGTAATGCCCAACACATCCACGGGAGTCACAGGGTTTTTATTAGCTGTACAGGAGGGAACGAGGCTCCTCCTGATGGTCATCTTGCTGCTCTGCAACACTATGCAGAAAAAGATGGAGGATTATTATTATTATTATTATTTTTTTGCACCAAATAAAATCCTGTGTAATTGCCTGGAAACGGTTCTGTGGTCTGCAAAGATTCCGATTCTGAAAGCCTCTTTTGAACAACAGCTTAACCCTTTGCTTCACTGAACCATGTGGCCCAGAAAAAAAAAGCCCTTTGTTGTGAGATTTCTTGGGTGGGTATTTTGCTTTGTTTTTTCTTTGAAGTTGTCCATAATTTTAACAATAGCATCAAGATGGTGTTGATGGATGGGCACATGCACTGTACATGGGGAAAAAGACCCTACCAAGAATATTTCAGAGGTGTGACGTTTGTCAAACACGTGCTTATATGTGGGTGTTTGATAGTTAGATAGGGTGTTAAGATTGGAAGGTGGGGCTTTACCCTGACTGCCCCCCTTGGCAGTGCTGTGGATGTGAACAAATTGCAGATATCTGTGGGCAGCATTTGGCTGAAAGCTGACTCATGGGGAGCTGTATGATGACGGTGCTAACAAAAAGCAAAAATTTTGCCTGTGAGATTTATTACTGGAGATAATGTACTGACTATTAATATTTATTTATTGTTGGATTGCAAGGATATTCTGAAATGCTTTATTTTACATTTCAAAAGTTGCAACTTCCTGAAGATATAAGCTCTAAATAAGACTGAATAGCTAATAGAAATGCTTCTGTTTCTAACATCTCTACAGTTTAGTGATACTCCCTCTAGGAAGAAAAGTGAACCTCATTCAGACAGAAACGTGACTTTTCATTTCATAAGCTTTAAATTTTACTTTACAAAACGAGAGGCGATCAAGCATGGAAATGTCCCATGGTGTACAGCTGTGTTATGATTTTTATGGCAGACCTTGAAGAAGTTCAAGACTCCAGGGAACATTTCAGAGCTATTAATCCTCCAAACTCAACTGTGAGCTCAAGGTTTCCTGGTAGCTGCACTAATTAATTTTAAAAGAGGATATTTTAAAATATCTTATTGGGAAAGGAATGTCTGTATTTTACATCTTATAGTACATGTTTTAAAAGTTTAATTAAAAATATGTATATTTTTGTCTTCTCTTTTTGTAAAAAAAAATGTTAAGATCAAGGCAGTAGTAGCCAGACAGCTTAATGGGTGATCTTCCTAAGGGTCCCACTGCTTTCAAACCAATGTTTTTCAGCCTGTGGTTTGTTAACTTCCAAGTCTGATCAGTGATTTTTAAGGGATGTACGCTCAGGTTGTAGGTTCCTTACACAGTAACCTACTGCTCTTGGTCACTTCTGCTCCAATGCCCTTGTCTTCCCCCATATCACAACCTCAGATTTGTGTTACTACCTCACACACCGAACACTGTCTGAGCAGCTCTCTCCCAACCCATCCACCTCCTCAGCTTTGGCTTTGCTGATTTTGATTCTGACCATTGAGTAACAACCTGACAAACATAATTACCTTGGATTTTGCACCATTTGTATGTTACTATACTGGTGATGCTCCTTCTGTGCTAGGAACTGATACTTCAGACCATGAAGTCACTACACCCTTCACTTAGAGTGAGGCTAGAGAAGGTGAGCATTGCTAGCCAGTCTCTGGCCTTGTTTTTCTGATGGCTTAGCGGCCAAGTTTTGCTTAATTTCTGAAATGAAGTGCATGGAATGTGTTGAGGAGAATATGGGTCAGCCTTATCTCATAGTCACGCTTGAGCCATTCTCTTATTGGCAGATACTAAGGACCTATTACTCCCACTGCAGACATGATAAGAGAGCTCTGAGACATACCCAGAGCTGGAGTATTCACTGTCTTATCCACATTTGATCCTGCGATGAATGACTAAGAATGAGTCTGTTCTTGTACCTTATTACAGAGTAACTTAGGAGCCAAAGAGCAGATGCAAATCTGGTTGTCAGTCATTCTCATGGCTTTCGTGAGGTTCAATAAAAGGCATTGTAGCCATTTTCATGCAACAGAGATCATCAGCTCCTTCCACATGAGTCATCAGTTACATACTTTGTCATCATTTGTTGCCTTTGGACTTCCATACTGAGCATACAAATCAATATGTTCTGAAATGCCACTGAACTCATGTTAAGTTATAATAAATATTCATTTTGTCCATAAAATTGATCATGCTGAGGAAATATTGTCTGTGCCTTCTGCAAATCTGAAATTATAAAGTGATTTCTTTGGAATGGGAATCAGTAAAATCTTCTGGATGCTTTTGGAGGATACCTTTGGGCCTCAGTTGTGAGTGTGCCTGTTTTTTGTGTAACCAAACTCAATGCAATTCCTTGGAATCAGTTGGATCACCTTGGGCCAGGGAATGACTTGTGACGTTCATTTAGAATGAGATATTTCACCCTAGACAAAGGATAGCTCTTTGATGAAAATAAAAAAATAAACAAAAATCTCCCTCTCTTGGGCAATTGGTAGAGGGTATACTGTAAATCTGCAGTTAAAGCAGCTGTCTCTGGAGGAAATTGAAAGAAGAGCTTTCCTTTTTCTGTTTGATGTCATTGCCTGGTGGAGTGTTGCCAGAGAAGTTATGTTTCCAGTCATTTTGTTAGATAAGGAGCCTGGTAAACAATTGTATGCTTTCAGTGAGAGTAAATGGCTCAAGTACTTTGTATCCCTCTGGCTTTGAGCTACTGGATTCGCAGGTTGTATCTCCTTCCCATTGAAGGAGACTTCATGTCCCCTAAAAAACAGCAGTCAGCTATGTGCCCTTCTTCCCTCTACAACTCTGATTTTTCAGATTGTTAATAAAATTCCATGCTCTTACTTGTAGATGATTGCTCTAAAGAGAGGATTTGTCCTCTTATTAGAATGGATCCAATAGTCTGGTCCTCATAATTTTCTTGTCTCTGTGGTGTCCCTCTGTTTTGTCCCCCACACAGTCATAGCCATGTATAAAGTGCATGTGGTGATACTGGATTCCTGTCATAGAATCATAGAATAATCAGCTTGATGTCCATATAGTTGGGGCTAGACTTTAAGATAACGAAGAGAGTCAAAGTCACATGAAAACATTACTAACTAATGTGTTACTAGAAGAGACATAAATATTACTCCTTTCCACTCCCAAACCCGGGTAATGTTACTATTCCTATGAATATATAGAGATCTTAAAGCAGCTCTTAGCAACTGAAGAAATATACTTCTGTATGTAAATTGCAGTACACATATGCATACATACTTAACACCCATCATAATCTCTTGTTTTTTGGTGGTGCATTGTATCTACTTAAGGAAATATTTCACGTGGACAATGACTGTAGTTCTCAGGGAAGGTGAGAAATGGAGATGGACCATTCTGGTGACAACTAATTCTCTATCCACCTTATAGATTTTCTGCTGAGGCCCAACTGAGGGGGTTAGCAAATCAAAAACAGATGGCAGTGGATTATTTCAAATACTTCTTTGTTAGCGTGTAATCAGCAAAAATCCCTCCTTCCCACCCCCGCCTTCACTCAAGGCTCAGTCTAAAGCCCATTAAGTAAATGGAAAGACTCCTATTGATTTTGATGGGCACTCAGCCAAGGCCTCTGCCTCAACAACTTTCTCAGCTAAAGTTGGGCCTACTCACCATTTTAAGTTTTAGGATTTTTGTTTTTGTTTTAAGAAAGAAGAAAGAAATGCTGATATAGTCACATTTGGGGAGCACCGGGGTGAGAACAAGCTGTACTTTTATACGCCCAATATACTGCCTAAGTGTATCCAAGGTAAAAGGTCATCCTTTTTTAACTCTATGAGTTTTATGCCAATGAAACAGAATAGTTAGGGAAAGCGTAGGGGTGTGGGATCTGTCTGTGATATGTATCCCACCTCCCTTCAAGAGGTAGATGATGAAGCTGGATTTGGGCATGAGTACTAGAGTACTGTATTCAGTTCCAGAGCCCCCAGCACAAGAAAGACATGTTAGAGCAAGTATGGGGGAGGGCCTCAAAGATAATCAAAGAGCTGGAGCTTTCCTGTGAAGACAGGCCAAAGGAGATGGGCTTAGAATCGTAGAATCATAGAATCACAAGGTTGGAAACGACCTGTAAGATCATCTAGTCCAACTGTCTTCTCATTACTGCTGCTACCACAAGCACTAAACCATATCTTGCAGGTTCTCATCCAGACAGCTTGTTCAGCATGGAGAAGAAAAGGCTGCAAGCATACTTTGTAGCAGCCTTCCTGTACTTAAAGAGGGCTGTATGAATGGATGGAGAGACTTTATTGGGGAGCGTAGTGACAGGACAGAGGATAATGGCTCTAATCTAAAAGAGGGTAGGTTTAGATTAGACTAGGAGGAAATTCTCCACTCGGAGGGCGGTGGGGCACTGGCACAGCTGCCCAGAGAAGCTGTGGACGCCCCATCCCCGCAGGTGCTCAAGGCCAGGTTGGATGCGGCCCTGGGCAGCTGAGCTGCTGGGTGATTTTTGGCACAACCGAAATTGTTTGTGCAGGGTGGGGCATCTACAAAGTGCGGGTCTGAGTGCCGGTACACTGAAAAGCGGCGTAGCCAGCCACGACAGAAATCCATCTAAACGTAGGACTGCCCTCTGTTGGCAAGACAGTCTGGCTGAGTTAACCTCTAAATAAGGGTTTTGGGGCGTGGCCAGGTCAGAGCTAAAGTTAGGGCAAGGAGCAAGCTGGACTGCACGTGCCCTGAGCTCCAAGGAGGAGCAGGATGGCTCAGGTGCAGCCCCGGGCAGTAGCAGCCTGCCAGTCACACAGGCAACCTTGGAGGATTTGTGGAAAACAAGGCCAGAAAGGGAGCAAATAGCTGCATCAGGTTTTGTTAGGCTGCTTCTGTACAGCTCTGAGAAGGAAATAAACAGGTATCTGAGGGCTTCATGTGTACACCCTGCTTATTTCTTCATGCAGCTCTAAATTGAAATAAACAAACACCAGTCATGAGGATTTGCTGCTGAAAAGATCCTGCTTTTTCGTGGCCTTTAGTCTTCACGTGTATTTGCCACCTGACACCAGAGCATGCACAGGTTATTTGGTATCATGGGTGAAAGCATCTGAGATGTTTGCAGGTACGTGAGGCAGAGCAGGCCAAATAACCAGCCTGCAAAGTGGCTTATTTAAAGCCCCAGACAGAACTCGTCTTTCAGAGTAAGCTACCTCAGCTCACCAGGTGGTTTGGATGCAGATGCTGGTTGGAGGTTGGTTGTGTTGCATCCTGCGCTTTTTAATCTGGATTTGTCAGCTCATTTCACTGTCAGACAGAATGAGGGTGAGTGCAGATTTGGCTGACACTGAAATGAAAATTTGAAAGTGTTGGTAAATGCCAAAAATTTTTCTAATATTGCATGCACTATCTATGGTGTTTTACATGTGTTTTAGGGTACAACGGGATTGTGGTGCAGTTGCACTTGATATTAATGATCTGCTTTTTAGCTTTTCTCCCTCTTCTTGATAAAGAGTCGTAGAAAAACTTACTATGAACTGTTGTTTTCTAGGAAAAAGAAGCAAGTCTAAAATCAGCATATGTAGGAATAAAAGACTTGTGTTTGCTAAGATTGACTTTTCTATTTTTTATTCTTTATTTTCTTGTTATCAGTATGTGTTATGAACACCACCTCGTTTTGACTTTAAGGATTTGAGACAAATATACTTGGTTGTCAGCAGGTGGCTCCGTGCTAAGTTTGAGCTTTGTTCTTGGTGTGCCCACAGAACCCGAGCTACTTCAAGCAATCTACTTTATATTTTTTTAGCCAAGGACTGAGTGATAATGAAGGTGTGTGATTTATCAGTACAAAAGGCGTTTGTTAGAATAGAGATAAGAAAATGAAAATCTCTTGTTTGAAGGAAACTGTGGGGTGCTGTTACAGAAAACAAGCAGTCATTTTAACAACAGCTGTGCCAAACTCTGCTCCATACACAACCAGGGTTTCAGGTAACACAGCAAGATTTTATTTTGGAGTCCCTTGGTTGTTTTCTTTTAAAACTCTTGCTGTGTACACAAGGAGCGTATTTGGGGGTGTGGTGTCATCGAGTGACAGGAGTGCCAGTGGTTGCAATGAAACTTAGGATTTTATTTATCTAATTGCAGTGAATAGGGAATATTCAATTTCTGTCAATGGGAGCAGGGCTGGCTCCCCCAGGACTCACCGCATCAGGCTGCGGGGCTCTCTCGGAGAGATGCAGACCGGGTGGTGTCTGGAGCTAATCCAGCTGCAGCAGCTTCGTGAATATATAACAGTATACCCTGTGTGAAGCTGTTTGTGTAGCGATCAAAGTCGCGATCACACCCCAGCCCAGGATGCTGTGCAGCTCCTGAGTGTAAAGGCCAGCCCTAGACCATGAGCACAGCGTGGGACCCTTGCTCCTCAGTTGGGTGTTTTTCAGCCTCTCTTTTTTGAAACTGAAATAGCATACTTCTCTGCATGTGTCTTTTATCCAAAGGGTGTTATGATTGAATTACTTAAACGGCATATACTGGATAAACTGGAAGAATGTTCTTTCCCTGTGTTTTTCCAGGGCTAGTGGTTTAGTGGGGTGGTAGGTGAATGGTTGGACTAGATGATCTCAGAGGTCTTTTCCAATCTTGGTGGATTGGATTCTATAAGTCTTTCTTATTTTAATGGTGGGCAGGCATGATCTTCCATGAATGGGTGAGAAGATCCTCAAGATCATAGTCTCAAGAGCTCACACTTAAACTGGGCGGTGCATATGTTGTGAAAGTTGTTTACAGATAGAACAAAACATTCTTCCTTTCTTTTTTATTATTATTTTATGGATAAAATGTATTTGTGCATCAATGACGATTTCACGATGCTTGAGTTTTCCTAATTTGCACGCTGGTGTGTTAATTTCTGTGAACACTATTTTGTAAGAAATGCTAGAAATCAACAAGAAACTCTTTAAAACTATGCTTGTGTATGGTACAGAACAAAACCACTGCTGCAGTACGAAGAATAACATTGCAAAAGAGAAACAGAAGAATGTAGCATGGGCACTTATTTTTTTTAATAAATATGCTTTCATAATGAAATCGCTGTATGACAGACATGAGCTTAAATTCAGCAGATATCAGTGGGTGGAGAGCATTCATAGACACTGCACATAGAATCACAGAATCCTTAGAGTGGGAGGGGCCTTCAAAGGCCACCTATTCCAACTCCTCTGCAATGAACAAGGACAACCATAGCTTGATCAGGTTGCTCAGAGCCCTGTCCAGCCTGTACAAGAGGAATTCAATTTCTTGATCCAAACTAGGTTATCAGATAGAGTCCATGCTTGCCCTCACTTTATAAAAAAAAATCTAAACATAATTATTCTTAGCTTCCATTACATAATTACAGAAGAGAGATGCCATAGACAAAACTGTGAGTAAGAAAAGGAGTTTATATGAATTATTGCGACTTTTTTATCTTGTATGTTTCCAGATGCATGCTACAGGCTAGCAAGCCAGTGGAGGGTGTGCTGGTGTAAATAACTGGCCTTAGTATCTGCTGAAGTCAGGTCACATCTGTAAGACCAATTCCTCCTCCCACTGTTGTTTTATATCTAGATGAAGTACTGCAGGGACACTGTTCATTATAGTAATCATCTGAAATAATATCACTGAAATATGATTTTATCCCAAATTTTGGAGGCACATTATTAAAAATGTGTGAGCCTTTGTACTTTATTTCTCTATTTGCAAACCTAATGCAAAATACTAATATTCTGTTAATGGAGCATGTCTCATCCTTTTTAAAAACAATAAATGAATTCACCAGATGCAAGGCGGGAGTTGACCAGCATTAATTTTCTATTTTACTATATGTATATGTAGCGATTGTATTTTATGGAAGAATAATTCATTAAAATATTTGTTGCCTGAAATAGTAAGCATGACTCTGAGGCATGCTGAGTGTCTGGAGTAACAATTTGGGGTCACCTGGTGTTTCCAGATGGTCCAGCTACGCGTCACCCCATGGTGACCGGACTTACATGCCAGGAGACTTTGCTGCAATCTCAGCACAAAGACAACTGATGGTTTTGCTGAGTTGTAGTGGTTAGTCATGCTGCAGCCTGAGCTTCACTGACATCACCAAAGCTTTGTCCCCTTGTGCCAACAGTGCCTTTGGCCCATGTTTCCTTCAATTGAGTTTGCTGGCATTATCTGGTGGCTCTGCCCGATTACAACAGCATTAGACAGCACTTGGCAAGACAGAACATCTGTGTTTCTACACAGGACAATGTGTTGGTTATTACAAAGGACAAACAAAAGTGATGAGATTCTGATTTTAGTTCCATCTTGCCTGACAGCCTGAATAATAATGCTTGAATTCATTTCAAAACAGAATAAACCAGTATTCCTGTTATGAATATATCCAATTCATAGTTTTACAAACAGCCATTAATATCACAGTATTTAGGAGGAATGCTGTGTCACTGATACAGCAACAGTGTGCTTGCACATGTAGTTCTAGTCTCCTAAATAGCTTGAAATTCAAGTACTGCCAAGGCGTAGCTGTGACTAAGAGAAAGGCACTGCTAAATGGCAGAGACCTTTCACAGCTGAGGTTTCCAGCTTAATGTGATGAAGTTCATCCTTTCTCTACTGACCTCTTTAATACCTGGTGTAATCTCTCTGTTTGAAAAATGTGTTTGTATGTATTAACCGATCTCATAGCAGTTCACAAGGGAAATACTACACAATTTTGTGTAACCAAAGCAGTAACGTTTGGCATGCTGAGATACTGAATTCTGATTTTCTGTGTTGTGAAATACTCATCTTTCAATTTGTGTTCCTATTCTGTGATGAGAACAGACACGCTTTGTCCTTCGGTGCATTTTACTCTAAAATTCACTGTAGAAATACAATGGGCAGCAAAGTACAGAAGCACCAAAGCACAGCTGTAACACAACTTAAAAACAAAACTTCAGGAGCAAAACCCAAGGAACTCCAGAGTTAGCATCCTTAACAGTTTTTCCTCTCTTGAATACGAGCAGGCAGGTCTTTTGCAACTGGATCAGAGCATGCATATAAAATGCAGTGTGCTATAGTGCCACTGTCATACCCAGTGTGTGGACTACAGGAAAACAGAATTCCTCTTTTGAGTACTGGTGGGTGATTTGTCACATTCCTTAGTGCTGTGGAGATGCTTTATGAAAGACTTTAACTGTAACGTGTTGTAAAATGGAAACAGCTGTAGGAGACATAGTTCTATCTGCTGTACGTTTTCAATCTTGGCCATACAATACTGAAACAGTCTTGCTTGCACTATGAATCTAATAGGAGAAAAGGGTGAGGGTTACATTAGTTTGCTATAGTGTATAGTGGCTTAAATCTCTTCATTTTTTGCAGGTCCTCTTGCACTTCTGTGTGCACACTGACCAAGTCCAGCCTTGCTGAGGAGCTAATATAATAACTCCTAGGTGCTGGTGGGTGGTAGAAAGTGATTTTGTTGTTTTAACTGAAGCCAACAGGAACAAAATGCTAGTTGAAAAACAGAAAACGCGTGCTACGTGCTGGTACTTGTCCTGTAAAAGCTGCCAAGCTCAACAAGACAGTGCAAAGGGCTCAGCCACTGACCGTTTTCCTGGAGCACACAGCTATTCCTGCTGCTGATACCTAAACATCCTTAGTCATGGCATGCGTGAGACATTCCGAACCACTGAGCTGTTGCAGGATGCCAAAACGAACCAGGATGATACAGGGAAACTGAGCACTGCTTGCTTCCAGAGGAAATGTAGACTTTTCTGAGCACAGACGTTTTTGTGCCAGCGTTAGCAGAGAAAATCCTCTGTAAGCATCCATCTCGGCTGCCTAATTACAGATGCGCATACATTCTGCATAATGTTTTTAGTGGAAAACAGTTGCAGCATTTTATAACAGCCAGTAGGAAAAAAGCCCACAAGTTTAGCTGGGCATTTAGGGGGGTTTAGGGTTCTGGCATCTGTCCTATACAATGAATGCACACTCTGGAAGGAGAGCTGGCAGTTATGCCTGCTGAGCAAAGCTGTGCTTCACCAGCAAGACAAAGTGACGGAAGGACTCCTGTACGGTTTATTTCTGTCACAATCTGTAATCAGGTGGCTTTAAAGCTGTACTTTGATAAAAACTTCAAGCTGGTGTAATTTGGCTCTGCTTCTGCAGAGGAGCCATGCTGTTGGCAGCCTTGCTACCCTCTGCTGCCTCAATTAAGCCCCTGGCGGTTGCCGGGGGGTGAGTTGGCTGAGGAAAGTGATACATCTGTAAAATAATCCTGTTTTTGTTTCCCCGGGTACTTTGCAGGCAGATCACTTCACTCTGGCCCATTGGAAGGATTCAAACCGCCTGCACTGGTGCACAGCAGGCAGGGAAAGGCGGGATGGCTGCTTCCCACACAGTGCTGCTTGAATTGTGGCCCAGCCCCACATGGGTAACCAACACAAGAACTTGCAGCCAGTTTTCTGCCCCTCTCCCTTCCCACAACTTTCAGGGCTCAGTTTAGCAAGTCAATCTTGTGTGCCATTTCAGTCACCACCCAGATGGCCCAGCTCAGCCTAGCTCTGGGACCGGGTGGGCCAGAGCATGGGGTTGTGCAGGCTGAGCTGCTGGGAGGCAAGTGGAGTTCCTGTCCTGGCAAGGAGGGGCCTGGTGGGGTCAAGCCTCTGCCGTACACGAACCCTACCAGTCTAAGCTTCCTTACACAGCTTATGGCATGAACAGAAGCTCCAGCAAAGCCCCTGGGTCTGAGTGCCTCAGGATCAGAGTGGGGCTGGCAAGCTCTGTACCGGTTGGTGCTCAGAAATTGGGAGAAGGGCAAATAAGAGACAAGCAAGACTATTAGTATTTATTATTTGTATTATAGCACCTCAGTGCCTAGTCACAGACAGAACTGCATCCTATGAGCACTGTGCAAACCCCAAACGAAAGTACTACAGTCCCTGCCCCGAGAGGCTTACAGCCTAAGTTTCCACAGAGATGCGAGGAGATGGAGAGGTGAAAAGGAACAGTGACAGCACAATGACCACTGTGACAGCATTGTTTTGATGACAGGAAATATCCAAGTTCCTAAAAGCTTAGTTATACTGTGGCTTTCTTCACCTGGTCAATGCTTTATATTTCTCATGGGGGAAAAAAAAAGCATCAAGAAAATCCCACAGAATTTGCATTATATTCAGTGAAAACATTTGTCATTACAAGAAACATATATAAGGTTATTTTTACAAATTATCGTTCACTTTGTGTGTTTTAAGAAGGCATCTACAACACGTTTACAAAGTCTACACATGCAGTGTAAAAAAGTTTTAGAATTTTTAACTGTTTCTTTTTGACTCATTCATGTATTTAATTTGCACTCTTGCAGAAAAGAGGTATCTTTTTATTCAACTTTTTAATAAAAAATTAGAAGTGATTTCATTTCAACCACAACTGTTATGGACACTGTTGTATCCCCTCTGTGCCCAAGATTTTAAAAATAACTTAAATAGAAACAGTCACCGTGGCATAATTAAAAACAATGCTAGATAGAAGGACAGGGAACAAGTGGGTATTGAGGAAAAATATATAACTGATTTTCAGGTTTCTCTGATCAAAATCTGTGATTGCAACTTTGTGTGAGAAGGGCATGTGGTTCACAACTAACTTTTTTGCAGCATATCTTATGTGCATATTAAGAACTTCCCCATAAAGGGCTGAATCCTGCTGTTCTTCAAGTTTCACTAAAACCAACCCCTCTGTGATGCTGTACTCTATTCTGCTACTGTGTGTCATGGTTAATACTGTAAATAACTCAGTGGAGTTCAACATCCCTGGTTTTAAACATCATTATTCTATGATACTAAGAGTTTGCAGGTGGCCTGCAGGACAGTATGATTTGTGCCTATGAAATAGGATGAAAGGGGAGAAGAGTTATGTTGGACAGTTTATAAAATCATATAAGCACTTTCCATGATCAGCTCTGTTCTCAGCTATTGGTTAGCCTCCCCCGCTGAAGACATGTAAGTAACGTACGTTCTTCATCTGAATACAACTTCCAATATGAACTTTCTTTTGTGCATTCTCTAAATTGCCATGAACATCCAAGATATCCATGTACATATGCACATAGACGTACACGTGCATGTCAGCATGGAGCTATGTGCGTACGCATGTCTAGGTGTACCTCTATGCACAAACAGACATACACAAATATATATACCTACACATATCTATGGATAATATAGCTATGACATAGTTAGGAAACAGCAGTGTCATTTTTATTGCATCCTTAAGTATCATAGAACGAGGGTATTATAGGCACACATCTTAATTACTTATCCTTACTACAGTCCTAAAAGCTCATTTACCTGAGATCTGCTTCTGTAAAAATAAAGTTCAATTTTTAGCTGCATGTTACAAAAGACTAAATATCAGCCCCACAGATATGAAATTACAAGTTACTTTGAAACTAGAGCTACCAGTAAAATATGCTATCCTGTAAAAAAGATACTGCCCAAAGAGATACATATTAAAAAGGAAACATGATTCTTACACGTTTAAAAATCTCTCTATGCCTTCCCATATTGTAATAAATTTATAAAAAATATTTGACACAGAAAATCTCCCAGAAAGCATTCTGCTGAGATCACGTACTCTTTAAGCCACTCATCTTGCAAAAGTTACATAGTTCAGGAGAGCAGACTCCAGATTACATGTACTTAATTTCCATCAGTTTTCATCATCCCGCCTGTAGTCAATAGTTTGTATTTCCTGAGCTATGAACATCGCCATCTCTCTGGTGCCCGCAGCAACCACTCGGCAGGACATGAGATCCAGAGGTCCCCCTGAGGACAAGAGGGTTAATGAGAACTGTCTTAGGTGACATAAAAAGGCAACGAGTTCTGAAATATAAACCACGCTGTAATTACAAGGACAACCTAATTCAGGTCTTGAAATCTCTTGCACAAAAGTGATTTCATAAATTTCTGGAAATTCTAGAATGCAACAGAAGTACTAGATGTTTAGATTTCTTCAGTACCCAACAATAAATGCAGTGTTTCCTTCATTTAGTAACAGGAAGGGATAGGGCAAAAATTAGTTCCGTCAGCATACCCTTAATACACAGAATCTTTCCATGATATTGACATACTGGTCACCAGGAATCCATTACTCTGTCTTTGTATGTGTACCATATACATGAATAAAATAATCCAGAGGCTGCACTGTCCTTTATGCCCTCTAGCCATATTTGTTCAGACGTGTACCTGAGACTGCTTCTGTCTTGGAAGGCTGTCTGCTGAAACTGTCTGGAGTCTGAGCATGTTTACCAAACTTGAGGGCTAGCTCTTTACAGTAAATCTGATGCTTTAAAGGAATTACACCAAGTCACTGAAATATAGTTTGACTCAGAAGACCTCTGATGTGATGAAACCCCAGGCTGGAATTACATCACTGTGGTATGATTAACTCAACAGAGTCTAGTGGAGAGTGCAGATGTTCCTGCCAAACACTGCCAGAAGTGAGACTGAGCCACAGGAGGACTGTACTGAGGTGACTCCAGGTGCCTGAAACAGCCACATGATCCCCCAAAAGTCCATGAAACAGGAGTACTGCACTCACCTGAAGTGTCTATCACAGTGCCACCTGCCTCTCTGATGATGACAGTAGCTGCTGCCAAGTCCCAGCAGTGTAACCCAAACTGGTAATATGCGTCGGCAGCACCAGATGCCAAATGGCACAGAGCCAGGGTGGAGCTTCCAATCACACGGACCCTGAGCACAGCAAGGAGACAAAGAAACACCAAGCAGAAAACACCTTTGATTTCAATCTGCGTGTTAAGATTGAAAAACATGCAACATAGTTGATTATTTTTTCATGACTTTGGGTCATGAGACACATACTGTAAGGTATCTTACCCATGCGCTTGGGCCTTGAGCAACCTCTCAATGTTACCAAGGAACAATTTCAAAGTTGCAGGGTCACGTTTTGGACCAATTTCTGTTAAAATTAAGGCCTTCGAGATATCTGCAATGGAGGT
Organism: Tetrao urogallus; assembly: GCF_951394365.1. Taxonomy (NCBI): domain Eukaryota; kingdom Metazoa; phylum Chordata; class Aves; order Galliformes; family Phasianidae; genus Tetrao; species Tetrao urogallus. Next base: position 51,014,470 of record NC_136815.1, on the reverse strand, counting down.
AGTTGCTTTCATTAATTCAACAGTTTCCTGGAGCTTCTGGAAATTTGTTTGAATTAAACACTAATGGACTCTTTACAGAAAAACAATTTTCACGTCCCCCCCTTTTTTTTTCATCCCAAGCTCTAAGGTTAGGTTATGTGGCAACTTCACATGAAAATTCAAGCAAGGCTATATTTCTGCTATCAAATGGTTTGATCTCAACACTTTTTTCTTTTAAAGAACAGGAATATTAAAAACAAGAAAGCATTCTTACATGTCGTCTGTTTCCATACATTGTTTTATTTCATATACCTGTCAGCTTTTGGAAAATTCAAAGACTTCGTCAGTCAACAAAAAACAATGCAGTTATCTAGTAATTATTAATGGCACTAAATTAATCACATTTAAAAACAGAATGGTTCCTGAATAGGAAACTTCAATGTAATTTGTTAATAAATTATAAGCACTTGGGGATACACTAAGATGAATGAAACATTTCTACTTAAAACCACCAGTCATCCAGTAACAGCTCCCTTTTGTTAGGACATTTCAAAGACTGAAAACATCTTATGACTGAAAAATCTTCCTATTACCATAAACAAAACCAGTATTTTACTAAATAATACTAATAAATGAGAGCTGCATCTGTACTGTGTTCAGCAAAAACCATGCCAGTCTCCACCAGGTGAGGATGTCAGCTCTGTGTACGGCCAAGACTCGTGGTGACTTGCAAAGTGTTGAAGTAGACCTCCTGTGAGATCTGCATGTTGCTGGCATATAGCAAGCAGATGCCAATTTAGGTGGAGATGGTTGATCAAGTGTCAAGTGTTCCTACTTCTGCAGTGCCAGCTGAACTCAGAGGTTTAGCTGCAGATTACTTACTAACCAGGCTGTGCCCAAATGTCAGGTGTCACCTTTATCCCACATTAAAGGCCAGACATTCATTCACATAGGGCATCTCCACCTGGTTATTACAGCCAATTGCGTAAA